>NW_026623433.1:649196-674088 GCF_030028575.1 Malurus melanocephalus
TGGCCAAGGGCAGGGGAGCGGGGATGGCCAAGGGCAGGGGAGCGGGGGCTGGCCAAGGGCAGGGGAGCGGGGACTGGCCAAGGGCAGGGGAGCGGGGACTGGCCAAGGGCAGGGGAGCGGGGACTGGCCAAGGGCAGGGGAGCGGGGATGGCCAAGGGCAGGGGAGCGGGGACTGGCCAAGGACAGGGGAGCGGGGATGGCCAAGGGCAGGGGAGCCGGGGCTGTTCGGGACCGGGGCTGCTCGGGGCAGGGTCCCGCTGGTCCAGCTGGTTCCGCTCCCGGAGCGCAGCTCTGGGCTGGGAGAAGGGACACTGCTCCCGGTTAAGGGGACACTGCTCCTGGGAAAAGGGACACTGCTCCTGGCTAAAGGGACACTGCTCCTGGGAAAAGGGACACTGGTCCTGGCTAGAGGGACGCTGCTCCCGTTTCCCAGCTAAAGCCAAACCTCGTTACCCCAAATCTGCCTCTCTCTGCAGCTGTCTGGTTGCCACCGAAGGCCCTCTCCAGCTGTTGGAGGATGAGGATTTTCGGCAAACATCCGATCCCAGCCAGGGGACCTCACTGGAGGGTTAATGGGAGAGCACAGGGGGACACAGAGGGAGCTCTGCCAGCCCCAAAATCCCCCCAAGTGGAGATGGGATCCCATCCCGAGCAGAGGTGAATCTCCCAGTGCTGCTCCACGGCCTAAACCTCCTCGGTGGGCAGAGACATCCCAGCCCCYGAGGCTGTCAAGACAATGTTTTTGATCAGGCTAAAATTAACCGTGCTCATTGAAATGCCAGGGAGCTCAGTGATATCTGCTGGGAAATGTCATGCGGCTGCTGGGCTGGGCCGGCTCCCTCTGACACGGACACTGCTGGGARCCAGCTCCCTTCTCTGCCCTCCAGTGCACAATCTCTGGTGTCCAGGGTGGCTTTTCCCCTTCTCCTGGATGCTCTGAAGCTGTGGAACACYCACACCCCGGGAGCTGGTGGCCTCAGAGCTGCAGTGGCAGTGATGGAAGTTTAGGGGTGGCAAGGAGGAGGTATAAATATTTAAGTCCTATTGCTGTAATTAAGCAATATGTGTCTTTCAATTTGCATTAACATATGGCAAGTTATAAAAGTTATTAGTTCCTCTGTGTTAATTAGACCAAAGAACATTGTAACCTCCAAAAAGTCAATGTTCCTCCAAGTTGAAAAGGAATATTAGAAGGTAGGTGCATAGTCCTTTAATTATTTGTGCTTGTCTCCTTTAGAGGACATGGCTGGGCTTGATTCATTTTGATATTTATGCCAGAGGAGAGTAATAGGATTTTAATTTATCGGAATGCTCTCCAGGCATGCAAAAGCTCCTAGGCACAGGGGAAAAATATAATAAAAGGACTTTATGATGTAAAGACCTTGGATTCAATTGTCATGTCTCCACCAGGCAGGGCCCAAGCTAAGTGCACACCCAGGAAGTTCAGACCCCTCCCCATGGGGTCACAGTGACCACAGAGGCTCCTCAGACCCCACTGCCACCCTCTGCTCTGGAGGACAGTCCAGTTCAGGAGTGACCACAATGACCTGAGGCACCTCTTCCCTGTCATTTTTCAGGTAGTTTCTGTAACACTTCTGCAAGGTCCTCCTTGCAGAAAACTTATTTATATGCAAAATGCAAAACGACACAAGACAACCCAAACCAGATGATGAATGCCCAGAAACTCCATTCAGTAATTTCACCCTTCCTTTGTTCTCCCGTGAAAATCATGATTAATTTCAGCATATCTTTTGTTGTGACTGGTCCATTTGGCCCTACATCTACAGCCAGGAAACTGCTCTGTCCTCTGGAAAGGTGGATAAATTGAGGTGTGAAAACCCTGCTGTTTGCCTACACTCCCGCAGGGACAGGATGGGTTAATCACTTCTAATCATTAAATCCCTTTTTATCACACTGACTCTAAGCCAGAAAAATATATACCTGTACTTACATAAGAGTTCATTAAAACTTCATTTAGTGTCTGGACTAATCAGGCATCTGGAGTGTCTCTGGTGCCTCATTTAATTGTGCTGGGAAAGAGAGGCAATGAAAATCRGGGAGGAGCAGGAGTGGAGTAACAATTCTGCTACCTCTGTGCACAGAGAGCAGCAGGGCTGGACACGGCACCCAAGGAACCAGGGCAGTAGGAAGCCATGGAAAAAGCAGGATTTGGATGATTGTCAGCAAATGGCAGAGGAAGGGTAAAACTGGAAGAGAAGAGAGTCCCATCAAATTACCTGCCAGAAAGTCTTGTAGGATGTGCAGTGTGTCAGCACACGGAGTGATGGCTTACAGAGCAAAATAGTATTTAAAAAAATTGGACTTGCTAATGTTCCCTAATTGGATCAGCCAAATCCTTAATGAGAGCCCCGCTGACTCTGCCCCACATGGAGGAGGGGCTGGACCCTGCTCCTCCCTGTCCCAGCAGCTTTGGGACACCGTGTTAAGTTTGGGACCAGGAGGGGAAGGGCAGGAGCTTTGACCAGCAGCAGCCAGGAGCTGTCCTGGCACCAGAGTGGCCCTGAGAGTTTGGGAAGCAGAGAGGCGGGGAAAACAAAAATATATTCACTGTGCCAACAGATTTTCCACCTTTGTTTTGTTTCCTTTTATTGCAGGACAGGCTTGGGGCAGCTGATCTAAGGGACAGGAGTCCCTCTGTGGTCAGGCAGAGATGATGAATTCCCAGCAGGAATCCCTGCCCCATTCCTGAGGAGTGCAGGGAATGACGCTCCTGCCTCTGAGACACCCACGGAGGGGTCCTGGGGGTCAGAACCCCTGTCAGCAGTATTGATTCTGTCTTCCCAGGGCTTGTTTCACCCAGCAATGACCACAGCAGCTCTGTCCAGAAACTCACTCTCCCTTTGGCCTTTTCTACCTRCTCGTGGAGCCCCAGTGCCTCAGCCATGCCAAATATCAATGGCAGAAGCCACATCCACAGCTTTGTGCCAGGCTGCTCTGTGGGTCAGTCCCTGCAGCAGCCCTGGCTGCCCCCAGAGCTCTCACTGCAGTAACACCGTCTTTGTTCTTTTTTTCCAGCAGAATAAACCCCAGGCTGGCTGGAGAGCTGCTGTTCTCCAGTGCACTGTCACTCAGGCCTTTAKAAAGTCAAGGCAACCTGAACACAAAATCAGCATTTTAAACCACAGTGTTTCACTMTGTAAAGAACCCAATGACTTGAAGGGTGTGAACTGCTCAGAATTTACTCTACGCTTTTCATTTAAAGCTATTTACCATCTTTGCCTTGCACTGGGTCAGAATTAAACTGAAATGTCAGTAAACAGAGCTGCTTGTTTGACAGGAGACAATACATTACCTTTGTAATCTGCCCAGTTAAACCTGCTGAAAATAGCTATCAAATTGCTGCCCCAAATTATCAGGGACAAATATCCCCACTTTTAGTCACGCTTACATTTCTGCAGCCGTTGATGTGTTGCCAGTCCCCATTCTGACCTGCTTTCCAAACAGCTTATGGAAAACAGAGCCGTGTATTCTGACCAGCTCTGGGATTCCCAGTTTTCCGAAGGGGTTGCTAAGGGAACAAATGGTCTGTGGTGTTTTACACCGCCCTGAACCCGACCAGGCTGTGACAGTGTCAGGATTTAACAGAAGTCCTGCTGGGAGTAAATATCACACCCCTTCTGAGAGCAGATGGGGCTTGAGCAGTGCCTCGGGCTGGGAAGGACCTAAACAATTTGCTTGGAGCAGATTTTAAGGTGTGGAGGGAGGGATTTATAACGCCCAACTGCTTTATCGATATTCCCAAACAGGAGGACTAAGTAGGAAATTGCAAACAATGKCTCTGCAGATCACTGTTCTTGTGACAAAATATCCCTCCCCCCTGGCTGCCATATGTCCCTCAGGACCCATCCCAGCCCCCAGATTGGATCCTGGAATCATCCAAGGTCCACTCAGCTCCGAGTTCAGTGCAAAAARTCTCCTCCAGCTCTGGTGTGGGATTTCCCAGGCTCCCTCCTGAGCCCAGGAGAATTCATTTCCASAGATGTACGCTCCTTAATGCCATTACAGCCCGGCCTGGGCGATCCCTCTGGGACAGGAGCCCATTTGTAAGGCAATATTATCCCTGTGCCATGCTTTTAATTCCGAGGTTGTTATTGATAATGACTTCCTCTCCCACATCTCTGCGAGGAAGGCAGAGCAGCAGGGGCTCAAAGCATATGCAGTGTCACTGTGTGTGACAAGGAAAGAGGCTTTGGACAAACCAGGAACTGCATTCCAYGCTCAGATTAGGAGATTCCAGCCTCTAACAAATGTTTAGGCTGCAGAATAAGTCACTGTTACAAATCCTTGCCTTTGATAGTCTATTCCACCCACCCCTTCCTTTGCCGTGTCTCCACAGTGCTCTGCTGGGGAGGAACATTTCTCTGGAATTGCCAGGTGATTTCCACTCCCACAGCAAACATTCCAGCCTCAGTGGAATGTAATTTATCCATCACCTCCCATCAGCTCTGTTTGGGAAATTCAGACACTGCTGATCACCCAAAGGGAGAATTCAGCTGAATTACCTCTCTGGACAGCTGCCTTCAGGAGCAAAGATTTGGGGTGCAAGAATTTCAAAGATTTTTCCTTTGCTGGTTGTTGGAGACTAATGAGCAAATCTGCAGGAGGGGATAGCATTAACCRTCAGCACGGGGCAGGATCTGTGAGACAGGGTGCTGACACCACTGAGGGCTTGTAACAAGCTGCAAACCCTGCTAATGATTCAGAGAGAACCTCATCGAGACAGGAAAAAAAAAAAAAAAACCCAACCACCACCCAAAGGAAAACCCTGGGCTCAGAACTAACACCCTGAAATACCCAAGCAGAAAACTGTTTATAAAAGCATTTTCTTTTTGCATCTCTGACTTTGTTTGTCCATCTTTAGGCAGAAGTTCTCTCCTCAGAGCTGCCTGCAGCCCTTTCCCCCTTTCCCCCTGATTGCATGGAGGCATTCTGCCCACCTCAGGTTGGCAAACCCTGCCTGGAAGGGACCTGGGCATCTCAGGGGCTTGAACACGCTGGCTGTGCCACAAGTGCAACAGGAAGAGCTTCCAGCTCCTGCCCAAAGCTGGCACAGAGGATTTGCTGCAAGTGGGAAATGCCCCATGATGATGAAATGCCAGGCACAGCCCCAGCTCCAGGCAGGGCTCCTGCAGGAGATTCCTGTGGGAAAGAGCCGTGGGCCCTCCCTCCATGACCATCCCTGCCCTCTGACACCTCTCCCACTCCTCAGAAAACCGAGGCTCACCCTTTTCCACATTCACCACACCCAGCCAGAGCTTTTTCATCGCCTGTCACAATCACACCCCGAGGAGGGAGCTGGGAACGGCTGAGGATATCTCCCCATCTCCCATTACCCAGCTTTGTCTGAGCYGCTGAGCAGCTGCAGGGCTGCAAGAGTCACAAAAGCACTTTCTGTATTTTTCCTCTTTGAGCTCCTTCTGGGAATGTGTGTCCTGCACCACGTGCAAGTCATTGAGCTGCAGCACGTGCTGCTTTATGGGATCCAGGGAGGCTCGGGCACTTCAGAGCCCCCATTAAAATCCACACTACAGCAGTACCTAAAATAGCACAGTTACAGCCAGTCTTTAATACAGAGGAGGAATGGGAAAGGATTTGCACCATGAATTTTGATCACAGGAAACAGGACCACCAGAGGCCTCATGAGTTCCTTTAATCCATGGCTTTTTTTCTCCCCTGGACCAGTTCGAAATGATTATAGGCAGCTCCAGGACTAACCCCTCACCTGAATCCCAGACTTATAAAGGAGGATGAAACACAATAAACATGAGYGTGAAACACTACAAACAAGAGGGTGAAACCCCACAACAGGAGCTAAAGCCCCCACCTTTCACTGCTGGTTACCTCAGACACCCCACCTGCGTCAGGCACTACCCAAGGACAAACCCCACTGTGTTCCCAGCCCAGGTGACATGAACAGTGAAATCCTAATGCCAACCTRCCCTTGATCATACCCCTTTCCTCCTCCAAACTGTGACTGATCATTGACAGATYCTTACCTGTGGCTTCCACCATTCCTTCCAGGATGACCACAATCTCAAACTCCTCCTTCTCCAGCTGGGTGCGGGACATCTCCCAGAAGGGGCTTTTTTCATTGATCTCGTGTGAGATGATGAGAGGGGACACTAGGAACAACCTGTCATCTCCAGTGTCAAATCCCACATTGATGTCCGTTTGGTTCAGGGGAATAAACTCTCCTTCTTTGGTCTGCTTGGATTTTATCAGTTTGGCTCTGATGGAGGCCTCGACAATGTGGGAATTGCGGAGGTCCCCGACGCGGAACATGAGGCAGAGCTTCTCGTCCCTCATGGAGATGACGGCATTGTTGGAGAACATGAGGGTCTCCGCCCTCTTCTTTGGTTGGCTGATCTTGACAAACATGCATCCCACCATGAAGGCATTGACAATGGAGCCCAGGATGGCCTGGACCAGCAGCAGCACGATGCCCTCAGGACACTTCTCTGTGATGACCCTGTGGCCGTAGCCGATGGTGGTCTCRGTCTCGATGGAGAACAGGAAGGCYGACACGAATCCGCTGAGGTTTTCCACGCAGGGGATCCAGTTCTCATCTTCCAGGTGGTCCAGGTCTCCYCGGATGTAGGCGATGAGCCACCAGATGAAGCCAAAGAACAGCCAGGTGATGGTGTAGACCATGGTGAAGACCAGCAGGTTGAAGCGCCACTTGAGGTCCACCAGGGTGGTGAAGAGGTCGCTGAGGTACCGGTAGGTCTCCTGCACGTTGCCGTGGTGCACGTTGCACTTGCCACTCTTCTCCATGTAGCGCTGCCGTGGCTTCTTGCCCTCGGTGGAGATGAGCCGGGTCCTGTCCGTGGCGATGGGGACGTCATCCCGAGCCTGCTTGGGGATCTTCTTGGGCTCCCGGGATGTGACCCCGATGTCCATGTCCTGGTTCATGAAGATCCGGGAATCTCCAGCCATGGCTGGGCTGCACAACAAGGGAAGAGTTTCAGACAGAAGGAAAGGGACAAAAGCTGTTTTGTTTCACTGCCTGGACCATCAGGATGTGGCTTTTGGAGGTTTCAGCCCTTCTCCCACAATACCAACTTTTTAGACACAGCCCTGCAGTGACCTGGAATTACAGACTGATTTATAACACACAGGCCCTTCACACACCAGCCACTGCTGGGATGATGGGCACACTGTGGCCCTGTGGAACAGTTAAGCCTTGGAACATTTTGGGTCTCTTTTTGCCCTTAGATTTTTTTAACACACCAAAAGTGCTTGAGAGCACAAGTCAGAACATAGTAAAGATACATCAACATCTTTTCAGGAGAGACTGGAGCTTTTTGATGCTTTACGTTTTGGATACATATCAAGAGAAACCTTAGAAATTAAGAGAAAACCCTGAGCACCACTGTCTGCCTAAATCTCACATGAGTCTAAATTATGCATGAWGGCTTCCCTTGCAGTCAGCAGAGAAAGGCATCTCCAGGGATCATTCAGATTTCAGGAGTGCTGAATCACCTTCTGGAAGTTCATTCGTGAGCCTTGGCTTCAAATGCAAAATAAACATTTAATTGAGCATCTTGAATCCCTCGTGTGAAGGGGTGATGAATCCAGGCCTGCTGTTAACGAGATCTGTCAGAGCTCACCCCTTTGCTCCAGCTGACATTAGACAAAATCACGGGACACTTTCAGGAATGCATCAGAGAGCCATTAAAAATGCCACTGTCGACATCCAGAGTTATGCTTACCAGGATACAAATAAATAACATGAGATGAAGGCTGCAGTGCTTTCTGCCAGTTATAATGTAACATCCTGTTTATCGAGATGATTAGATACTCCTTTAAAAAATGAGAGTCTTGACTCTGGATGCAGGGCACAGACAAAATCTCTGTCAAAGACTACCTAAGGAGCCTTAGGGATATCAAAGATAGAGCAGCAATATTTTCTATGGCGTTCATTCCCCGCATTGTCCTCTGCAAATCCTATTAAAACCTAACTAAATCTATTACTGCTCCCTCTATCTTTAATCTTCTTATGCGTCTGTGAATGAGAAAAGGTGTAGAGATACAATTAAGGGTATCTTGGGAGAGACAATTTTTAAGACCGAGCAAAGCAGCTTCATCTTTTTGGTATTAAAAAGCACAAAGGGTGGGCGGGAGGGAAGCAGAGGCAGAATGAATAAACGAAGCAACAAATTTCCACTTGCGTTTGGCTGCAGCCAAGTCTGGTTAACGGCAGAGAATTCCTCGTGGCCCTTGTCTGAGTGGCCATCAATCTCTGCTCCAACGAAGCAGCCGGAGTTTGTTGCTGGAACCAGCCCCGCTGGCTGCGCTCCGCAGGGAGAGCACCATCTGTGCCCAGTGCTGCCCAACACTGCTTCCCGCTGCCACAGCCCTGCCTGGCACTGCCGGGGGCACAGAGAGGGGGGCACAGAGCCGGGGTTTGTGCTGCTGGCATGGCAAATGGCGAGGGAGCGGCTGCTGCCTGCTCTGGGTGTGCGATGGATAATCCCGGCGCTGTGCGCTCCCTTCCTCCGGTGCGAACAGCCCGGATTTGGGCAGCGCAGTCACCTTCCTCTGCTTCTGCCCCTCCTGAGAGCTGGCTCCGGGTTTATTCACACTCATCTCAAACATTTCTCTCTGCCTGCAGTGGAAGCCTCCCGACCCGCTGCTCTGGCTGTGGGCACTGTGGAYGTGGTGCCTTTAAACGTGTGCAAAGGGCTGCGAGATGCTGAAAAATGACACGGGCACAGCTTGACCCGCACCTCCCATGAAARCAGAACAATCACACACCTTCTCCCCTCTTCAGCAGAGAAACAGGCCTCCCATCCACTGGGAATCAGGTAGTGAAGAACCTCCTCACTTCCTTCTTACAAATAATATTCCTGATGTGTGTTTGCATTGATTGATTAATCTGAAATTACTCCATTTGGACTAAAAAGCTTGTCATCAATCTAAGTGTGAAACCAGGCAAGTGTTGCATGTTTTCAGTTTTTAAAGACTTGTTTTAAAGGTGACTTTGTTATAAAAGTAAATTTGAAGCTTTCACKGGTGCCATGGGAGAAAGAACGATCGATTTCCAGACAACAGTCTAGAGTGGAAGGTTTCGTGTTCTAGATTCACACCAAAGAGACCAAAAGAGTCTTAAAACTTATTACAAGGAACAGAATAGAGTAAAAGCAACCAAAAATCCTAAATCCTTGGAAATATCACTCTGGTGGAGCAGGTTTCAGGAACTGCCCATTAATGAACGTACAGGGGAACATTTTCAACTAAAGCACTCACAGGGCTGGCAACATCTCCAACAACAGCTCAGCTGAAGCATCTCTGCAAACCTTCASGAATACCTCACAGGTGATCCAGTAAAGCAGAAAAATTCCTGCTGGAGAAGAACTTTACTGACAGCCTCAGTGGCATTACAATTCCTCCTAATAAATAATCTTTTACTCTCCCATTGTAGTGTGAGCACAACCTCAGTCTGTGGTTATTGAAATAATTCAGCAGATGAATTTTTGCTCCAGTCCTTAAACAGAATGCTCCTGGCTGAGCACAGCTTTGGATGGCTGCACACCAGGCAGATTTCTGCTCCAAATGATTCCAGGGCTTTCTAATTCTGAGCAAATCACTGCTTTTCCTTCTGCCTTAATTCCCCAGCAGTAAAATTTGTGATCTGGATATGAATGGTCTTTGAGATCCCCAGCACGAGGATCTTCTAGGAAATTTGTTGTCATTCCTTTGTGATTTTAACTACCCTGGGAAAGTTTACCCAAATGACCCAAAGATACCCTGAAAGGAGCAGTGGAGCTGTGCAAGGATCTGGTTAACCCTTCACTGTGCGAGGCACAGCCACTGCTGCCAGGTATAAACACCCCACAGCATGGGAAATGTCCATCATCCCCAGAAATTTCAGCTGCAGTCTCTAAATCCCTGCTCCCTCCAGCTCAGAGAGCCACCAGCTGAGATTGCCTCTTACAGTCACAGGCAGTGTCCTGTTTCTTTGGCATTTCCCATCTTTGGTTAAACGAGGCCAGGATAATAAAAATGTCACTTCTGTCCAGAGCTGCCTTCCTTTAGGACAGGCTGCTGTGCGCRGAGCTGTGAGTCAGTGCGTTATCAGCCTTGCAGAGAGGTTTTTATCAGCCCTGCTGTTGTTCAGCTCTGCCCAGATGACACACTCGGGGCAGGCGGTGACATTTAGGGGCTGGGATTTGCTGCACAGGAGCCAGGCTGGGGTTGGGTGAGAATCTCCAGGAGGCAGCGTTTGGCAGAGCAGYTCCAGCCCCTCCTGGCAGAGCTGATGTGCTCCTGGCAGCCCCAGCAATTTGTCAGAGACATCACAGAAGGTAAAACTATAAAAGACTTGAAGAAACTTCTTACCCTGCTGACCAGAGTTTTTTTTTTTCCTTTTCAACCATTGCTGATCTGGCTGCAGCAAACACACAGATTTCCATGGGGATGAATTTGATGTTGGAGAGGACTAAACTGGCAGGCAGGTGGAGTTTGAAGACTTGAATTTGTCATCGAGTTTGTGTAAAAGCAGACTTCTTTTGGTTTCTTTTAAACCTGCTGTCRGTGTTTTCTCACATTAGGAGAATAATTGAGCAACTGTTCTTTAGCAAACCTCCCACACCTTCCCAAAAGGGTATTTTTTTACTTAACCCTGTCATCTTTTTTTTTCCAGACAATGGGTCCTGTACTGCTCAACAAGCAACCAATAACACTAAACAGAGATAACTCAAAAACCTGACCTGGCTCTTTTGCAACYACATAAACCAGGTTACTGGGCCCAGTTTCCTCTGGGCCACATATTTCTGCTTCAGGCTACAGTGCTGCAAGAGAATGAAATTCTTAATTGTCAGACAGGAGCACCGTGGGCAAGCTGGTGCAGGAATAAAGGAAATTAAAGCATCAGCACCAAAGAGAATAAAAGCATTGGCTGCTGATGGGAATGTGGAGGAAAGAGGAACCTTAGAAGATGGCCTTTGATAATCTGAAAACAAATGACTTTAGATGGACTCTGACTTAGGTGGGGCTTTGATTTCTCTGGGAAAGGCACCTCCATGCTCTTCTTCACTGCCTGTGTGTGAGTGGGACTGAACAGCCCCAGAGAGCCTTTCCACACATCCCTGTGGGTGCAGGGGGATTCGGGGCAAATCATGGAATATTCCATCTCTCCATATAAACAGAGGTTTGGCATTTTGGCAGCTGTCTCTTCGGGAAGTGCCTGAGGATCCACAGGTGGAGGGAAGGTGCACAAGAGTTGTGCTCCTCAAAAAAAAGATCCAGGGAAAAAGATTCAAGGACTTTGCTCAAGAAGGGAGACCTGGGGCACTTCCTGGACAAATGTGATTCATGAGCTCCCTGATCCCAGTCAGTGCCTCTCCAAGTGTCACCTCGCTCAGGACTGAGCGGGGAAGGTGCCTCTCATCTCCTCTGTGGGTTTTTGGTAAATCTCAGCACTGCTTTCTGCTTTCCTGATGTGAAACCCTCAGGATGTGACAGCAGATYCCTGTGGGGCTGGAGGAGACCTCACGCTGCCAGCAGGGCACAGAGATGGGTGGCTGCTGGTTCCCCTAAAGGGGCAGAGTGGCTCTGTGTCCATCACAGAGCTGGGCTGTGCTCAGAGTCCCCTTGGCTCACAAATAACCCAACAGAAGGTGCTCGGTCTGTCCAAAGAAAATCTTTGTGCCCAGGGAGCCAATCTGACCCACAGAAGGGTTTATGGGCATTTGCACTTCCCTTGTCCCTTCCAGTCCATCCTTCCCCTCTGACACCCCRGAGCTTCACCACTGTCAGTGGTGAGGGGGGAACATCACCACCCAGGGGACCCAAGTGTTTCACAGCACTCAGCACAGGCACCCTGTGCTGTGAAATTCRATTTATGCATTTTTCAAGATCCCTGGACCAAAGAAGAGCTCTATTTGCCATATTTCAGGATAGGGGAGTCACTCATAAAGAGTTTAGTTCTTCTACACTCAACTGKGAGTGTGTGGCAGGGCAGGAATTAAATTTAGCAGTTTCAAAATCCTAAATGAGCACCTGGAATTGCTGCAGGATTCTTTCCTCCTTTCCCACTCCAGCAGCAGGGAATGCAGTCCCTGTCTGCTTCAGGTGTGTCTGAAGATCTCTCTGCAAAGCCTCCCCATCGGATGAATAACCCAGCAAGATCATTTCCATAGCCAGCCAAGGCACTTTCTGTTCTCTCAAACAGCTACAGGTTTCAAATACAATTTTTTCCCTCGGCTATGGATTGAAGGATAAAACCCCCCACACGTAACACAGTGTAACAAATTCACAGCTGCATTAAATATAATGACTTCAGACCTGTACAGAAAAGAGTGGAGAAACTAAACTGCAATGAGGAGAGAGACAGGGTGGGGTATTTTTACAGAAAAAAAAAAAAAAAAGATGAAAAGTAGAAAATGCCTTTTGAGGCATTATACAGGCTTCAACAGTTTGTTAGAGCACAAGGAGAATATGGAGTTCCTGCAAGATGAGGAGTGTCTCCCACCTGCATAGTTCCACTGCCCGGGGTGGATGGGAAGATTTCATCCCTGTAACTCCCAGGCAATTCTCTTCAACTTCATTGCATCAAAGACCTTGAGCATGACGAGTCCCTGTGCAAAGGATGCAGTCACAACATTGTGCTCTTAGGTGTTTTCCTTGATTTGGAGCAGTCAAATGATATTTTCTGTACCAAYAACAAATGAAGCCTGGACATAAATCAATTTGATCCTTCAACCTCCCARGAAGTGTCAGTGCCTGAGGTGTTCTGCAGCCTCTCTGTCCCTGGCCTCTCACCCCAACTCTATTTTTAGGGACACTTTATGGTGTCATCGACAGTCTGGCCATTGTCTTTCAGCCAACATAGCTAAACAAAGACAGGGACATCTTTGTCCTGATCAGACACTCCTGTTCCTCCTGTTCCTCCTGCTCCTGGCTGTTTAACTGAACAGCAAACCCTGAATGCTGGGAAAGCAGAGTCTCAGTTCCAGGAGAAAATCCTGCCCTAGGAGCACCAATGTTCTCATTCTCCATTGCTTAGGAATTCACCATCACAAAAGCAGAGAAACACTCTGTAATCTGCAGCTGCTTTAAAAAAATACAGTAAAATTGTTGAACCTCTCCACACTTGTGCAGTACCCTTCGTGAAAGGAATTCACAGATGGACTGAGCAAACACAGGCTCTTTTTGCCCCAAGGCTTCCAGCAGTGCTTGAGCCCRTTGCAGAAGGGGGACAGGAGTCACYGAGGGACAAACCACGCTCATACCAAGCTGTTGGGCAAGGGCCAAAGCTCACCCCAATTGTCCAAGTGCCTCTCCTGACCTCAAACAAAKAGAAAGCGGGTGACTCAAATAGAGAGGTCTGGAGACTTGCCTTGGAATATGACTCCAAAGCTCTGACTGCCTTTTTTTTTATGCCAAATAATTGGGCTGGAACTTTCCAGAGATGGAGAATTTTCTGCCATGGGAATCAGAAATGATCCTGGTCATTTATCTCCAGCTGAGTAGGAACAGTGGGGCAAAGAACTGAACCCCAGAGGTGAAATAACCCCCAGCACAGGCACTGCCCCAACACTCCCCACCTTCTCTGGCACATCCTGGCTGCTCGAGCTGCTCAGAGAGCCTGGCTTCCCCCAACACCCTCTTCCACAAATCCAAGCTTTACCTAAAGGGAAAATGAGCTGCTGGATGACAGAATCTCCAAAAGCCACAGGTAAGTTTTTGGGGCAAGGCCAGTTCCTGCCAGTTCTCAGCTGATTCCTGAAACTCCCTGCTCAAACCCGAGGGAAAGATGGTGTGTGAAAGTTAACCTGGTGCTCCCAGCCACCGTGTGCTGCCACAGAGAGAACCCCAGGCGCCCTTCTGAGTGATGCAACAGGACACTGGTGAAAAAATCAGTCAAGCTTTTACCCCCCAGGGCATAACCCCCGAGGGATCCCCAGTGCATTGCATTCCCTGACCCCTCCGAGGGCTGGATACGCCACTGCCTGGTCTGGAGCCTGCACTGCCGGGGCTCTGTAACTCAGAGCTGACTGGCAAGTATGATAATTAGGAAAGAATTTAATCTTGGAGTCCAGATAAGGATTATGGAGTCACTCCACACAATTCAGGGCTGCTCGCCGATCAGTCTCCTGGCGCCCTTTGCATTCCAGAGATCTCCACTAATCCTGTATCTGAGCAGTTCCTATTTTTTAATGTCTTTTCCTGCATCACACCTTTAGATCCAACTGTGCTTTTGCCCAAGATCAGCATCCAATCCCTGGCTTCCCAAAGAGTTCCCTGGCAGCTGTGAATTAGGCAGGAGCGTGTTCATAGCTCGCACCCCGGTAKCTTTGGGCATAGGAGCCTGGCATCCTGCTGGCCCAGCAGCTCCGCGTTTGTCCTGCTGTCTGCTGGGCTCCTGGTCCTTTGCAGCCAGAGAACACCAGGAGTAACCTGGAATAACAAAGGAATCGGTAACTTACTTGCTACGAGCTGCTCCGCATCAGCGTCGCGCCTGAGCTCCTGGGGGCAGCTGGCCGGGGGCAGGGCCGGGGCTGAGCGCTGCTGCGGGACCAGCGGCCGGTCCATGCCATCACCAGGGAGCCGGGATCGTCCTCGGATCCCCGGGCTGCCTCCCGCCTCCTTCCCGCTGCCTGTTGGCGGCAAACATTGATGTGGCACTGAGGATGCCCACGCCCCTGTCCCCGGGTATCCCTGATTTCCCCGCTCCGCTCCAAGCCCTCACCCTCCGCCGCCGCGGGGCCACTTTTGCCTCTCTTTTCGCCCGCCTTTCCCCGCTCCCCGTTCCGAGGGATCCGTGGTGGTCCCGAGCTTTTGAAGGGCTGGGGCAGAGGGAGGGCGCGGAGGCTGCGTGTGACGGCGCCTTATCTGTTCTCAATGAGCGCAGGCACGGGGGGGCGAGGGAGGGGTTTGGGCGCTGCCGGGAGGGGAGGGAGGGATGGAGGGATGGAGGGTGGGCAGGCAGGCAGGGGGAGAGGCGAATCCCTTCTCGGGAGCTCGGGATGGCAGGAGCGCTGAGCTCGGGAAAGACCCCCGAGCTCCCCGGGCGCGACCGGAGCGGCTCCGGGCGGCTCCCCCGGCACCGAGCGCTCCGAGCTCCTCCCGGGATCGCCTTTCCTGGGCTGGCGTTCTTCGGGGGGTGGGAGCGGTGCTTTTGGTTCAAAATCACACAAACAGAAAGCGGCTCCTAAAAACCAGGAGGAAGGGACAGCGCATTTCACACGTGTGAAAATCGTCACCGGCGCCGTGGAAACTGTGTCGGGCTGGACCGGGGAATGTGGGAAATGGGGAAAAGGGGGCAGAGCGTGACTCCCCTGGCRTGTTTCCCTTGCCTGTCACCCATCAAGCTCCTGCCTGGTGTTTGCTGACGGAGTTGTGGGCTTTGCCTGGGATCCAGCCAGTCCCCGGCAGTGCTCTCAAAGCGCTTCAGTGCTTTGCCGTATTTTTTTTTTTTGTCTTTTTCTTTTCTCTTCTTTCTCTTTTTTCTTCTTCTTTTCTTTTTATTTTTTTTCCCTTTGTCACTGATAATACCACACTGTCTCCCCAGCTTAGTGAAATATTTCCTTTTCTGAAAAGCAAATGTCAGGCCAGCTGCGTATTGGAGACAGATCTTCCAGCCGACCGCAGGTTACCCTCAGGCKTTGTTGCCCTATTCCCGCAGCCCTGTCCCCCTGTCCTCCCTAATTCCCTGTTCCAGGAGCACACRCATTACAGCCCATCAGAAAGGCTTTCACAGAAGATTTGTCTGGTCAGGGAGAGAGAACTTACCCAAACCAAARCACTGTGCAGGAATGTGCAGGTATTGCTGGAATCTGCAAGCTATTTTTTGTTCTGCTTTGAATGATTTTCAATTTTTACTTTTTTAAAAGTTACACACTATCACTAGTGAAATATATCAGCATTGGAATGCTATTTTTATTTTCCTATATTTCCATTTTGCAATCTATTATTTGCATTCTTTTTTTGGGGATTTTTTTTTTTTTTTTTTTTTTTTTTTTTGAATAAGGAGAAAATGGAACTAATGGAACTTCATGTAGATCAGAGAACTTGATTCTTAACCAGCTTAAACCTAGGCTACATAACACTTTATTATGGAGACTAGGCTGGAAAAAAATCAAAGACAGACATGCCGAAGAAAGGGAAAGAACCACAGGTTTGAATTTTATTAATAGTCAAATTGCCCAGGGATTGGGAGAATAAAGCCYATCTCTGTACACACACTCCTTTTATCAGTGCTCTTGTTCTCTGCTCTGATGTGGATGTTGGGTCTGTCCAGGTGGGAGAGGAATCTGGAGCCAGATCAAGGATTTCGGCCTTTAAAAATCAGTTTTGCAGGTGTAGTTTTGCTGTTGCAGTTGTTAGATCATATTTTTCCGGTTGTTAAATCATATTTTGCTGTTGCAGTTGTTAGTTCGTGTTTGCCACTCGAGCGCAGCGTGGGCAGTGAGCTCAGCACAGCCAGCCTGGCTCCTGTTGCAGCAGGGTTTGCTCAGGGCAGCCCAGCAAGGCTGCACCAGCTCAGGGCTGAATTCCAATCAGCACTGAAACCACTTGCAATGAAAGCAAAGGCCGAGGTAATGAACTGTTGATCAAATCCTGGGAAATTCCATCAGATCTTCTGCCTGCTCATAAATGCCAGGAAAGACTTTACAGCAGAATTAATTTCACCTTTTAGAGGTATGTCTGTGATAACCTTATAAAAGTACTGTTTGGGGAGTAGAGTCACAGTTTGGGCGTTTTTAATCAGCATTCAAATGTACTTTAAAAGCACTGAGCAGTAAATTCATCCTGTGGGGAGCCAGCCCCCCCCAAATCACAGTGTTGTCTTTCAGAGCAGCTCCCCGGACGCTGCTTCCCCAGCACTAAGGACAGTGCCACCTTCACAATGGCATCAGCCCTGCTTCCTCCTCCATCTCAYCTCTGTTAATAAGATTTGGAATGAATTTTTGTGCTGGGAAATGTGGAAGGAGTCTTTGTGCTGCCCAGCCAGCAGCCCTGGAGGAGCAGGGTCTGGGCAAGGCTGGTGTGCCATGGTCAGGGCTGGGGGAGCCCTTCCCTTCCACACCCCACACCCCATTCCCCGTGTCTGCACTGGGGTGGGGTCCCGGGGTGCGGGATGGGCTCGGGGGGCTCTGCTGGGATGGGTGGGCTTTGCCCAGCCCGACACGGCTTCTGCGCCACGAGTGGCTCTGAGCTTCGTGCTGTGTCACCGACACCTTCCCCGGCTCGGGCACATTCCCGGGGCTCCCGACAGCGCAATTCCGATCTCCCGACAGCGCAATTCTGATCTCCCGACAGCGGAATTCTGACAGGCACTGCCATCTGCCGGCACCGCGRCCATCCCTCCAAACCAGCCCCAAAACCACCACACGAGCGGGGTGAAGCCAGAGGTTAAACGGGGGCTGGATTTTCACAGCCTCTCCCCCTCAACTCTGAGGCTGCAGAAATACCACTTTCCCCAACATCCCACGTTTTCTTCAGCTGGGAAAAGAGGTTTCTCCCCAAAGGCCATTTCCTCATGGGCAGATGGGTGATCCCAAGCCTTCCCCACTCTGTGGGATCACACAGCCCAGCCCAGCCCTCTGTCCCGCGGTCAGCTCGGAGCCAAAGGCGAT
Source organism: Malurus melanocephalus (assembly GCF_030028575.1). Lineage (NCBI taxonomy): Eukaryota > Metazoa > Chordata > Aves > Passeriformes > Maluridae > Malurus > Malurus melanocephalus. The sequence continues at coordinate 666,803 of NW_026623433.1, forward strand.
TCCTGTCCCCCTGATCTGCCCAGTACACACAGGGAGTGCCTTTCTGTGCCTGCCACAGGGGCTGAGGCACCAAACACCTCACCAAGCACAAGCAGGCCTCTTGAGAGGCATCACTTCAATCAGCACTGAAGGCCTTTCAGGAGCATTTCTTTAATCAGCAGCACCTAAAGCCCGGTCCCTGTGAGTCCCTGTGAGTCTCTGCGAGTCCTTTCAAGTCCCTGCTTCTGCTCCCTCATCCCTACACCACAAACTCGCCTTTGTTTCAGGCTTTATTTCAACAGACATCTCCCAATTTGTGCTGATTAAAGACCAGTCAGACCCAAGAGCTGTTTTTCAGCTGCAAAGCAACTCCAGTGACATCCCTGTGCCCCTGCTGAGGTGCTGAAAAAGTTGTCAATGGCCTCACAGGTTTGAAATATGTTCCAGACCTGCAGGGATCAGCGGGCTGCAGAAGGGCTGATTTAACACCAAATGGCAGCATAGTTCGGGTATTTGTGAGCTGGGATGGAAAMGTGGAAATGCAGAGGGATTGATTTTCTGCTCAGGATGGGATTCACCTCAGGCAGTGGCATTCAGATCCCGGTCTGAAYAGCCCTGCTCCTTCCTTTGCAGCTGATGCAGAGAGACAGGCAGGAGCAGGAGGCAGCCAAATCAGCCCCTTGTGCTGGAATGGGATGGATGATCCAATTCAGCAATGCCGAGGTACAGATTTCACATCAGTACAACATCTTGCTTTTCCTGGGGGTGCTCACCAGCTCTAACAGCTGCACTGTTCAAAGGACRTCCAGGGCTATTTACAGGGGTGATTTATGGCAGCTGTGGGATGCTCAGCTCCTGCAACTGCAAGCAGAACAAGAAGATGTGGAAGAACTAGTTCTAATCTCATTTTGGTATAACTGAATTGCTCTCTGAGGACATATGAAAACCCTATATCAACACCTTATTTGAAATGGACAGTTTGGATTKTTGCAGGTTCCTGTAGAACGCAGCAGTGCAGCCCCATTTTTGAGCTGTGATGGATCAAATGGGAGTTACCACATTTCCCTGAGGTTTCACGGTCCCCGCTGAGCCCAGCCTGGCCCTGGCACTCGTCACCAAAGGGACAGTGAGCCCCGGTGACAGGGAGTACCTGCTCTGCAGTCAGAGCAGYCTGTGGCTTGGAGAGGAGAGGGAGCAGCGGTGCCTGCAGGGAGCGTTTTAATTTGTTGTGCAATTTGATCTCTGCAATGAGAGATGTCTCTTCCCGTTTGTCAGCCACGGCACGGTCACTTCATAGAAGCGAAGAGAGTTGTGAGAGCCGGTGCTGGAACAGCTCCCGAGGTTGTTCACCCACCTCCTCCCTGCGCTGAGCCTCGGACACTCCTGACGTGACACTCACCCACTCTGTCTCGACTTTCTTTTGTGTTTTGGGGCTTATCCAGCCCCCAAAATCAAAATGCAACCGGGGAAGCAGGCACAGAGGCAGGCGAGGAGAAGTTTCCTGCGTGAACTCCCCCGCTCGGCTCGGCGCTGTGGAGGAGTGAGCCTGGCTGTGCTTTGATGTGCAAATGAGGATCCCACCCGAACGGACTGAGCGATGCGCTCCTCTCCGGGCTGGGGCCGGGCATTGCTCCCCCAGCCCGCACATCCCCAGCCCTTGGATCTTCTATCTCCGGGATTGCCCGCCAGTGAGTTAGTCCGGCTCGGAGCGAGCTGCTGTGGTAATTAATTAACACTAATTAAGCTCTTGTTTTGAGGTGCAGCAGCGGCACCTAAGGCTGCAGGGCACCCAGAGACCGAACTTGCACGGCAGCTGCAGGGCGAGGAATCGCTGGGAGGGGCTCGGTGTGAGCTGGGACATGTGTGACACCTCCTTAGTGACACCTCCAGAGCCTGGCTTCTCCTGCCTGCGAGCTCAGGAGCCACAGACACTCACCAGGCAGAGCACGCTGTGATGGTGGCAAATTTAGGAAGACAATTTCCTTGTTAGGCTGTCAGAATCCAAAAGGTTTCTGACAAAAGCAAACGCCTCTGTTCTTTCAGGTTGGAATCCAGATGAATTAACTTCCCTCCCAAAACACAACGGCCTTTCCTTTCTGGAGCAGGGTGGAATGGGGGGTACAGGAGTGACCAGCAAGGTCCAGTCCAGCTCTCAATCAGCCACTAATTAACCCTTTAACTGAATACTGATCTCACTGCTAATTAACCCCTTAACTGAATACTGATCTCACCGCTAATTAACCCCTTAACTGAATACTGATCTCACCGCTAATTAACCCCTTAACTGAATACTGATCTCACCTCCAGCTTGGGGCTTTCCCAGCAGAGGCAGGAGAGAGACAGGAGGCAGAGCGAGCAATTCCTTCATTTCCTGTGAGGAATCTTCCAGGGGATTCATTTGATTCTGACAGATCCCACAAATGTCTCTGCATGAGAGGGTTCTACACTGAATGTCACCTTTGGAGACCAGAAACAGCTCAAGCCAAGCCCTGTGTGCTCCCTTCCAGGCCAGGATTGTGTCCCCCTGGATTGTGAGAACCAAGGATCCCTGGGCATGGATCAGGGGAGCCAAGGAATCCTTGAACACGGATCAGGGGAACCAGGAAATCCCTGAACAGGGAGCAGGGAACCAAGGAATCCCTGGGCATGGAGTAGGGGAAATAAGGATCCCTGGGCATGGATCAGGGGAACCAAGGAATCCCTGGGCATGGATCAGGAGAACCAAGGAATCCCTGGGCATGGATCAGGGAAACCAAGGAATCCCTGGGCATGGAGTAGGGGAAACAAGGAATCTCTGAACACAGGTCAGGGGAGCCAAGGATCCCCTGGACATGGATCAGGGGAACCAAAGAAATACCCTGGGCACAGATCAGAACCAAGGAATCCCTGAACAGGGAGCAGGGGAACCAAGGATCCCTAAACACAGATCAGGGCACCATAACCAGCCTCTTGCAGCACATTCTGTGCTCGCTGGTTACACATCCCGAGCAGCAAGCCCAGCCCATGGAGCAGGGAGAGGCTCGCGTTTGTTTCAGTGATGGGTTTTGTTACCCTTTGCAATCGGTTCTCAGGAGTTAAAAGCAGCTTGGCCCTTGCAGCTGGGATCAGCAGCACTGCTCCCAGCTCAGTCTTGCCCTGGGATCCCTGAGGTGGGAGAAGGGGTGGCAGGGTCCCCTCAAGAGCCCAGATGTGGATTCCTTCTGCCACAACAGGAGCAGGGAGTGGCTGCTGCCTTACCTGGCCCCGCATCCCTGGCTGTGCTCTCTCCCCCTGCACGGGCTGGAAATGCTCTACAGGGGAATTTCCTTCCTCCTTGCAATTCCAGCCCTTGGGCTGGCCACTGCATCTCCTCTGCAATTAAGTTTTATCCTTTTCCACATAATACTCCTTCAAGCCAATTTCTGAGATGCATCGACACATTCAAGGGAGTGTTAAAGAGTGAAACCAATCATCCCATTCGTCCCCAAAGTGTCTGTGTCCAGTGAGGAATCTGCATGCACTGCCTGATTCCAAACCTGTCACCGTAACCATTGCTGCTCSTTACAGAATCCCAGAAACAGTTACGCAACTTGGATTTCCACATTGTTTACTAAAATTAGCAGGATTTTCAGCAGTTTTTCAGTCATTCGGGAGCTCAAGAGAACCATTTCTAGAATTTCATTTGCAGGCCTTGCAGCAGCATTCAATATTTATAAGGAATTCCCTGTCTTGGTAGCAACSACTGACAGTTACGAAAAATAAGTACATTATAAAATGCATTAATATTTTAAGTCTGCCTGAGACTGCTGGAGGAAKATATTGCCAGCTTTTGCCTGACTGGCTGGTATTTAGTTCACACAAGGAACTGACAAAGGGAGACATAACTGCGAGGGAAAGGAGAGGGTGAATAAGAAACTGCAAGAGCTACAGTGAAAGATTTGTCTATGTTTACACAATAAATCAGCAGCAGAATCAGAAAAAGAACCATTTTTTCCCTGTTTTTGTTCCAATTGCTCGTTCAGAGCTGTTATGCACTCAGATATTGCTTTTGAGTCCTGAATAAAACCCTTYCTCATCCCCCGAATAAAAGGCTGAGGTTGTGCTGAATCCAGGTTTTGCCACAAAAACGCTAATAACTTACATTTAATGATGCAGYGGAGAGAAAAGASAACTCCTGATCTGGCTGTGATAAAGTGTTTTTCCCTGAGCCCTCCTGCATGCTGGGTGCAGGCAGAGCTGGCCACGAGCCAGGGCTGTTTACAGTGCCAGCGTGGCTGTCCCACACTCCTGAGCATCTGCACATTTTGTTCCTGGCATATTTGTCTCTGTGGAGCCAGCTGACCTTGAAACTCTCATCAGAGGAAGAAAAAATAAAAAAAAAAAAATCAGCAGCCAGGAGCTACCACCCTCCATATATTCCAGTTATTATCAGAATATTTTTCCTCTGTTCAGTTTGCACAGAAATGACATTCAATAACACCGAAAATGTTCCCTCTGTCCCGAGAGAGGCATGTTCACAGTGAAACCAGAGGAAATTAAAGACCTCTCCAGCAATCCCCCGGCACAGGTTCATAAATAAAAAACTGCAGCAGTGACTGGCTGGAGCTCTGAGGACAGAATGTGCCAAAGCTCTGGGGTGTCCCCGTGGTGCCTGCCCCGAATTCCTGGTCTGCAGGGGCTGTGAGGCTCCGTTCCCTCACTGCTCCCCCAGGGCAGGGAGGATGGAGGGACTGAGGGCTGTGACAACAGGGCCTGGCTGCCCTCTCCAAACACACCCTGCTGGGAAAASTGGGATCTGTGGGGTCTGAATTCCTTGGGAACAGGAGGGATGCAGGCACCTGCTGGTCAGGCCTGAGAACCCCTGCCCCTCTCCAGTTGGGACAGCGGCTGCTCCTCCTGGAGCTCCAGCTGCAGAATGACTTTTCACAGAATCACGGAATGTCCTGGGCTGGAAGGGGCCACAGAATCATCCAGTCCCACCCTGTCCCTGCACAGACCCCCCAACAATCCCCCCCTGTCCATCCCTGGCAGTGCTGTCCCAACGCTCCTGGAGCTCTGGCAGCCTCGGGGCCGGGACCATTCCCTGGGGAGCCTGGGCAGTGGCCAGCACTTAATGGGGAAACTTCTCTCGAAGTGTTCCCAGTCCTCCCGAGGGGTAATCAGATGAGTTTTGCTCTGCCCTGTGTGAACCTTGATGCAGCTCAGAGCCAGAGACTTTTCAGACACTCCTGAAATGAGATTGTGYTGCTGGGAGACAGCCTGGGTCCTCTGCAGCCTCCAGCCCTCCTGGGAYGCTGCAGGACTCAGTGGCACTGGAGGGCACCCATTGTGCAGCACCACCTCTCTACAATCGCAGCAAAACTCCTGCACTCACCCCTCAGCCCCTGAGCAGAACTTTCCCTTCYGCCTGCATCTGCCTGGGGCTTCTTCCTGTGCCACTCCATGCACCAACTCCAAATTTTCCTGCTGCTTAGTGCTAAAATTGTACGAGAAAAGATGCTGCGCCCAGATGGATGAAATTTACTTTACTTTGTGGTTAGTCATGAATTTCATCCTCTGTTTGATGTATCTGAGCCCAAGATGAAGGAGATCAGTGTAATCTCAGCTTTATAAAACCTTCTCAGCATGGAGCACAGCCACAGCCATAACTCAGCCAGCTCCAGGGTCCCTCTGCTCTGGTGCAGGAGCAGACACGAGGAATTATTGACTGGATTTCCCAGGACGTGCCAGTGTAAATGAGGCATAACACCAGAATTGTAGACATGTCAAAAAGCATAAAAATAAGCTTTCCCAGGAAATATGATGCCATATGGACGTGGTCTTTGTTCTGGTGAGGCTTCTCGCAGCTCCCCAGGCGTTTCCATGTCAGAATGTTTCCGAGCAGGAGCGCTGGGTTATGTCAGCTCAGCACAGAAATTGCCTTGGGCTGCAGTGTTTCCACGCTGACAAAACCACTGGAACTTGTGGATTCTGYGCTGTCCTGTTGGTGGAGAATTGATTGGCTGGTGCTGAGAGCCTGCACACACCTTTTCATCCAGTAAAGGCCCTGAGAGAAAGGTTCTGGTCATTGCTTTGGGTGATTTATCCAAAGCTTGTCCAGCACTCTGAGCCAAGGCCGAGGAAATTCCCTGCTGGGCCTGCACCAGACGCTGTTCTCATCTGAGCTGGGTTAAATCAGAGATAAAAGTGCTAAAGCTGACATCCAGGGAGTGCTACCACAACACCAGCCTTGTGTGAGCTGCTCTGTGCCCACCCCATCCCCAGGACATCAGCAGGACAGCCACAGCTGCATGGGAAGCTCAGCCCCTCTGAGCCCACCCTTTCCTGTGCAAAAAGCTTTTGCTACCCAAGAAAAGGTCGAGTGGTTGTTTTAATTGGCAGCACCGGCCCTGTTTTAGGAGCAAGATGGAGTTTTGTGGGATTCAGGCAGATGTGGCATGAAAACGCTGAAACATTTCCTGCCCAAAGCTTCCCCTTCCCCCTGCTCTGTCCACCTTTATTTCACGTTTTCCAGTTTTCCCACCACAGCCAGCCAGCGTTTCCTCCAGCAGTCCCTGCACAGCCCAGCAGAGGGGACTGGGTCACCACACTGGTTTTGCCTCCCCTTCCAGGCTCGGGGTAAAGCCACACATCCCTAGGACATTATTTAACCCCTCACCCTGCTTGCAAGGAGAGGTTGAGCATTTTTTTTTTTTTTTATTAAAGCACAAGTTTTCTAGTGGAAGGTGCCCATGGAACCAGATGATCTTTAAGGTCTTTTCCAACCCAAAGCATTCCATGATTCTAAGCAGGAAGCAAAAGCTCGACTGAAATGAGGTCTTTGTCCATAGTTCGATGGCACAGATGTGCCAGATGTGCCCTCCTCTGGAGAGAAGTTTTATCTCCAATTTAACCCAGGCACAGATGTGCTGATTTGAAGTTCTTTACCCAAATCCGAGACCTAGATAAGAGTTCACAGCTTTGCAAAGTACAGTGCAGGACAAAGATGTTTTGGCACATCTGCCATTTACAGGAAARGTTGTGCAGAGTCAAGTTTCACCTCAGTGTGAGTGATGGAGACCTCGCAAAAACTTTGGTACAAGAGCTGGAGGGTCCTGCCTGGGCACAAATCAAATTCTGCTTTAGAAAGAGTCTCTGTGGAATACAAACTTTGTGGAGGGGAAACTTCGGCTCCAAGACACCTCCAGGTGTGGGCACACGGTAAAAGGAAGGGCAGAGGAGTGTCTCATCTCCCCWGCCTGGCAGGGTTTTGTCAGCTCGAGAGAGAGAAGGAGCCAGCCTGACTCAGAGCTGGCTGAGTTCCTGCTTCTCCTTGCAGCAGGAAGGCA
>NW_026623433.1:674497-691942 GCF_030028575.1 Malurus melanocephalus
ACCCGGAGAGGGCAGAGCTCTGTGACACCCGGAGCGGGCAGAGCTCTGTGACACCCGGAGCCGGCAGAGCTCTGTGGTACCCTGAGCCTGAGCTGCACCGGGAGCAGCCGCTCTCCGCCACTGCCCCGTGCTGTTTCCAGCCTTCCTTTCCAGCCCCTGCCAGTGCTGCTGCAAACGGAGCAGGGTGCAGCWGGTCCCTGAGGCTGCTTTCTGTCACCCAGGGCGGCAGCAGCTCCCTGCTCCTCTGCCTGTCCCCAGCGCCCTCCGCAGGGACAGCAGGGACGGGCTCTCCCTCTCTGGAGAGCAGCCATCCTGTGTCCCTCCCCTGCTGCCCTTCCAAAGGGTTCCGTGGGAGTTGGGCTCCTGCAAAGGGAGCTGAACTGGGGCACCTGCAGGTGGCAACTGAGGGAAAACTCTGCAGGATGCTGCGTGCTCCTTTCTTTGGGTGACAGCAGCCACACCCAGGAGGAATAGCAGCAGTGTGGCATTGCCAGCCCCTCTGCTGCCCTGAGGAGTGAGGACAGAGCTGTGTGGCACTGCCAGTCCCCTCTGCTGCCCCCAGCCATGAGGACAGAGCTGTGTGGCACTGCCAGTCCCCTCTGCTGCCCTGAGGTGTGAGGACAGAGCTGCCACCCAGCTCTGCTGTCCCGAGGGTAGGGGCTGGGCAGTTTCTGAGGGAGGCAGGAGCTGGGGCACTCCGGTACCCCTGGCACTGCCTCCACGGAGCACAAACTCCTGCAGCTGCTCAGAGGTGCAGCCTTTGCTCCTGGATCCAGCTCTCCCTATCGAGGCTTTGCCGAGATCTCACCATGCCCGGCTCCTCAGAGCTGTGAGCTGCACTCAGACCCCAGGGAGAGAGCAGAACAAAGAGCACAACGCGTGTGGAGGGGATGTGCTGATTTCCTCTCTACCCTGCCGTGTGTCTCTGCAGCCTCTGGGACCTCCCTGCTCCCGTTGGGAGATGACTGAATCAACAATCATCGCTCCCTGCCTCACTCCGCCTATCACCGCGGGCTCCATCCCAGCCATTGTGTTCGCAGGGAATTCGGCAGGGCTGTAATTCCTTCACTCCGTGTGCTCTCACTTTCTTCACGGCTCCCAGGAGAGATCAGTGCCTGCCTTCAGTGGGTTAGGATATCAAACCAGGCTTTCCACCTTGCTTTGCCTCTCTTTGCCTGGGTTCTCATCTGTGRAAAACAGGATGGTGGCAGCATCCTGCCTCTCGCTCTCCCTGCCCTGCATTCCCAGAGAGAGAGGGAGTTTCATTTCTTGAAGCTGCTGGAGCCCTTGGGGACCCGCAGATGAAGAGGCTCGGTGTGGAACACGATGGAATGACCTGCCTCACGGGAGGGTTGTGTTGCACTGTTTCCTGTCAAAACACCTACTGACAGTGTCCAAAGTGAAACAGCAATCATAATCAAACCAAGAAAAAACTGCATCTAACAGATATGAAAAAGAGCTGCCAGGCAAACCAGCACCAGACGGAATAAACTCCTGAAGGTGGCAGGGAGGGAAAGCTAAAAGATCCCTTGGCCATTGACCCAAAAAGTGACCTCAGAGACACATCTCGGGGAGGGACAGCGGCCACCAACAGCAGCTCCTGCTGCAGAGGAAACCAGAGGCAGGACAATGTCTGGGAGCTTCTGAGGAGCAGTGGGATCAGCCCATTGGGGTGTCAAGGGACTTGAGGAGCAGCAGCACGAGGAACGAGGCAGGGCTACAGCCACACAGAGCTCTTTTTAATTCGTGTGGGAGGTATGCGGGGTGGAACAGCTGAGGCACAGACAACAGATTGACCAGAGGTCCGTATCTGGCTCTCTAGAGCTAAAGATCATATTCTATTCCCAACTGGATTTTGCTGGCCGTGTTTAACACAGCCCCAGGAAGGCAGCTGAAGCAAGCCAAACACAGCCACATCTGCTCATTTCCTGTTGGGATATTCTCCTCCTGGCAGACTGGAGACAGTGCCCAGGCCTGGCTGTGCCACCCTGCTCCTYATCCAGCTCCCAGGATGTTCAGGAAAGCAGGATATCACATGCTCTGGAGGAAAACCTGTGTGGAGACACATCTGTGCTCCCAGCAAAGCTGGGTCTGACAGTCCAGGGGCTCTCAGTGTGGGGACAACACCTCAMAAATGGCAATTTAAAAACATCTCAGGCCCTTGGGAACCACTTAAACTTCCATAAATGCCCTGCTAGAGCTTCCAGAAGTCCGTTTATTTGGAAACCAACATAAGAGGAAACACACAGAGGATTAAATGGAGTGTGAGCTCATTTAAGGCTTCAGAGTATTCGATCAGTGTCTGCTCAGAAAAACCTTGGTAGGTTGTGTGTACCTGGGACATCTGTGCTTTTTCTTCTACACAATTAATTAGCTTTGTCCTCGAGTTGCAGCTACTAATTAACACTTTTAATCACATCWGTATACAGCAGAGGGGTGAGAGTGCTGACGTCCCACAGAAACCTGACTCTACCAGACAAACCCAGCTGAAAATCTGGAAACAAAACTTCAGCAGCTGTTAACTGCTGGCCAGTTCTTCAGTGGCTTTCAAACACTTTCCTGCACAGAGGGTTTCAAACTTCTGCTTTTCGAGCTTGAAGCAGAAAGAGAGATTTCAGATTCCTGAATCAGGAAGTGTTCAGAGCACTTTTCCCCATCATGATTCCTCTGCTTAGAWGCTCAGGGAAGGTGATAAGGACACAGCTCTCGGTGCAGGATCATGGGCTCTTTATCAATATCAGCCTTGTCTTTTCTTCTGGAGGTTCGGCTCAACTCTCTGAAAGGAGGATTCAGTGACTGGAGGAGAGAAGGGACTCCTGATTAACGCCCTGCTGTTTGTGCAGGGGGATTGCACACACTGCGCCCGAGGTGCCACGGGCCCCTGATCCCACTCCCTCTCTGATCCCAGTCCCTTCTCTGATCCTTGCTCCATCCCGATCCCCGCTCCAATCCCCTCTCCCATCCCTCTCCGATCCCGCTCCCCTTTCCGATCCCCTCTCCGACCCCCGCTCCCCGCTCCAATCCCGCTCCGATCCCACTCCCCGCTCCAATCCCACTCCCCGCTCTGATCCCGATCCTCGTTCCTATCCCGCTCCGATCTCTCTCCTCGCTCCAGTCCCAATCCCCGCTCCGATCCCGCTCCTCGCTCCAATCCCTATCCTCTCTCCTATCCCGCTCCAATCCCTATCCTCGCTCCTATCCCGCTCCGATCCCACTCCCCGCTCCGATCCCCCTCCAATCCCGATCCTCATTCCAATCCCGCTCCCCGCTCCGATCCCGCGCCGATCCCTCTCCCCGCTCCAATCCCTATCCTCGTTCCTGTCCCGCTCCGATCCCTCTCCCCGCTCCGATCCCTCTCCCCGCTCCGATCCCTCTCCCCGCTCCGATCCCTCTCCCCTCTCCGATCTCTCTCCCCTCTCCGATCCCTCTCCCCTCTCCGATCCCTCTCCCCTCTCCGATCCCTCTCCCCTCTCCGATCCCTCTCCCCTCTCCGATCCCTCTCCCCGCTCCGATCCCTCTCCCCTCTCCGATCCCTCTCCCCTCTCCGATCTCTCTCCCCTCTCCGATCCCTCTCCCCTCTCCGATCCCTCTCCCCGCTCCGATCTCTCTCCCCGCTCCGATCCCTCTCCCCGCTCCGATCTCTCTCCCCGCTCCGATCCCGCTCCCCGCTCCGATCCCGCTCCCCGCTCCGTGCCCCGTCCCTCTCTGACGGACCCGCTCTCCCCAGCCCAGCGCCCGGTGCTGAGCTCCGGCTGGGTCCCCGCAGGATGGACAGAGGTGCCCCTGTGCAGTGCCCCCAGACCCGACATTTGCAGGGGAGGTCAGGCCTTCCCTGGCGCTCCCCACCCTGCCACTCAGCTGAGTCACACGGAAATACAGGTGAGGAGCTTTGCTCCTTCCAGCAGAAATCGGGATAATCCCCTCCACCGGCAGAATTGCACAAGCCCCACTTTCCCCACATGGCTCTGCCAGCAGAGGTGCTGTCCCCAGGCCTTGCCAGGGATCCAGGGGGATTCCAGACCCCACAGTTTTAGGAATTCTTTGTGGCCGCTGTGCTTCTCAGGTAACAAGTTAAAGATAGTGCTAAACTCTCATCATCAGTTCTCTGAAAAGTCGCAGAAAAACGAAGTGGGTGAACTTGTCAGAAAGACRAAAAACAACTTTGTTCAGCCCGGAGAGGAGGAAGCTGAGGGGAGACCTCAGGGTGGTCTTCAGCATCCTCACAAGGGACAGTGGAGGGACAGGTTTGGAACCTGCTGCCAGGGATGCACAGGAGGGGATTGTTGGGGTCTGTGCAGGGCAGGAGCGGGACTGGATGATCCTGGTGGGACCCTCCGAGCCCAGGATATTCCTTGATTCTGTGATTCCATGATGATAACTCACCTGTGCACCTCTCATGCTCTCCAGGGAGGGATTTTCCCTCTCTGGCCCATCCTCAATGCTCTGTAAAGGAGAGGGTAGAGAACACAAGGGCCCTGCTGCTGTTTCTGACCTCGAGCAGTCAGCTTCGCCCGTCTCCGCCTTTCTGGGCTCCCACATGCACTGCCAGCCCTACAAACCAGCATTTGACCAGTCTGTGCRTTTAAATTCTGTCATGAGACCTAGCAGAGGAGGACAAAGCATCACCAGCTGGCTGCCTAAGAACACACCAGGCTGAAGCGATCCCAAACCCTTTTTCTGCGTTACTAGCAAGGCTTGAAGGTGCTGGGATGGAGCTGATCTGCTCCATCTGTGAGGCTGTTCTTCCCTCGCAGGCACTCCCAAGATTCACCCTCTCCCCAGCCTGCCAGCCTGCGTGCTCGGGTTATTCAGGGAAGGCTGCCGGGGAAGCCAAGAGGAGCCAAACGCCGCTGTCACATCTCCCCGGGCTGTGACGGCACTTGTTCCCGGAGAAGGGAAATCTGGGAGTGACTCAGAGGTGCTCAACCAGCAGAGAGAGCGCTCAGCCCCCATCCCTGCCGCTCCCCTGCTCCGGTGCGCCCGGCAAGGATGGAACCATCCCTCCAGGGATTATACCAGAGCTCAGAGCCCTCCCGTGCTCAGCACACAGTAAATAAGGACTGGGAGGCTGCCAGGATTCCTGCGCCGAGGTTAATGAATAAACAACCGCCCGCAGGACTCGCTCGCCTCCTATTTTTAACATCGGTATCTTTGATTGCATCTTCGAGAGACCTCTCCATAAATAACCATTCCCAGAGATAAAAGCATTGGATGTTTGCTTTGACAGAACAGAGATTATCAGCATTTAGACAGAAAAACTGCTGGTAGGCAAGCAGGCTCTTGCTTTTTATAGAAAATGTTGCCTTTATCGTTGCAAACAGAACACTGAAAGACAAGCAGAAAATGCAAATATAGAAAGGGACATGCTGGAGATGGAAGCTCAGTCACGCCTTGTTTTCCTGGTTTCTTCCTGGTGGGAGATGCTTTCATCACACACATTTCCAGGGAAACAATGATGGAAGCTGAGAAAAGYGGACAATGTTTGGAATTAGGAGAGCTGCCGGCACACCAAGGTCGCTKCTGAAAATGGGATTTAATTGCTTGGTTATGGAGGCAATTTTGGGGCTATTACCTGAAGTGAATAAAAGAAACACTTTTACAAATAACATCCCTTGGGTTTCCAAGAATGCCTTGGGTGGTTTGAATGTCCAACAGGAGAGACAAGGAGGAGAATTCCTTCTGCWCTTTGTGGGAATCCCTGCGATCCGAGGGGGCTCCGAGCACCTCGGAGTCATTTGTCACTTGTGAAAATCTAGGTCATTTACTCCCCCTCCTGCTCTGCTTTTTTCCATGCTAAATATAGAATGTATTTTCTRGCTTCAGACTGAATAAAGTTGTTAATTACACTCTTTCCTAAAAACCTGCAATTGAAATTCACWTAGGGAGTCTCTGAAAGCAGGGGAAGGCTATTCTTTTTTTTTTTATAATATTCTTTTGACGTTTCTTAGAGGAAAAAGGAAGGAAGCCCATTTGCTTTTAATTTCTCAGTTTTGAGGATAATATTTAACAGAAGTAAATCCCTTTAAGGGCTCAGTTATGCTCTTTGAAGCCAGAGGGAAAAATCCCATTGCGTATCAGTGCAGGAGAACCAGCCAGATGCTTTGGAAAATTATGTTAAACAATCTGCAGTGTGCTAAGTGATGCAAGAAAATTAATTTGTGCCATCATGAAGTGCCAATAGGTGAAAAAGATGGGAATCCTGCGTGTAGTAGGTCGGGTATAAAAATAGCCAGGTTTTTTCAGGGTGCACCTCATCAATCAGCTCCTGGGAAAAGGTCTGGAGCGATTCCATGCTGTTCCCGACGCTGTAGAAGCTCCAAGGGGTTGGTGTAACACACCTGCCTGCCAGGAACGTCAGGAGGTGGAACAGATGGATTGACATGCTCTGCAGATGAGAAGGGCTGCCTGAGTGTGATCAAAAGAGTTATTAATGACGGAGCTATTAAAACAAAGGGGTGTCTGATAACGGAGCTAATTCCTTGTTTCAGTTCTTTTGTCCTCGCAGCGCCGCGGGGCARTCGCTGCCTCCCCGAGCCACAGAGTGCTGTGCTTCAGCTCTGAGCTCACCTGCCTCTGCCCAGGTGTTAAAGAGCTTCTTCTGAGCACACAAATCCCGGTCCAGCTTCTCCAGCCTCAGAGGATCCCATCGCCAGCTGTCCCTGGTGCTGGCCAGAGGCACCGGGTGCTYGTTGTTCTGTCCCCAAGGGAGGAGCAGCTTCCAGCCTGGGGCTGTTGGGGACAGAACTCATTTGTGTACAGCAGGGCCTCCAAAACACACGGGTACAACCTGCCCCAGCCATCTGAGCCCTGCCCCTGCTGCTGGAGAGGGATGGGCACCACTACAGGGCAGGGCAGGGCAGCCTTGGAGGGGAGAGGAGAGGGAGAGGGAGAGGGAGAGGGAGAGGGAGAGGGAGAGGAGTTCCCTCCTGAGCATGAAGGAACCAGATCTGGCTTTATCAGACCCCTCATTGCTGAATGCCCTCAGGAGAGTGGGGTGATCCCAGGCCATGCTCACCTGATCCCTGAGGATGCAGAGGGCTGAGAACTGCMAGAGCTGGACATGTCTTATTGCTCCAAGGTGACAGCAATGCAGAGGGAATGACAGCAGCCCCACAGAGAGTGRCTTCTGCAGCCCCACAGCAMTGGGGTCACTCCTGCAGCCYCASAKSRSTSASKYCWSYMSYSCMRCMKCARWKGGGTCAYTCCTTCAGTGCTTCCTCTGCCAAGGGCTCTGAGGGACTCAGGGCTTCAGCTGTGATCTGGGAAGGAAGGTCAGAGCAGGAATTTGGGCAAGGACGCTCCCAGCTCTCAGAGCCCAGCCCGATTCCATCASGCTGCAGAGGGTTCTGTAGCACTGGGGGACATCAAGAGGCTCCTGGTTTCTGCCCAGACCCTCTCCCCACCCCCAGGAAAGGTCTGATGGCCGCAGGTGAACCAAACCTGTGTGCTAGGATGGCCACGGGACCCGGGTGCTGCTGAGCACAGGAGCAGCGTCAGCTCGCCCCGGTTCCGCCGCGTTACTTTTTAACCCCGGCAGCCCAACTCTGCCCTGGCTTCCCGTCCCTCCTGCAGCCCATTCCCCTGCCTGTCCCACGCAGGGCACTAACGAGGCCCGGCATTAATGAGCCGTTGCATACAGATGAGCTGGCAGCCGGTCCCAGCTGCCACAGCCACCCATAAAAGCCACGGAGGGCTCTGGGCTCTCTTCCTTGGATGCAGGAGCTACGGGACCCCAGTTCTGGTCAGGGGACACGGGCAGCTCCTCTCCCACCTCCCCTCTGCACTGGGTAAGACACAAGGTAAGGGGCTCTCTTGTACTCTTTTCCCTCCATATTTCCCTCCAGACTGTCCCTTTTGTCTCTTTGCACAAATTGTCATGTCAGGACTACAGCAAGGGAGACCAAAAATCCTTATTTTGTGAARTAGCATGCGTGGATTCCAGTCAGCCTTGTCACTGGCTCACCTCTCCTTGGGCAGCCCTTTGCCAGTACTGTGCCTCTGTTTCTGCTGCCACTGAACAGCTCCTGAGGAGAGCTCTGCCAAAGCAAATCTGCATCTGCTGGAGCCACCTCAGACACCAAATGCAGATGGTGGCAGTTCAGGCATTGCTCCTCTCTGGGAACGCTGAGTGAATTCCTGACAGTGACATGGAGCTGGAAGGGCCTTGAACTGCAGCTCTGTGAAAAAATGGGGTGGGATGAGCTGGTCCAAGCTTGGAGAATGTTAGAATTGTGTGGGGACTGCCAGCAGTGCTGGTTTACCCTGTGTTAGCAGCAGCCAGCTGGGCTTCAGCAACCAAAAGGCTAATTAAGTGTGTGGAAGGGGACAATTAACGAGCAGCATCTCAGGGTTTGCACAGCCCTACCTGAGCTGAGAAGTGTTTCACTTCCCCAGTACCAACTGCTCAGAGCAGAAGTTCCCTCAGCTCAGCAGCAGGAGATGCTCAGAGTTCCAGGAACGAGGTTCTCAAAACTTCTAAAGTTAAAWAAAGTAACCGCCCTTAAATCATCTTCCACTTTGGGCATGACAACTCRCAGTGCATGGTTCAGTTCCTTAATCTCACAGTCAATTGCTTTCCTCAGCCCCTATAAACATCAGCGGGGAAAAGGAAAAATCTGCATATGTGTTAGTAATAAATTTAAAAACCAGGGCATACCACTTAAGGCTTGAATTGTCAGAAAATGGTAATTAAAAGTGTTCCAGATGACAGTGCTGCTTTAATGAATTATTAGGAATGTTCTCRGAGAACATTTGATGAAAGACACCATAAGAGCTCTTACTTAAACAAACCAATTTTCTGCATCATGCAACTTCAGTGCACAAGAGGGGGGAAAATCTCCATTATAGAATTACAAAAATAACCAGCTAATGGTTTGAAGGGTCACGAGGGAGCAAGTGGCCATTCTGTGCCTGGCCTGTGTTTCCTACACCACAGCCTTTTTCTGCAGGTGCTTCTCTGAGGGCTGCCACTCTTACATCAAACTCTGTGCCAAAAGTCCAGGAAGGTGCAGTGTGAGAGCTTCTCCAGTTAGCAGGTGTTCTCCATGCCCAGGGCTTTGCTCCTGAGACAGGCACAGCTCCTTTGGCTCTGCATCCCTGCTCATGGCTGGGGCTGCTGGATCCTGCAGAGCCATGGGAGCTGGGCAAGGATGCACAGAACACAGGAGGGAGGAGCTGGATGCTGAGGGCATGGAATTTTAGGGATGGGCTCTTTGAGTACTCAAATTCATTGTCCTGTGGCGCTTTGTGCCTTTCACTGCTCAGCATCTGCTGCAGGAGCTCCTTAATTCCAAGGAATTAAGAGAGAACCAAGGCTGGCAAGGAGACAGCGAGGGGAGAGCGTGTGGGGACTGAAAAACACAGCYCTGCTGATGGGAGCCATGTGTGGAGTGGGGAGGGAGCAGGGCAAAGGGCACTAAGCCTTAATCGTGGATTTGTGTTTGGGASTGAGGGACACGGGGTGGGAGCTGGGGACATAGGTGGGGGAAGAGGCTCTCATGCCTCATTTCCCTGCTCTGGGATTCTTGCTGGGTTCCAGCTCCATCCAGATTTGTTATTTGTCCTTGACTGTTCCAGGAGAAATGTAACAGAGTGCAGCTCTGGGAATTCACCGCTCTGGCAGAAGTTCTGTGGACCCTCCCCAGCACTGGTGAGCAGCACATGCCGGGAGCAGCGGGATTCTTGCAGGGCTGSTGGTGGGAAAGGCACATCCCAGGCAGAGTTCAGAGCTCCTGAGGGCCATTCTGGGTTCAGCTSCTCACAGCAGCTCCCCTCAGCCCCCTGTGAGCGAGGCACATCCCCACATCTCTGGATCACAGTAGGAGTGAGGGCAGTTTGACATGGCAATGGAACTGGACCTTGCCAGGCAAGGAGTGCCTGCTGTGCGTGCCCTGGGCACACAGCCCCAAAGCTGCCCCAGCCCCACAYGCCCTGCCCGGGCTGCAGCTCAGCCTGCCCACAGAGAAAAGGAGCTTTAGAGCTCAGTCCCAGCRCTCTGGGTGCCCCAGAGATCTGCAGGAGCCGATGAGGGTGCCCCGTCCCTGCTGAGCTTCACTCAGGTAAGGGGTGTCTGCTCCCTTCTTGCTTTCACCACGTGGGGCTGGGACCTGGAACCTGCTTCCTCTGCAGCATTCCGGGAGAAAGGCACAGGAATTCCACCTGGCTCAGCACCTTCTGTGCTGGGGGCAGGAATGTGCCCAGAGGAACCCAGAGTGGGTMACGAGCAGCCTGGTGCTGCCTGAAGCCCTCGGAACGTCCACCCCAAAGGGGCAAACAGCAGTCACATAAATGGCAAGTGCACGACAGGGCAGGGCTGCACCCTGTGTGTGGATGTTTGCTAATACCCAGAGGAGTCTGTCTCACTTCCCTTTTTTGTTTCAGTTTGGGGGTTTTGTCTAATCTTGTMACCCAGGGCGAAATGAGAYGCCCTGAAGAACAGCTCCTTCAGCYCTCAAATACAAACTGCAGCTCTGGTGTCTCTCTAAACGAGCTGCCTGGGCTTTTCCAACATTTGAAGGGGTAAAGTGAGGTGAGAGTAAATCCTTCATGGGTTTTACACCACTTTAGTAGGACTCAGGAAAGCTCAAATAACATCCCGAGGTTTGCTGCATAATTCAATCCTGCATGAAGTGGCAAAACTGATACAAGATTTTTAAAAGCTCRTTAATGGCCGAGGTCAGATCTCCACTTTTGAAAATAATTTAGTCCCAAGTTCAACACAGAAGTAGAAACTTAAAATAGGAATCTTAGTGCCCAGGACTGCTCGTGTAGCTGATGATCCAGAGAAGTTGGAAGCAATTCACTGTGAAACGCCAGTTTTTGATGACTGAAAGGCACCTGAGCCACTTGAATAAGTTCCCTCAGGTTACTGGAATGAATCACCACCATAGAAAATTCCATCAAGATTTAAGCCCCTAAATGAATGGGAAAGCTGAGATGCCTGGGCAGGTTAAGCAGTGTTTTCCTCTGGAAATGGGACAGTGGGATATTCGTAAAGAGAATCCAAGAGTTCAGCATTGCTCTCATTTTTCTGTCTGGTTCTGTCTGGAGCATAAGGACCTCCTGCAGGAGCAGCATGAGGTGCTGAACAATAAGAGACAGAAAGAGCCACTGGGCACTTGGTGATGGTAATTTAAGTACAAAGCCTTGCACAGTGTGGGGACTCATCATAAATCTAAATGTAAGACTTGCATTTGCAAAAGGATCTGCAAATCAGCTTTATGTTTGTCCCACTCCAAAAGCTGTGGTATATTCCCTCTGTTTCACTCCTTGCTGAGAATATTGAGATATTATACACACAGCTCTTTTTCCTTCTCAGATAATAAACAGGGGTCTTCTAAGGCAGCAATTGGGCATCTCTTATTGAGGCTCTCCTAAAATCTGTGCTCCATTCCAACTCTGACTGCAACAAACTGGTGCTGCTGCCAGTCCACAGCTCCACACTCAAGAGGTCTCAAAACTTTGCAGTCATTAAATTTATCCACCCAGCCCCCTCGTTCCTCTTCCATCTTAGGAGCAGATGGGAAAACAGGCACAAGGAGGACAATATTCGTCTCATGGTAGACAAAAAAAATAGGGAATTCAGCTCAGATATTTGGACTCTGGGGAATGCTTTATCACCTGACTGCTTCCTAGGTCCTGCAGCCAAAAGCCCTTTGATTAGGACAGATTAGTTTGGTTTTGGGTTGAGACAGAATCTGCTCCCTAACTTTACTCCTCGCTGTGAAATAGCAAGGAATGAATGTGCTGAATGCTGGTCTCTGACCTCRGTAATAAGTTGATTTAATTGGATTTGATTTTTCAAATGTAACATCTCAAGTCAGCCATAAACTCTGGAATTAGCATCGCACATCTCAGCGCAGGAGAGATTTTCAAGCAGCAGAAGGAGATGAAGTCCGTGCCCAATGAATTTCAAATTACACCGAGGATGAACCCAGCCATATGCATGTCAGATCCACGGCAGGCAGGCTCCAAATGCAGCAGGCAGCACGATTATTAATGGCTTACATTTGCCATTAGCAATGCAAAGGAGCTGCTCAGCTCCTGGTTTGTTCCGACGTCTCCTCACATCAATGACCCATGTGACGGGTCAATAATTCACTGCCTGCGCTCTACGAGCCAGGAATGTCTCACCAGTCAATTACACTCACAGAAATAATTAGGGGCACRAAAGTTAACTGGAGGATTGGGGTAGGAAAAGCCCTGCTGGTGAAATATTGTGTATCCCAGGCAAGGCAGAGCGTTCCTGCCTTTCCTGCACCTTCCAAGGGCACTGAGCAGGGAATTGCCTGAAAAGGAGCCATTCCCAGGGCCACTATTTCAGGGAATAATCAGGTTCCTGTGTAGCTGAAAGCTTCCTGCAGGAGATGTGTAAAATGTAGGACATTAGGCAAATAGCTGCCTGCTGAGATCTGATCCTCAAAATTGTTCCTGAAATTTGTTTAGCTTTCATGGCATTAAATTGTAATAAATCCCAGGAACATTTTAACCAATCTGCTGGGTCCAAGCAGGCTCTAATTCAGATGGACAAAATCTGCTTCATCAGACCTTGCAGCAAAGAGCWCAAAATGCCTTTAACAGCTCTGAGTTCAGCTGGAAACTGCTGCAGTCAGAAACTCACAGCCTGAGTCTTGGGCCCTCAAGCTGAGTCTAAAWGCCATGGTAAATGCTGTAGCTGTGCTGGGCACCCCTGGAATTAGTGCTGCTCTCCAAGGTGAGGCAGCCAGGGAGAGCTGAGGGGTGGGAATTGTTCAGGTAAGACTGGAATGGGACAAGGTGTTGGTGAAAATCATGGGAATCAGATCTCAGGAACWGGGGGCAGGACAAAACCTGTCAGTCCCAGTCTGGAGCACTTGTGATGGACAGGAATACTCCCAACCCCTGGGCTGTGAGCTCTGAGTGTGAAGCCTGCATTGAGTCCTGCCCCCAAAAGGAGAGCAGGGAAAATCAGCARAGAGGGGCTGATGTGCTTCAGTGCCAGCCCAGCTCAGCACATGGGCACACTCATGAAGGAATTCATAGGGCTGAAAGCCTGGATCACCCAAAGGAAAATGCGTGTGTTCAGGAATGCAATGAATCCTTTCCCTACTGAGCAGTTCTGTGGGCTCACCAGAGGTTTCTCTGCTTTCTGCAAAAAAAAAAAGTGTTGCAGCCATCGCAGGGGGTGCTTTGTGCTTCTGAGGTAAAAATCAAGTTCAAACCCCAAATCCAAAATGCCTGTTAATGGACAGTGACTCTGGAATGACATTCCTTTCAACACCTCTGCTGGGAAACTCCTGAGTGAGGGGCAGGACATATCCAGGGGAACCTGGCACATGTTSGTGAAGCAAAGKGTCTGATAATGTTCCTGTCTAAGARAARCTGTGATCSTGCAGACAGGAATTCAGGGAACAAGGACAACTTGATTGCAAAACAAAGCCAAATCCATGCAACACCAGAGCCAGAACAGACAGAAMAGCAGCAGAAGAACTGAGAGTAGAAAAGCCCTGTGTAAATGATGTGTTTGTGGGATTTACTGTGAGAGTGCTGTTATTAAAGGAAGGGGAGGAGAGGTGCTAAGTAAGAGCAGCAAAGAACTCCTGCAGTGCAGCCTTTAATCCCTGGAGGTGAGACAGGCAGAACTGGAAAATGCTTCAGCCACAGTTCAGGGATGTAAGGGATCCAAGGGAAGAGCTCCACACACACTTTGATCTCAGGAGAAAGCCTTCCTCACTCTGTTCTGTGTTTACCTGAGGAAAGGGATAAAGTGTGAACGAGCTGCCTTCTGTATGAAACAAATAGCAATGAATTCTATTTATAGCACACCAGTGCTCCTGAAAGATCCCAAAATCCCTGCCAGCTGTGCCAGGGATCACTGCTGGAGATACTGTAGTGCTCCAATGGGGCAGGGCAGGGCAGAGGGTGCTGTGCAGTGAAACAACACCTGGTGAAACCCCAGCCTCAGCCTTAAAATAGCCTCCAGTTGCATGTASAGGAGAGAAATAATTCTTGTTTCCTCTGCAGACAGGGGCCAGGAGTTAGAGAGTAGTGGAAAGAGCTGAGCCCACAGAGTCAGGGCCTCAGCTGCTTCCAGGGCAGTGAATCCTCCCGTGACCATCTCAGGGGGGCTGGGGGTGCCCCTACCCCATATCAGCTCATATTGTGCATCTCCAGGTCTTTCCTCTCCCAATCCTCCTGTCTGGGAGGTGCTCAGGGGCTGCCATTCCCAATGGAATCTTGGCAAAGCAGGGTTTGGSTCTGGCTTATCCAGAGCAGCGTGGCAGACTCTGCTCTGCACTATTGGCACCAGACCAGCACGGCGGGGTTCAGCCAGTTTGGAAACCAAAGTCACCTTGATGATTCCTTGATGGAATCCCAGCCTAAGGCGAGGACAGTGCCCTTCACATTCYGTGACAATGTTCCCAAAGTGCTGCCTGGGGCAGTAAMCAGCGGGGAGATGGCAGCAGAGCCSTGATCCCCATGCTGGAGCTCACWCCAGGGGTYACYRGCATCTTTTTGGRGTCTGTATCCCAAAAACCCCGAGCAGAGCTCAGAGCAGCTCTCCCTGMTGCAGTTCCACATAGGGCAGGGTTTTTTTGGTCTTTCCCTCACTTTCCTCAGGCTCACACACTGAGAGTATCGCAAGAGAACAGCCCATCCTGCCCTAAGGATCAATGTTTGGCCCCAGCCAGCCCTTGTGTGTGTGCTGAGTGTTCTTTGCAGTGTGTGAGCTCCAGAGCTGGCTCTGGCTGCTCTCTGCACTCCTGGCAGCAGGTTTGATGTCCCAGCATTGTTTGCTGTGCTGTTTCTGTGCTGTGCAGAGCCCAGGCAGGGCAGCCATGCCCTGAGTCCCTTGTGCCCACAGAGCTGGGGCCTGTCGGGGCAGTGCCATGGCAATCCCAGCTCGGATTCAGCAGCTCTTTGGGAAGGAGCTCCAACAGGAGCAGGGCATTTATCCAGGGCAGGGTCTGGCTGCTCAGTGCCCACTAATAAGCAAACTCTGTCCCTTGCCGTGTCCCCAAGGCCAGAAGCAGCTCCTGGTGACTGACACTTGACATTGGCGGCCTGCAGAGAGTGAGGGGAGTTAATGATTGAACCCCTTAAATGCCTCAGCAAGGAACACCAAAATGGGCATTGTGCACAAGTGACTCACATGACTGTGCCCATTGCCCCCGTGGCTTTTCGGGGCTGTTTGTGCAGCATTTGCCTTCCAGCCCTCGCTGCTGAGGGTTCACTGCATTCACATCCATCCCACTCGTCCAGGAGAGAGCCCATTTCCATCTGCCCTTCTCACACACTCAGTGCCTTTGGCTGGCAGYACAGAGCAGTTTGAGCACACAAAACCTGCCTTTCTCCATTATAAATTTCAGCTAAAAGCAAAAAGCTTTATGTTCAAGGCTTCTCAGCCCATCAAAATCAATTTTCTTAAAGCAGAACACTGATCTAGTACAACACTGGTGGAGACTTAAATCCCTGGGTTTTTTTTCTCATGCAACCACAACGTGTCACACACAACTCTCCAGCAATGAGAATGATTTTGGGGGGATTTAAATTAAAATTTAATTTAATTTAAATTTAAAAGTCCAAAAAGATTTAATTTGCTTGAGAAATCATTTGTCCCAGGTAGCCATCTCCTACTAAAAACTGAATATTTCAGTGAAAACCTAATTGTCTGAAAATATAAATAATTTTGTTGAGAAATCCTGCTGGAAATTCAGTTCAGCTCCCAGTTCTCTGTCTCCAGAGGCAATGTCCCAGTGTGGCTGCACCCTGAGCTGATGCCTGGGAATTCTCTGTCCCAGCAGAAGGTGCAGTGGGGGGTTCAGTCCRGCTGTGGAATTAGCCTGGCACTGCAAAAATACCACATAAGGAAGATTTCTTTGGTGCCTGGGAAGTGATGCTGAAGGCTGGCAGGTGTTTGTGTGCAGCCAGAGGTGTTTTCCATGTGCCACGTGGGCCAGGACAGGAGGAAATTGTGCCCCTGTTCCCCTCCCAAACCTTCCCAGGGTTTGTGTGTGGGATGTGTCCTTTGCTCTCAGTCAGCTGCAGCCTTTAAACTCTCCCCAGCAAACRCAGCCCTGGGTTAATCTCTGTGCAGCACTAATTACAGTATTATTAATTGCTTACAATGACAGTAATGTCTTTATTGCTGTAAATCCTTTATTTATACGTCCGAGGCAAGCATTTTAACCTTTGAGGACCCCAAGCACTCCTAAGCTTTCAGAAAACAAGATTTGCTTGAATCCCCAGTGCTGCAGTGCTCGTTCTTTCATTTATTCCCTTGCCTGGGTTTTTTTCCCATCAGGGAATTATTTCTTCCCCCCAGCTTTGCRGGGGAACTGCAGCCCATCCTTTCAGACCGTGTGTACAGGGTGCAGCATTCCTGGGTGGGATTCGTGGCTGTTTGTCATCACTGGGAGAGGATTGAAAGGTGACACCAAGGGGTGGTCATGTCACACTGGAGCCAAACCCTACAGAATGGGGACAAAGCACAGTGAGATCTGATTKAGGGCAGAGGGGCAGAACCCCCCTGGAAGGGCAGAGCAGGGCAGCAGTTCTGGGGTGACTGAGTCCCCTGAGCAACCAACTGTTGCAGTAGAGCCTCTGCATCCCAGAAATGCCCATGGTTCTGTTCCTAAAGGCCAGGACATGAGAGGGAAGGGAGGGGACACTGCGTGTCCTGGTTGTGTCACTGGGGCTGGGACAGCCCTGGCCCGTCCAGGTCTGAGCCAGGAGAGTGAATCCTCCCCCTCTCTCCCCCATCTCAGGAGGCAGCTGGGCACTTCAGGGATTTCATCTTTAGGTGCTCCCACCRAGATCTGGGGTGGGAGACACCTCTTATAGGGATATTCTCTGTTCACAGAGGATTTTGAGGACCGATGTCCATCCCTCAAGTAGGCAGTTGGGCATCCCTGTGCCTCTCCTGCCTGGAACAGGGCAGCTCGGGCACCTCACAGTAATTCTGCTTAGCAGGGGATAAGATSCTTTGGGATATCTGCTTGAAATTCCACTGGACTTTGGGCAAAGGCAGTCAGTTGGGCTGGAGCTGTGGCAGGGCTGMAGCTTACCCTGAGCCGGATGGAAGGATCACATTTCCCTGATGGAACTGGCACTGCAGGCACCGCTGCGGAGGCACAGCCACGGTGCTCAGCACTCTCAGCTGCTGCCAGGGCTCAGTGCTCCCTGCTGGCACCGCCAGGGCCAGGGGGGAACCGTGCCAGGGCCAGCAGCTCTGGGCCCCTGCAGATGTGTCCCTCAGGAGGGTGCTCAGGGCATGGTTCCAGTCATGTCCTTTCAGACAGACCCAAGGCCAACTGGTGCTTTAGGGACCTTGAATCACTCCCGGGGGATTCAGCTGTGACAGTCCTTGGTCCTGACAGGGATGTAAGAAACAGGACAGGATGGTGCAACTGCCATCCCATCCCAGCAGCCCCATTCCCGCTCTCCATCCATCCCATCCCATCCCAT
>NW_026623433.1:692102-704119 GCF_030028575.1 Malurus melanocephalus
CAGTGAAGCAGCCAGCAGATATTACAACATGAGACCAAGTGTTAGAGTTTGCTTTTCTAATAAGAAAGGATTTGATAGAGTATTAGGAATTGGATATTTCCCATGCTTTATTCAGAGAAAGTTCAACAAAAAGAAAAACACAGAAAGGACTGAAAAAAAGATCTGAGTTTTGCAAAGAACTGAACAGGACTGGGGAAAAAAAATAATCCTTTAACTCTGTATCCCCTTTCTTCTRCCTAAGCTGCTTAGAACTTCCTCTGAGTCCCTAACAAAGATGTGTTTCTGCCACAGGCTGCGGGCTCAGGGAGCTGCTCTGTGTCCCCAATGATCCCGCTCTGGCAGCCCCACACCCTCTGCTGCAGGGAGTGAGGGAGTGAGAGTGGGGCACAGGAACAGAGCTTCAGGAAAGGGCAGGAGATGGAGCCTTGTTCTTGYCAGGCCCCATCAAACACTGCACACCTTCCCCTTCCTTCCCCCTCTGATCTCCTCGAGGCTTGCACGTGGCTGGGATTAAAGCCATTTCCCTGGGCTAAAACCTACCCAAGAAACAATTCCATGGCGTCATCCCCCACATCCACAATTTCTCCAAACAAACTTTTTGAAAGGGAGTCAGAGCAAAGAGAAGCACTCAGTGACATTCCTGAGGGAGCAGAGGGCACAACAGCTGCTCTGGAATTGCAAGGGTTGGTGCCAGGTAGAAATACAAGGCAGAAATACAGGTAAAGCTCTCAGGTGTTTGGGGTAGAGGCACTGCTGGAGTATTTGGAGAGCTGAGAATGGGAACCTGAGAGTTTCTGCTTCCTCKGGTGGTCCCTGGGAAATATGGGACMKGGCCAGGGTAGGGGGAGCTCCTTGTTTTCCCAGCTAACCTTGGCAGGTCATGTTCATTCATGGAGTTTTTATTGGTGAGTGTTCTCCTGCGCTGGAACAGGAGCAGGGCACCCTCTGTAAACCCTTTGTGCTCCACAGAATTCCTCACTCCAGACAGACAGCAGAGCCCTGTTGATTTGGGCCCAACAGGAAACATCCTGGTAAACATTAGCCAGGAAATGGCTGGGCACCTTTGCTGATTTGAATTAAAAGGGCTTTAATTGCTGTATTATATAACTTGCTTTATGTAAGCTTCTCCAGACAGTCRGTGATATACTCACAGCACGCTTATCCAAGAGGAAATTTTTCTCCTGCTGAAGCAAATCAACACATTTCAGCTGTGTGTGGGGGCAAGGGATTTGTTGAAAGGAGAATTCCTTTGTCATCCTGCCTGAAGAGAGGTGTAATTCTTCTGCCTCTTTGATCTGCTCGGGGGCAGCTCAAGCAGGGCTTGTAAAGGAGGCTCTGAAGGGGCCATGGATGATTTTAAAAGGCAGGAGGAGAATGCTGGTGCTGGGGACTGTTTTCAAGGATCAAGGCTGATCATCTTGTTCTCAGCCTTGTGTGGTTATTATCTGTGCAGCTGCATGAGCAGATCCTCAGTCACATTCCCAAAGGTTTCCAGGGGAGGATGGATCAGAGCTGTGGCAGTGGTTTATCGTGACCCCTGGTGTGAGGGCAGGTTAGGAACCAGAATTCCTGCAGGTTTCTCCCCTTCACAMCCATTCCCTGGGGTTAGGATCCCCTCTGTGCCTAAGGAGTGTGTATGATGCATCCCAAAATTTAATCAAGATATTCTGGTAAAGCCAATGTTCACATCCTTGCAGAAACGGACAAAATGAACAAAATGGCCAGCTGAAACTGGCGGGGAGGGGTGCACCACAAGGTGTCAGAAATGCTGGAAAACTTCTTGGAATGTTTTATTCCTGCTCCAACTATGCATGAACACGAACATATTAAAAGTGCATCAGGAAAATAAAACTTGAGAATTATTCAGAAAAGTGTGACCTCGCTCCCCTTTCCTCAAATACAGGCTTAAAGTTTAACCTTTGTCAGCTCCATTTGCAACCAATAAATTCAACAGCAAAAGGGGGAAAAGGCACAGTACAAAGTGACCTCTATTTCTTTCACCCGAATTTTACTGAGCAGGGGAAGAAGGTGAATCAGTACAAGTACAGAAAGACGGCAGCTCTGTGAGACACAGAAATGAGTTTATTCTTAGGGCTGCTGATACTAACAAGGACATTAAATAATAGAATTACTTCTGGATTTACAAAGTGCAATAATTTGTCCTTAGACTCCATCCTTGGTAATTTAATATTTTCTCTTYGCTGCTGATGAACACATGTGAAGGTACTGGGTCTAATGGGAGCATTTCTGGCTTAGCCAGCTGAGACATCAGGCAGCTTCTCTAAGCTGATCTTGCAGGGTAAAGGGACATTGCCAGACAGCAATTTGTGACCTCACAAAACTGCTGTGGTGGCAAGAGGAGCCTCAGAAGGGGCACTCGGTCCTTTCCTGTGTCAGCTGTGCCACCAGCACAGACACTTCTCCAAGATTTAAATGGCTACAGTTAAAGAAGACAAATTTAACACTGAACCCCCATCAGCATCTAACGGATCTCTCAGGATTATCTCCATTTTGGACATATGAAATTAGGGTTTAGGGGAGGTAAAGAACTCTTGCCACAAATACTCAAGCACATGAAATCAAGCAAAATTTGGGCAGTCCATTGGCCACCAATTTGAGCCCAAGCATTTTGCTGCTGACCGAAAGGAAGCCTGGGTTGCCCAGTGATAGGAGGCARGGTTTGAGATAAGGGGTGCAGCATCTTAAGCTTGCCCTAAAAAAGCCATTCCTAAGGCTTATTTTACTGCCTTCCCTGCTGGAAAGGCAAAATAACAACAGAAACACAGAGCTCTCAGCAGCTCCTGATCCAGGTGCACACCCAGGTATCCCAAAGGAAACATCAGCCACTGCAGCTACATCAGACTGTGTGGCTGGGGATTCTCCTCCTCAGAGACCCAGCAGGCTCAGGACACCCTCTGTGAGCCAGCACCAGGAATATTTCCCCCTCCAGTCCTTACTTGGTTTGGGAGCCGCAGCATTTTGCCCCAGGRCATGTGATCAGAGCACACAGCTCGTTCAGCTGCTCCAGAAGGGTTTTGTTCAAGCAAAGCTGAATAAAGAGGCACACATGGGTCCAGGGCAGGCTCTCAGTGCACTGATCCAACATCCTCTGTGACAGCCAAATGCATTTAATGCTTGAAGGGTGATAAACTCAGAAATCAATGATTTCTAAGAACACGGCTAAGTTTGGGGTCAAACCCAGGCCTTAGGGTGGTSTGTGCCCATCCCAGGCAGTGTCTGGCTCTGCAGTGCCTCTCCCCACACCTGTGTGTCTGAGCAACTCCAACCTTGGGAATTATTTAAATACAGGTTGATCCAAATTTYAGACTGAACACATCTGTAGCATTTTCCCCATCAATGACTTTTATTCCCTGGGCCTCTTGTTAACATGGCCAGTCATAAAGGACAAAATAAGAGGCACACAGAGCTACACTTTCCTTTAAAGGATCAGATTCARAAATCCATTCTTAGTCTTAGCATCCCCTTTGTGGTGAACAAACCCCCAGACTGTCCTGCTGGAGTTTAATCTTTTTTTTTATTCTCACTTGATAATCCTATTTGAGWTGCTTGAGTGATTCCAGGGTCTGAATTTCACACCTCCAAACCCCRTCTCTAAGCACACTAAAAATAGCTGCACATCTGGTTTAATGATACCTTCTGCATCTGCTCCCCTTTTTCCCTCAATTTCCTGTCCACATTTCACCCGGGGTCTCCCCATGCTGAGGTACACACAAACCAGGATTCATCTCCTAAAAGGCAGGAAGGTCTCCAAACCCAGCAGTTTCCCCCACWTACACCCACGCTGGAGTTCCTGATGCTCCAAGCCTCACTTACACTGCTGAGCACAGGACAATATTAACACTTGACTGACTCAGGGTTTATTGAGCAAGCCAAAATGATTATTTTTTGCTGGAATGCTCCTTAGGCGAGGAACTGTGAGTTTCCTTAGCAGCTTACTGGAACTCTTCCCCATCAGCTGTGGGAAAATATGCAAATTCTATAACTCTGTCCTAAAYGAGTGTCTTGAGCCTGTGTCAGAGTTTCCCCCTGGCCTTCAGGTACAGATTGACCCCCACTGGTTTCTGTTTCTCGCTCTGCAGAGCACCCTCAGCACAGGGAATGTTCAGCTACCTCCGGGAACGCTTCAGCAGCCACCTGCGGGAGCGCAGCCGGCGCCGCGCCAGGCTCGTCTCCAAGGATGGCAGGTGCAACATCGAGTTTGGCAACGTGGAGCAGTCCAGGTTCGTGTTCCTGATCGACATTTGGACAACCATCCTGGATCTCCGGTGGAGGTACAAGATGACCATCTTCATCTCGGCCTTCCTGGGCAGCTGGTTCCTGTTYGGGCTGCTCTGGTACGTGGTGGCCTACATCCACAAGGATCTGCCCGAGTTCAACCCCTCCATCAACCACACCCCCTGCGTGGAGAACATCAACGGCCTCACCTCAGCCTTCCTGTTCTCCCTGGAGACCCAGGTGACCATCGGCTACGGCTTCAGGTGCGTCACGGAGCAGTGCGCCACCGCCATCTTCCTGCTCATCTTCCAGTCCATCCTGGGCGTCATCATCAACTCCTTCATGTGCGGGGCCATCCTGGCCAAGATCTCCCGGTCCAAGAACCGGGCCAAGACCATCACTTTCAGCAAGAACGCCGTCATCAGCAAGCGCGGGGGGAAGCTGTGCCTGCTGATCCGCGTGGCCAACCTGCGCAAGAGCCTGCTGATCGGGAGCCACATCTACGGCAAACTGCTCAAAACCACCATCACCCCCGAGGGCGAGACCATCATCCTGGACCAGGTCAACATCGAGTTYGTGGTGGATGCTGGCAATGAGAACCTTTTCTTTATCTCCCCGCTCACCATTTACCACATCATAGACAGCAACAGCCCCTTYTTCCACATGGCGGCAGAAACCCTCCTGCAGCAGGACTTTGAGCTGGTGGTGTTTTTGGATGGCACCGTGGAGGCCACCAGTGCCACCTGCCAGGTGAGGACGTCCTATATCCCTGAGGAGGTGCTCTGGGGGTACCGCTTTGCTCCCATCGTGTCCAAGACCAAAGAAGGGAAATACAGGGTGGACTTCCAGAATTTCAGCAAGACGGTGGCCGTGGACACTCCCCACTGCGCCTTCTGTCTCCACAACGAGAAGGAAGCCAAAGCCAAAGAGAAGAAAGGCTACGACAATCCCGGCTTTGTCTTGTCTGAAGTCAGTGAAACCAGTGACACAAAAATGTAGATCCAGGTATTGGTGGGACTGAGTTTTCAGAGAGAATTCAGCCATAAGAGGATCGATAAATAACTCAGTAAAACAGAACACAAACACAGGTTTGGGTTTGCTCTAACCCAGCGTTTGTTTTCTCAAAAGCCTCCAATCAAAGAGGAGCAGCCTACCAGTGATCACTATTTAACTACACTATATATATATATTTGATAGAATTTATATTTTTGTACCTAAGGGACATTTAATGAAGCTGCTATGTTGGAACTCGTCCAACTCACTGAAGTTCCCAGGAGCAAGCAAGGCTGTTAAAAAGCCTGAAAAGATGGGAAGAAATTTTAGGACGTGTTAAAGGTACACAGCTGCTGGAATGAAAAGCAGAACATGAAAAGGGGAGACAGAAGGAAAAGCTAAAGAAACCTAAGGGACTTAGGAGCYGAAACCTCAAAAAATTGTCTCTTTCTGGTTGCCAAAGTCCTCTATGAAAACAAACTCTCTGGCTCTGGAACTTGAGCACTTTTGAATGTTCTCAAACCATTCCTTCCCTCTTTCTTTGGGGCTGGCACAGCTGCAGGATGGAGCAGTAAGGGATGGTACAAGTTTAGGAAATAGAGAAGACGGAGCTTGGGCCAAGCTGCTGCAACTCCAACTCTGAAATCTGACTTGTCCTGTCTGAAAGCCTTTGGTTCCTTTCAGGGAAAAATGAAAACTGAAACACCAAGGAGAAGCAGAGATCCACTCGGGGACAGGAGGAATTTTGCAGTTTATTCCCAACCGTCCCAGCCTTCAGCTGCTCTTCACTGCCCCAAGAGCTGCCTGCCTGGGGAATAGGGAAACATTGGAAAGCAAATCTCCAGCAAGGAGGGAGATGGAGAACACACTGATTCCTTCACACCTGGCAGAAAACACTCTGCTGGGAAGAGAGAGGAAATTCCCAGCTCTGAATGTATCCTTCCCAAAAATCCCCAACGTAAATATAGATTATCTTCCCCTTTGAAGCACCAAGATCTTATTCCAACAAAAACATGGCCCAGGAGCCTCCTACCAACATTTGGCTTCAGATTCAGTTGCAGCCTGCTCATCTCCCCACAGCCCAACCTGAACCCCTACCGGAGACAAATCCTGCTCGGTGGGAGCCGAGTAGTGCTGAACATTTTCTGGGGATGATTTCTGACACTGAAGTTGCAAATGCAACAAGAAGCTTCWATACTCTTTTAGTGCATTTCTACTTCCTCAAAGGCTTTTTTTTCCTTTCCCCAACTCATTCTGTTACTGAGAGTTCTAGTGGCAGACCAAAGAGTTTTTTGGGAACTCTTCCCAGTGATGTAACTTGGCTCATCAATTTTCAATGTGGTGGTAAAATGGAAATACTGTTAAAAGCTGCWGGACTGAGTGGTTTTAAAAGAAAGGGAGAATTCATCAGGTCAGATGGTGACAGGAGAAAGTTGTGCTGCAAGTGAGCATGGTGTGAGGATGGAAATAAAACTCTAGGAACCAGAGAGGGTTCAGGTGTCAGCCCCAACGTGGTGTGAATTCCTCTGTTGGGTCAGAACAAATCATTCTGTGTCTCTGATTTGCCATCTGTACCATGGGACATAAACCCTGACATTGTACAGGGAACAATGTTCTGGACAGTTCCATCACTAAAGCACTTTAAAAGCCAATTCTCAGCTGTGCCAACCTTTCCTCAGTGCAYCACTGTCACCCCCTGCTCCACCTCTGCATGGAAAGCTCAGCACACAGAGTTCTGCCCTCATCAGAAGTGGCTGCACCAGGGCCAGGAATGTGACCAGAGAATCAGGAGTGAGACCTCTGGGGTAACTCACAGCTACTGCCTGATGTTTGAATTGTGCTGGTTTTGCAGCCTTGCAAGCCCACAGTGTGCAAACCATTTCACAGCCACAGCCACCACAGCACCTGAACCCCTCCAACCTCAGCACCCCTCAGACCATCAGCGTGCAAGGACAGCTTTGATCCCCAAAGCAAACATCAAGACATCAGTGACCATGCACCGAAACCTCAGAGGGAACAGGGAAGTGAAATGAAGTGTCCAGAGCGCTGGGCTGGGCTGAACCAGGAGGCTGCACCATCCTTGGAGAGCTGCTGCATCTCCTTCCAAGGCTTCCTGCAGCCCTGCCTGAGTGTGATGTCCCCAGAAAGTGGCACTGGCAGTGCTCAAGGCTTACAAGCTACAGCTCTTACCCCTGGGAGAAGAGATGCACCAAGATGCCTGAAACAGAAGCAGAAAAATTGTCCCCGCTGGACAAAAAGAGCAAGTCCAGGAAATCCGTATGAAAGATCAAACCCAGCTGGGCATGAGGAGTCAGGGAAGATCCCCACTTTAGGTACAGCTGGTTTGGGATGTTTGTGGGAAAAATGAATCAAAGGGTCTGCAGTGCCTGTCCAAGGRATGGTGCACACCTCCCGAAGTTCAGAGGGTCCCTAAACAATGCACTCCAGGCACTGCCCTTGGAGAGCCTCCTCAAAATCCCAAACCTCAACGTCCTTCATGATCCAGCCGTGGAGGCCTTTGCTGTCTCTGCAGCACGAGCATGAGGAGCTGTTCCACTGCCAGAAGTGGAAAAAAGGGCTGAGGGGCTGCCAGAACCCAAAAAGAAGGTGCCTGACCCCTCTGCAGGGGAGACTGTCCCCTGTTCCCTCTCCTGACAACCACACTGGCCTCGGAAACTGCAGCGCAAGGAAGCTGCAGCAGGGGAGGGTGACTGTGTTCTTTTGCATGTTTTGGTGCCATGGAGGGGATCCAGGACCGAAGGAGACTGAAGGGGATGGATCCAAAGCTGGCAGGGCAGTGACAGAGCCATCAGGCTCCCTCAGAGCAGGATCATACTGGGAGCTAACTGGGAATGCCAGAGTCACCCCAGGAAGTGCTGCCAGCCCCAGAGCGCAGGAGATAGAGCTGGGGCAGACCCCAGCAACAGCACAACCATGAGTGGGATTTCCTCTGGCTGTCCAGGGAGAGCTGCTTGTGCCTCAGCAGATAAAGGAAGGGGTTATCGAGGCCAGGCCACTTGGGACAGGCTCCAGGGGAAAGCTATTCTGGGGCTGTCAGCTCTGCTGCCATGAAGAGAAACTTCAGTTGAGAAGATGAAAATAAATGTAATCTTGCTGAGCAGAAGTGGCTGGAGGGAACCACAGAGCCAATATTGGGAACAAATGCTGGGCTCTTCACCCTGGCAGGGCTCCCCTTCCACAGCTCTGCTCAAGACTGGCTGTCCTGTCTGTCCTGGCAATCCTGGCTGTCCTGGCAACCCTGGTTGTCCTGGCAGCCCTGGCTGTCCTGGCTGTCCTGGCAATCCTGGCTGTCCTGGCTGTCCTGTCTGTCCTGGCAATCCTGGCTGTCCTGGCTGTCCTGGCAATCCTGGCAATCCTGGCTGTCCTGGCAGCCCTGGCAGCCCTGGCAATCCTGGCTGTCCTGGCTGTCCTGTCTGTCCTGGCAATCCTGGCTGTCCTGGCAGCCCTGGCAGCCCTGGCAATCCTGGCTGTCCTGGCAATCCTGGCTGTCCTGGCAATCCTGGCTGTCCTGGCAGTCCTGGCNCTGGCTGTCCTGTCTGTCCCAACAATCCTGGCAATCCTGGCAATCCTGGCTGTCCTGGCTGTCCTGTCTGTCCCAACAATCCTGGCAATCCTGGCTGTCCTGGCAATCCTGGCTGTCCTGGCAATCCTGGCTGTCCTGTCTGTCCTGGCAATCCTGGCAATCCTGTCTGTCCTGGCTCTCCCAACAATCCTGGCAATCCTGGCAGCCCTGGCTGTCCTGGCTGTCCTGGCTGTCCTGGCTGTCCTGGCTGTCCTGTCTGTCCCAACAATCCTGGCAATCCTGGCAATCTTGGCAATCCTGGCTGTCCTGGCTGTCCTGGCTGTCCTGGCAATCCTGGCTGTCCTGGCAATCCTGGCAGTCCTGGCAGTCCTGGCAATCGTGGCTGTCCTGGCTGTCCTGGCAGCCCTGGCAATCCTGGCTGTCCTGGCAATCCTGGCAATCCTGGCTATCCGGGCAATCCTGGCAGTCCTGGCAGTCCTGGCTGTCCCCTCTCTCCCCCTGGCTGCCCACCCTGCTTTAGCCCTTTGCACACACTGGGACCCATGGAGGTGACAGCCTGACCCAAAGGTCTGAGGAGAAAGTGCTGCCCCTCARCAGAGCAAATCAGACCATTCCTGCTGGGTTAAGGCCTCAAGGATTTTGCTGGGAAAGCCAAGCAGCCAGGCTTGGGAATAATGTGTCTGCACTAAACTTAATTTATCTTCTCATTTCACAAACAACATGTTTCTTCTACTGTATTTATTTTAAACATTCATTCAAGCTGTGCATAATATTTCAATCATTTTGAAATAGATTTACCCTCCTGCTGGCAAATGAATAAGGCATCCTGCTGACTGCTGGAGAAAGGGCCATGAATTAAAGTAACTGCTTTTGGTAAACTGACATGTGCTGGTTTGCTGTCTGTCTGCACACATGCTCCGGGAGGAACTGGGGGAAAGACACCCCTAAACAATAAAATAACAATAATAAAAACACCCCCTGGCACACTGTTCAGATGCTCCCACTGAGTTGCACTGCTGGATTGTGGCAGAGCTCTGCTGACAGCTCCCAGAGAATGCCAGGACAGGGATGCACAATTCCCTGGAAATTCCACTGCTCACCCACAACTGAGTCAGCAGTGAGCAAAGCCTGAAACACGTGGAAGGTGTCACATCCTCTTCCTGCTCTGCAGGCAAACTGAGGTGGTCACACCCTTGGGAATCCCGCTGGGAACAGCTGGGATTTCCCCCTCCTTTTCCCCCTACACCCACCCCTGCCTTGATCCACGGTGCTGACCCAGCTCCTGTTCCCCACACGAGTAGGGAGAAACCACAGCACGAGGTCAGGAATGTCAGCAGAGAAAGCGAGGGGAACTGTGCAAGTTCCAAAACCCTCTGCTGAATCCCTTTGCTGCAGCCCAGGGACGATCTGACGCCACCAGCACCTAAATCACATTTAACCCTGTGACAGCATCACTGGAACAGGAGTGAGGAAGGCTGAAGCTCTCCCTGTGGCTGCTTGAATACACACTAAAGAGAATTGCTGAGGCCAAGTTGACATTCCTGTGGTGGAAGAATCTGCCTGGGGACACTTGAACAAAGCCAGTGCTGCACAAGGCTGATGTGAATTGTGCTGCTCAGGGGAGGTGGGTGAGCTGGGTGGGGGGCTGGAGATGAAACACACTCAGTTTGTGACTCCTTTTTCCCACTACTGGCCCAACTTCAGTACAGAAAACATCAAGGCCTCGATCTCCTGGATAGCCACATCCCAGCCAGCTGTGCAAAGTCACCACATTAACCCCTTGTGACAGCCAAGCATGGAGCACAGGGATGCTGGCACATTCAGGGATGCGGGGGACCATCAGGGATGCTGGGGACTGCAGGGGTGCTGGGGACAATCAGGGGTGCTGGGGACAGTCAGGGGTGTTGGGGATATCAGAGATGCTGGGGAGCACAGGGATGCTGGGGACATTCAGAGATGCTGGGGACATTCAGGGATGTTGGGGACATTCAGAGATGCTGGGGATATCAGAGATGCTGGGGACATTCAGGGATGCTGGGGACATTCAGGGATGTTGGGGACATTCAGGGGTACTGGGGACATTCAGAGATGCTGGGGACATTCAGGGATGTTGGGGACATTCAGGGATGTTTGGGACATTCAGGGATGCTGGGGACATTCAGAGATGTTGGGGACATTCAGGGATGTTGGGGACATCAGGGATGATGGGGACATTCAGGGATGTTGGGGACATTCAGGGGTGCTGGGGACAGTCAGGGATGCTGGGGACATTCAGGGATGTTGGGGACATTCAGGGGTGCTGGGGGCATTCAGGGGTTTTGGGGACATTCAGGGGTATTGGGGACATTCAGGGAGGCTGGGGACATTCAGGGGTGTTGGGGACATTCAGGGATGTTGGGGACATTCAGGGGTGTTGGGGACATTCAGGGATGTTGGGGACATTCAGGGGTGTTGGGGACATTCAGGGGTGCTGGGGACATTCAGGGGTTCTGGGGACATTCAGGGATGCTGGGGACATTCAGAGATGCTGGGGACATTCAGGGCAGCCGCCACCAGAGCGATCCCGCGGTCCCCGCGCTGTTTTCTGTGCCGCTGCCACAGGATGGCACCGCTCACCTGCGGATCCGCAGCTCCGCAGCCCCAAACTCCGCGGCGCGATCTTGGAAAGCAAAGCAAGGCTTTATTGGGACCGTTCCTTGTTTTATTGCCCGAAGTTCAATGCGTGCGGTGGCTCGGTTTGGGCACGGGCCGTGCTCCTGGATGTGTTCAGCCCCTTCGCAGAAGAGTTGGGAATTTCGGCAGTGAATTCGGAGGTGATGTGTGAGTGGAGGGCTGGGGGCTGAAAACATCGGCAGCTGGTGCACCTAAAGAGGAGGGGAGGGTCAGGAAYGGCGGGGTTTGGTCTGGACAGACCCCTGTTCCATCGGGATCTGTGCTCTGTAACGTCAGACACGACCCTGCTCGCTGCTCTGTGCCCCAGATCCCCAGCGGTGTGGGGTTCATGCTGGGATCCCACGGCCTCTTCCAGCCTCACTGGTCCCAGGATTCTACCCCAGACCTCCTCGGGAAGGCCCCCAGTGCTCTCTCTCTCTCTGCTGATTTTGCAGCAGYRCCCAAGGTCCCTGTTCAGCCCCTCYGGGCTCCTGGTGCAGCAGGGACCCCAAACCCCTCCAAGGAGTCGCTGTCACCATGGCAGAGCCTGAAGAGCCACCCCATCCCTTGGGATGGTTCTGGAAGCCCAGAT
>NW_026623433.1:704926-742850 GCF_030028575.1 Malurus melanocephalus
TTAGAGGGGCCCTCTGCCAACTCTCCCAGGTTCAGTCCCCCCAGGGACCCCCTGGAACACGGACCCTGTGCCCCTGAGATGTCCGTGCCCAGCCCCACGGGTGCAGCCAGGGGACTCTGCAGGGCTGACTCCCTCCAGCACTGGGCTCTGCAGCTCAGGGAGACAGGAACTGCAGGGAAAGCCARGGCAAATAATGAGTTTGCAGCAGTTCCTGGAAAGGAAGGAGCCAGCCCTGGTGGTGAAATGGCACCAAACTGCCAGAGCCCCTGGCTGCCCATCTTCCTTTGGACACTGCAGCTTCCAGCAGAGCTCCAGGACTGAATCCTGCTGTGCCTGCCCCTGGTTGGGAACAGCCAGGTCCCTCCACCTGGGAACCTCCCCTTCCCAAAGCTCCTCCTGCTGCATTATTTATCCTGGTCAGGATGGCTGCTCAGCTGCAAACCCCGCTGTGCCCATCCCCTGCCGGCACAGGGCACATCCCTGGGGCTCCTTGAGGCAGCTCCCCCACTCTGGGGTGCAGGACTGATGGGGTTATTGCTGCCACGGCCTCAAAACTGCTCTGCCTTCGGTCCTCATGCTCAGTGGGTTTGGTATCAGGCTCTGTTTGCTGCTCTTGGAGCCTGAAGAGCTGATTTGTGCCAAGGAACTGTAATTTTGTTCTGATACAACAGAAAARTCTGAGCTTTGTGTGCAGGGATTTCTACCTCTGTAGTTGGAAAAACCATAACACACAAACTAAATTCTGTGTTGTCATTCTCCACATGACCTTAACAGAGATCTCTCCATCCTTTTCTGATATGACAGAAARGTCTGAGCTTTATTTGCAGCAAGTTCTGCTTTCACAGATGAAAATTGTCATGTGTATGTTACACTGGGCATTGTGCAAAAATATACAAATAAGGTGTTTGAAGTGAATTTATAAATAGCAGCCCCTGTCAAGCCTCTGCAGCTCTAATT
The DNA here is from genome assembly GCF_030028575.1 of Malurus melanocephalus. Lineage (NCBI taxonomy): Eukaryota > Metazoa > Chordata > Aves > Passeriformes > Maluridae > Malurus > Malurus melanocephalus. The sequence continues at coordinate 705,884 of NW_026623433.1, forward strand.
AACACCAAATGCAGACTTTGGTAGGCAGCAGGCTGAAGTCTCACCAACTAATTTCACAGGAGTTATTAAAAATCCTGGATCAGCACAGCAAAGCAGCCTGTAAAAGCTCTGTTATTGTAACGGGATAATGAAGTGAAGCTGGCTGCTCTCAGCCAGCATTCCCTGACTGATGGCTCCATCCTTGTGACACCGGGGTGGGAAATAGCAGCGAGCTCATCCCTCCTTGGAGCACAAYGCTTCAGACCCAGGCATTTGCTGCATGAAATATCACAGGGCAAGTCCAGCCTGGCACTAAATATTTTCATCAACAGAAGTTAAGGCAGATTTTCCTCATAATTAATGTCTCATTGGGGCTGGAGTGCATTTGTTGGACATGAGTGTGAGAAATTGTCTTTGCTAAGGGAAGGTCTTGGCTTGGGGGAACTGTCCCCTGTCCTGGCACAGGGAAATCCCTGTTCTTTGTCATAGCACTCTGTAGAAATCTGCAGCTGTTTGCAAGTTCATCCTCAGGGTTAAAACACCATTTTTAGGTGCATAAAGCAAAAAGCTCCTCCTGCGTGTAAGAGGTGGGCTCTGGCGTACAGGGACTCTGGGCAGGAGGGATCCCAGGGATTCTGGGCAGTGATCCCAGTGATTCTGGGCAGTGATCTCAGGGATTCTGGGCAGTGATCCCAGTGATTCTGGGCAGTGATCCCAGGGATTCTGGGCAGGAGAGATCCCAGTGATCCTGGGCAGTGATCCCAGGGATTCTGGGCAGTGATCTCAGGGATTCTGGGCAGTGATCTCAGGGATTCTGGGCAGTGATCCCAGTGATTCTGGGCAGTGATCCCAGGGATTCTGGGCAGGAGAGATCCCAGTGATCCTGGGCAGTGATCCCAGGGATTCTGGGCAGGAGAGATCCCAGTGATCCTGGGCAGTGATCCCAGGGATTCTGGGCAGTGATCTCAGGGATTCTGGGCAGTGATCTCAGGGATTCTGGGCAGTGATCTCAGGGATTCTGGGCAGTGATCCCAGGGATTCTGGGCAGTGATCTCAGGGATTCTGGGCAGTGATCCCAGGGATTCTGGGCAGTGATCTCAGGGATTCTGGGCAGGAGAGATCCCAGGGATTCTGGGCAGGAGAGATCCCATGGACTGGGCTCAGGAAGGATTTGTCAGCCCCTAGTTTAGAGCATCTAACCAATCCTCCAGTGGGGAGCTCCATCCTCCAGACTCCCAGCAGCAGGGATCAAAACCTGCTTCAAAATGCACTTCAAAGCAGGTTCCAAAGCTGCTGGCTGTAATGGAGCAGGAGGAATTCACACACAGAGAGGCAGCAGCAGCTGAAATGGAGAAAACCAGCGCAGAGATTGGCCACGGGAGCTGGAGATCAGAGCCTGTGGAGTCACTTCTGGTTCTACACAATGCACAGGCTGCACTCTCTATTTATAGAGGGTGGAATGTGGAGTTRATTTATAGAGGGTGGAATGTGGAGTTAATTCATGTTTGAGTGAGATCCCATTGAGGGTTTGGGTCTGGTGGAACAGAAATCCTGGGGAAATACCAGATCCCTGGAAATCAGCAGCTGAATTTCCCCAATTACAATGGGAGCTGAGTCCTGAACTTGGATTTAGAGATTTTCTGCTGTCCTTGTTGACTCCCGGCTCACAGCCATGTGATCCCAACCATCTGTCTGGTAAACTTTCTGATTTAAGCCTGAAATACTTGAATTCCATCTGCYTCATCCTCCTGGGAAAAGCAAAAAGTAACATTCAGGCTGTCTAATTCCTTGTTTGTTTTTTGTCCCAGACACTGGGCTGGGAGGGGAGATCCCCCCTGCTCCCACCCCTRGAGCTTCCAACGTGGCAAAGCCAGGCTGATGTCAGGGGTACAAATTAATTCCAATCTCTGTCTGATTACTCTTTTTCTACCTGAGGAATGTAAACTATAAAAATCTGATGAAAATGCTCTAAAAGGTGCCTGGGAAGTGCCCCAGCAGTGTCTGGCACTCTGGGGTGGGATCTCCTTGCTCTGAGATCTTTGGATTCCATGCAAATGCCCCTGTCAGGGGAAGGCAAAATCTGCCTAAAGCTAAATATTAGCAAATACCACAAAAAATTGATGTCTAAATATAAATATTAGTAAATACTGGCAGCAATTAATGCCAGCAAGTGCCCTGAAGGGAAGGATGAAGGGAGTCAGAGAGGACCTGATCTGGGATGCTGCTGATCARTCTCAGCAGGGCTCCTTTAACACCTTGGGCAGCCACAATCAGATGCTTCTTAAATTGTTGGTTATTTTCAAACTTTTTTTTTTTCCTCCCAAGGTTTCTGCTGGCTAAATTTTGCTGTCAGGGACATCTYTGCACTCTGATAACCTTCAGATTCTGCCTTTAAACGCCTTTGTGCAATCTTGTCTTCTGATTTTCCTATTACTGGCAGGCAGGCAGGACACGACATTCAAACGAAATACTTGATATTTCCACTGATGCTGCGCAGCCAGAATTAATCTTGCTGGTGCTGCAGTGGAAAACAACGGAGATAAGCAASAAACCACTCGCTCTTGTGACTAAATTGAGCAACTCTGGTGGAATCCACAGAGGGAGCAGCTCTGGGGTGCTGGAATGGCCCTTTTCCCGAGGCAATCAAGCTTTGTCCTGGAGCTCGGCAACAAAAGGTTGTGTGCAGGAAGGAAATGCTGTGCTCGTGCAGCCCGGGCTTCCCAAGGCTTTATCAGGGCTGCAGCAGCTCCAGATATCTCTCAGGAGCACCGTGCAGAACTGCAGGAAGTGCCTGGGCCTGACCTTTCTCCACAATCAGAAGATTCCTTGGCAGAGCTTGTTTTTGCAGCCTCCACCTCAGGAATGCTGCGGAKCTCTGGCTCTCTGGGCTTTGGGGATAGGTGGGAAGTGGAGTGGGGTGGGCACACTCAGACATTGCTGAGGGGTCCCAGGGCACCCCAAGGGCCACCTCGACACTTCAGCTCCGGAGCTCTGGCTGCTTTTCCACTTTCTCCATGGACAAAAGCCAGAGCCTGGGTTTTAATCCCTTCCATCCACAACCAAATCAGGTCTGATCAACTCTGACTCCTCAGCCACAAATTTTCTGGAATCAGTACTGAAGTGACCAGGGTGGGTTGCCACTACTGTGGAGCTTCTTTCTTGTCCTTTCTAGCTAAATTTAAATTCAAGCTCGTGCAGGTATGAGAGGGGATGGAGACAGTGGGACAATATGATGCCTTGGAGGAGAAAACCACCTTTTATTTTGTCACTTTTTTTTTTTTTTACATCATCTTCTTCATACAACCGTTTCATTGTAACATTAATACATTTTTAAAAAAACAACACCCATCAAGATAGCTTGCAAAATTATATATATTTTAATATCCAAAAAGTACATTGCATATATATAGTAGCAAAAGCCCCATTTCCATGGGCAGTTTCTTCATACTTAAAGATGAAGCGATTATTGCAGAAATGTTACTTAAAAACACCCTGAAAGCACTAAGACCTAACTGGATTAGCTTGATCTTCTCCTCCCCCTTTGTTAAATAATGGCATCAGTGCTTGTGTGTAACGCTCTGAGCAGATTGCAAAGCTCTGCTCTCAGACTCCCCTCCTGCAATCGGATGCACATGGACCGAATCTCGCCCCCACAGAGTCCCAGGGGTTGGTCTAGACTAGATAGTTGTGATCCTGTTAATTGGCTGCCACTTCATACAAGTTGGCTAATGGGTTGTACATGGAAATCTCGCCCCCCAGACATCTGTTCCAAACCCCAAACGCCTGTGGTTTACCCTCTGTTTACGGCACCAAACCGCCGCTCGTGCAGCATCACATTCACATGTGTGGAGCTGGGGGTGGCTGGGAACCCTGGCAGGGCTCAGATTTCCACAGAATCTCCAGCAGAAGCCATCGAAATGACGAAATACTTCTCTTTTTTATCTATGAAGTGGTTTAAGATCTTCCCAAGGAAAGTTCAGGATTGGGGTGAAAAGCGATCCCAGAATATTGTGATGGCTTCCTGGAGATGCTGGGCCTGTTTTCAATCAGCCCCAATGCAAACATGGGAATAAGTGGAATTCATTTGCGGACTAACCCAGAAAATTCTCTCCTCTAGACAAACCCAGGGCAATCTGGAAGGTTTCTGGCCACTTTGGGGGTCAATCATGGATCCAATTGCAGGACCAAGCCTAACTCCAACAGATACATTACTCATGTCTTTTTTTTTTTTTTTTTTTAGCAAAAAGTACAAAGCTACAGCCCAAATGTACAGATTGAAAAGATGTACAAATTACATTAAAAAAAATAAACAAAAACAACTGAGCTGATAGTAAAAAACAAACCTGCATTTGTGACCGAGGTCAACTCGTTTTATTTACTCTTTCTTTTTTAAAACTGTGAGATATAGGGAAAAATAACTCTGCATAATTTATACAGTAATTTGCCTTCTGGTTTGTTGACCCTTGGTTGGATGGTCTGACAAACGCACAGCGTTCGCGAATCGGTGCTTCCAGAGCCCGCGGCTCGGGCAGAGCCAGGGACCTGCTGTCGTTTATTCACTTCACTTCTGCTTTCAAGGAATGTCTGTGCTTGACTTTGCATCAYGCTTGGTTCTGGTTCCTGCTGCTTGCTGCCATCAGACACAGTTGAATGAAGTTTTACTCTAGAAAAGTTCCTTCAATGCCCTTTACTTCTTCAAATATACATGTACATATATATATATATATATGAATATATATATATTTAATTTCCAGTTGGGTGAAGATCCTCCTCTGCCTTAGAGCTAAGATTCCAGTTGTGTTCCCCTGCAGCCCAACGTCCGCCACTCAATGGTCAAATGGCCAGTGAGAAAAGCCCATCATGGTCATCTTTCCCTATGACCCACTGCTGGATCTATGCCTTGCCAAAAGCCTTTGAATCCTTAAAAATTCCTCTTAACCAAAAACTAAAAATCATTCCAGGGAATGGTGAAGCATCTTCATTGTCACTTCCTACAGAGGACACAAGCCTTTAACCCCAAAGAAAATGCAGAATACTGGCCCACAGGAGCTTCCATCTCTCAGTTCAAGACACAAGAGGCAAAGTTACAAAAGTAAAAGGTTTGGTCCAGGAATAACCAATATCCAGTTTTAATTCTCCCCCAGAAAGGCCACAATGATCCATTAAGGGTCCCCCAAAAAACCATAAAAATCCCAGGAGTAAAGAAAATGTCCAACCAGCTGCTCGAGGCCACTGGTAGACGAAAGCATTTAGTAATAGCTGCCCAAGTGCGGCGTGACGTGGGCATTGGGGTGGCGGGGCACGTTGGGGTTGGGGTAAATGCTTCCTGCAGGGGAGGTCCAATAGGGGGAGGCTGCTCCAAAGAAACTGGACGATGTGACAGGCATGGAGGAGGGGTGTGGGGGCACAAAGTTCACCTTCTGCTGGTGGGCGTGGTAGGACGGCATGTAGGACAGATCCGACGGGTACTTGTACATGGACGACTCGGTGGGGTGGGGCTGCAGGGCCTGGGCAATGCCGTGAAAGTCAAATTTGTAGGCGTAGCGCTTGCCGTGCACCTTGGTCATAATGTTCTTGTCGTAGTAGTAACGCAGCGCCCGGCTCAGCTTGTCGTAATTCATGTTGGGCTTGCTCTTGCGCTCGCCCCAGCGCCGCGCCACCTCGTCGGGGTCCGTCATCTTGAACTCGCCGTTGGTGCCCTCCCACGTGATGCAGGTGGCGTTGGAGCTGTCCGACAGCAGCTCCAGCAGGAACTGCCACAGCTGGATCTGCCCGCTGCCTGCAGACACGACAAGGGGACAGGAAATGACTCGGGCCTTCCTGCTCRGGGCACACACAAAGGCAGGAAACAGAAGGGCTATCTCGATGGCGGCTGGGAACTGCTCCTCCRGCCCTTGCAGAGGCGGCCCTAGCAGTGGATAAACTGTTCCCAGCAAACAAGTTATTCAGCCCTTTGTTCTGGGCCTGGGCCTGAGGTCACAGCACATTTCATAATGGTTGCCTTTGGCCTTAAAATCCTCGGGCTCTTCATGAAGAGGGTTTTTTGTGAGGACACTGGTCTGCAGAGTTTTCACTGAGTGGTTATCACAGTGTTCTTCACCCCTCCACTGCTCACTGTTTGCCATGGAGGTTGTTTTAGATGCCTCCAGTTCCCTTTCTAGGGTGATTTGAGTCACACGGGATGATTTGTCCCCCACATGGCTCCTGGTTTTACTCAGTGGAGTTGTACCAATAGTTAGGAGTATGTTAAGAGCCTCAAGAGGAAGTTTTCTCACAGGCATCACAGCTGTAGCAGTTTGGTTAGTTCAAAGAGGATTTACACCGGGCCCTACTCCTCAAAATCAGGGATTATTTACTGAAGATGATGTGCTAAGGACAGTCACACTGTGACTTTCAGAGATGTTTTGTGCCTTCCTTTATATAACCCACAGCAGACACTGAAAAATCACCCGGTGCTGTGAATCTGAGAGACCTGACTTAAATCCCCCATTAAAGTCCTCCTAGGGAATGCTGGGTTTGGGTAACAACACCCAGAATAGGGATTTTGTCCTGACAGAGATGATGTTGCACCCCTTCCTCACTTTTCTGTGAGGGTTTTGGCAAAAGCCCTTGTGAGGCCACAGCTGCTGAGGTCAGTGGGTCACCCAAGGGTGTTGGGACAGCAGCTGCAGCTCTGAAGGAGAATTTACCTCTTTGGTAACAGGGGTCTGAAATGTAAAGTGAACTCACCTGGATTGGCAAGGCGGCTGCTGGTGGGGCCCAGGATCTGGTAGGGATCTAAAAATAAAAAAGAAAAATCATCCAACAAAATTTTAAGGATGTTTCAWCAAAAAGAAACTCCAGGTCATTATGTTTGTTCTAGAAACCAAATTTTCATTTTCTTTCTTTGCTCTTTCTGCCCTCTCTCCCAGAGACTGGAAGTTCTCCTTCTCTTTTTTCCTAGCAAACAACCACCAAGTATTTCTGGAATCYGAAATGGCACAGCCACAGCTGCTGGCACTGCTTTCAGATCTGCCTGCTCTCACAGTCTGGGATCTCCTTGGACTCGGTGGCAACCTGATCATCCTGCACTCAGTGGCAAACAGAAAACATCAAACATGGAAAAAAAGAACTGTGGGATAGGAGAACAGCACAAAACAGGAGCAAAGAAATGTCTCTTAATAAAAAAGAATGAAATAAAAAGGAGAGGAGATRAGATTTTCAGATTCACTTGTTAGCAGCTGAGCTTGCTGCCCTGGGAGGACAAGGAAATATTGTCCCAAGTGTCTCTTTGTGGCATGAACAGAGCATTAGAGAGATGAGAGTAACAGGAGTTTGTCGCTGGCTCCACCGAGGCTGAGTGCTTCTTGAAAACCCCACAAATCGTTTATTAGGAATGAATTCCTTCCCTTTTTGTGGGGCCTCCTCAGCCCTAATCTCTACACTTCTCCCGTGCCTCCCTCTGGTTGTGGTGATTTGGATCCGCAGCGTTTGCCCGTGGATTGAACGAATGACAGGAGAGCCAAGCCCCGGAGCAGAGGGAGGGACGGGGAGCAGCTCGGGCAGGGAAGGTGGGCTCGGCCCTTCAGAGCCCCGGGACAGCAGCAGAGAACACCCCCTGCCCTGCCCAGCGGAGCTGCCTTCCCACTGTGTGCTGCTCCGGACCAGGCAGACCTGCGGGAATGGCTGGAGGCGCTTCCAGCGGGGAGGGACAGGCTGGGATGATCCAGGGGGGATCAGGACCCTGCAGATCCTGGGAGGGACAGGCTGGGATGATCCAGGGGGGATGGAGACCTTGCAGATCCTGGGGAGGGACAGGCTGGGATAATCCAGGGAATTGTTCCCCTGCAGATCCTGGGAGGGACAGGCTGCGATAATCCAGGGGGGATCGAGACCCTGCAGATCCTGGGAGGGACAGGCTGGGATAATCCAGGGGGGGATGGAGACCCTGCAGATCCTGGGAGGGACAGGCTGGGATGATCCAGGGGGGATCGAGACCCTGCAGATCCTGGGGAGGGACAAGCTGGGATGATCCAGGGGACCCTGCAGATCCTGGGGAGGGACAGGCTGGGATGATCCAGGGGACCCTGCAGATCCTGGGAGGTACAGGCTGGGATGATCCAGGGAATTGTTCCCCTGCAGATCCTGGGGAGGGAGAGGCTGGGATGATCCAGAAGGGATGGAGCACTGCAGATCCTGGGAGGGACAGGCTGGGATGATCCAGAGGGGATCGGGACCCTGCAGATCCTGGGGAGGAACAGGCTGGGATGATCCAGGGGGGATGGAGCCCTGCAGATCCTGGGGAGGGACAGGCTGGGATGATCGAGGGGACCCTGAAGATCCTGGGAGGGACAGGCTGGGATGATCCAGGGAATTGTTCCCCTGCAGATCCTGGGAGGGACAGGCTGGGATGCTCCAGGGAATTGTTCCCCTGCAGATCCTGGCACTGGGATGTTCTGCTGACAGCCCAGCCCAACAGAGCCCTCTGGAGCAGCCCCACACATCCATCCCCCCCGGCTGCTCCCGGTCCAGGGGCACAGGATCCCCCCTCACCTGGCTGGGGCCGCTGCTGCTCCGTTGTCTTATTCACATTTTGTGTTCCTGCGACAGGAGGGCCTGGAAAGAGAGAGGGGGTTTAGAGGGACAGAGAACCGGCACAAAATACAAAATACACCCCACAGGAACCACAGCCACTGCGAGGGAAAGGTTGACTCAGCCTAAGAACTGAAGTTTTTGGGATTGCACTGTAAAATTAGGAGATGTCACCAGAAGTTTAAATTTTTGCTGTAAAATGAAAATATGCAGATAAGGAAAATATTATGTAGATGTTTATAATTTCCTAAAYAGGCAGTGAGACAAGGAAAATATTATGAGAGTAATTTATTAATTTTCTCTTATTGCACCTTAACTTCCCTTCTAGTTTGCATTCATGTTGTGAACAGAAAATTGGATTATTAAATGTATAAATTCTGACCYCCTTCCCTATTAGAACTTTTTTCACATTTTTTGCAAATATGAATTCTTTTTTTGGGAAAAAGGGGGGGGGGTCTATCAAACATTTAGTTGAAAATATCGTGACCATTTGTATAAATCCCTCCAACAGGAAGACCTGTTCCTCCTCTTTGTGTCAGAACACTGTGACTCAGAGAATTCTCCCGTTTGGGTGGGCACAGCCCAGGAAGGTGCAGAGCAAAGGGAGGGAGCTCTGGCAGTGCTGYCACCTTGATTTCCAGCAGCAGGGCCCTGCTGAGGGTTCACTGTGCCTGCCCTGCACAGGGAGAAACCCCAGCAGTGGCAGCAGGGGACGGTGGCTCAGAGCCAACAGCTAGGATATGGATTGTGGGGACAGGGAATTGCACCCAGAGCCTACTGGGAATCCGAGACACCCTAAACCCGCAGGGGCAAGAGCTGGGGGGGAGCAGGGCTTGAGCAGAGGGGCCTCATCTGCCACTGGAAAGYTGTAAGAAACTCTCAGAATGTGCCCAAACTGTCCAGGTCTGTCCCYAAAACCATCACAGCAGGGACAGGCCAGGGGTTAACAGGGATTCTCTCCAGAGGATTTGCTCCTGGCCCCTTCAATCAAACCCCACAAGTATTACTCTGTCCATAACATCATTGTGCTTCGTATCCGTCCCCAATTCTACCTCTTACCTGTCCCCAAACCTTCTGCCCCTCTGACATTCCTGCCCAAGCCTCATTCTGACCTTTCCCTGCACGGTTTGTGATTCCCATTGGCACAACTTTGCTTTGGAGAGGGCAGAATTTGCATTGCTGCCTCATCCTGCTCTCCTGGCTGCACCACAGCAGGGATCCAATGACCAAAGACAGAGGCACAGAGGGGCTGAAATGACCTTTTCCCMAAAAAATCCTTGCAAGGATCTGGCTTTGCTTCGTGGTTCCACCTGGCTTAGGTTGTGTAGGGCTGYGTTTTCCCTCTCCTACATCTCCAAAGCTGTCCTGGCCCCTCACTTAGGGTGTAAATYGGGGTCAGTGCAGCAATGGGGCTCWGTGGGCAGCTCCCAAACCGGACACATTCTGCCCATGGAGTACTGCCTTGCACTCTGAATTCAGTGCCACCATCCCAGCCAAGAGGAGACCCCTTTCCCTTATCCCAGGATTCAGAGCACCACAGGCAGAGGAGGAGGAGGAGGAGGAGGAGGAGGAGGAGATGAGCCCTGTTATTATTTCACATAAATTAAATATTTCATATTAATATTTAAATAAAGAAATATTAATTGATGTTAATATTTATTAATTTTAAGGATTTGAACCCGGGGAGGTGGAGGAGTGGAAGTCACWAAAAGGAGGCTGTTCCAGGGAGAGGGAGAAGGGGAAAGGCTCCCTGCAGGGGACATTCTGAATGCCCCTGTGCCCTGCACCTCGTGCCCGGGGGCTGTGCAGCTCCCTGGGATCCATCCCGGGCACTGGCACATTCCTCAGCGCTGGGAAAGCCGCCGAGGCTTTGAAATGACAGCCTTGCATTATTGGCATGGAAAGGAAAACACAGAGGGATGGGAGAGGGGAGGGTGGGGARCAGGRGGAGGAGGGGAGGGAGGGGAATGGGGGAAAACAGAGTTCGTGTAATCTGCCCGGTTTTATTTTTATTTTACTTGTTTGTTTTTTTCCCATTTTACAGAAACCACAAACCCCACTGCAAATAGATCGGACTGGAAAACAAACCACTGTGGTTTCAGCCTGGGACAAAGAGTGGGATGAGACAGCTCGGGGACAGGGAGGTGACAGCCCCATCCATGGTGTGCCAGCAGGGAGCTGTAGCCCTAAAGGGAGCCCTGTCCCTAAAGGGAGCCCTGTCCCAAAGGGAAGGGTTGTCCCATTCCAAATCCCTGTCCCCTTCAGGATCCCTGTCCCATTGAGGATCCCTGTCCCCATTCAGGAACTCTGTCCCATTCATGCTCCCTGTCCCCATTTGTGATCCCTGTCTCATTCATGCTCCCTGTCCCCATTTAGGATCCCTGTCCCCATCTGTGCTCCCTGTCCCCATTTAGGATCCCTGTCTCCATTTAGGATCCCTGTCCCCATTTAGGATCCCTGTCCCATTCATGCTCCCTGTCCCCATTTAGGATCCCTGTCCCATTTATGCTCTCTGTCCCCATTCCTGCCCCCTGTCCCCTCTCCTGTGGCCACACAAGCAGCAGCAGGGCTGTCCCCACCATGGTGCTGTTGGGACCTTTGCCCCCCAGCTCAGCCCCAGCAGCTGTGTCTGCTCTGAACCAGGGACATTCTGCTGTTCCAGGGGACATTTTCCTTCCTGGAACAGCCCCATGGAACCCCGATTTCCCTGAGTGAGCCCGAGCCCTGCCAGTGACCCCAATCAGGAGAAAGGGGTGAGGGCTGAGGCAGCTCCTGCCTTTTCCCATGTCCTCTCTGCAGCCAGGCTCTGACTTSCATCTCTCCCCAGGGAGATCCCTCTGAATTATTACAACCAGAGCTGTCAGGGCCATGTTCGGAGAATGCTCTGAAAAACCCAGAGTTCTGCACTGGGAAAAGCAAAACCTTCAGAAATTTCACCAATCGAGATGTTACTGTACATTTTGGTTTGTTCATCAATCCATAGTTCTGCCCTCATGTAACATAAATGGAAATGCCACATGATGGTTTTGTTAAAATAAAGGTAGCCATTCTTTTCCAAACAGGAAAATCCTTTTTAAAATGGGGAAAAGTTTCCTTCCCAAAAAGTAGCAGAAATCATTGAAAATTTTCAGTTTTCTCTGATTCTTTTGGGTCAGATCACTGCCTCAAGGGAATCCATTGCTACAATGATCCAGAGCCATTGGTGTGTTTTGAGAACATAAACAGGCCATGACTTGGAGAGATGATCTTGGTCCTTCTCTTCCTTCTCCAGATGGAGGAGCTTTGTCCCTTTGCAGGGGAGGAACCTGCTCCTCTCAGTGTCCCATTTTCCCCAACAATGACACCGTTCCAGGCAGGTGTGCTGGATCCCCGTGGCTGTTTGGGCTGTGCAGGATCAGGGCTTGGCTCTCCAGGGGCATTTGGCCCAGCCTGGTAAAAAGGATCCTTCCAAACCCCTCTCAATGGGTTTCTTGGCAGCCTGGATGTGAAAGGACAGCTTGAAAGGATGCTGTGAATGTGATTCAGCCCAAATTTCATCCAGGCTGACTGAGATGAGTCCCTTTGCCTCAGTTTCCTCTGTAAATGTGGATTATGGAGCGAAGCGTGAGAATGTGTAGGGGCAGCTTTGTGTTGTAGGATGAGATTCAGCCCTGAATGTGACTTTGCTGTGGTAAAAGAGGGGTTAAATTCTATAAYCAGCAATGCAGGCCCTGCTACTGAAACCACCATGTGCACTCAGCTACTGTGACTTTCCAGCTCTCCCTCTCCCCCTCAAAAAAAAAAAAAATCTCCAAATGCAGGAAGCTATTTTTATTTCACAAAAATCCCTGCAACGTGAAAGAACCACACCAGCCCTCTCAGCTTCCAGGCCCAGGCTCRAGAGCTGAACGTGTTTAAAGCAAAATGGGACAGGCAGAGCCAGGGAACCCACCCAGAGACTCGGTTCCTGCAAAACCAGGATCGTTCCCAGGACCAGTGGCTCAAAGAGATCCTATAGATCTGCAGACAGACCGGGACAAGGAGAGCCTTATCTGTCATTAAAACCACTTGGATTTTACACCAAAACTGGCCACGGGATGGAAATTCAATTAAAAGCCTCGGACTGAGGTTCTCTCCCGGTGTAAATCAGCAAATGGCTACAGCGGAGTGGGGGCAAATTTATCCCAGAAAGGATCTGGTCCCCATGTCTGGGTTAGACTTAAAAGGCCCTGTGGAACAAGAGCCCTATGACAAATGTGTGTTCAATACAAAATGGAATTAAAGAGCAGCAAATAAATCATAGATGCTTTCAAGAACTGTCGTTCTACAGCTGTCTGGTTTATGTCCAGAAATCCCCCAGCATGAATGCTCAGTCTATGAGGAGGAAGGTAAAGGATATTAATAATGCTTTGCACTTTCACAGCACCTTTCAAGCGAGGATCTCACAGCTTTGCAAACATTCGCACTCACAGCGCGCCTGGGAGGAAGGTTAAATATCATTTCATTTCTTCACAGGCACAAATGCACTTTCTGCAGGCTTCAGCTGCCTTTTCCAGGTGCGCTGCCTTTCCCAGAAMTCAGGCTGTGGGGGGCAGGCTGCAGCCCTGATCTCTGCTCCTTTTAGCCTGGCCTCCACTTTCTCACCCCAAATCTGCCTCCACCTCTGCCTCCCATCAGTGCCCCCCTCTCCAGACAGCCCTGCACCCCCATCCCCTGGAGCTGTGTCCCCTCCCAGCCTCTGGGGCATATTTAGTCTGAGCAGGCTGATAGATATTGCAGGGGGCAGGTGRACAGACACACAGACTCCCTGCCCAGGAAATCAGCCTGAAAACCCCCAGGTGAGTTCCCAGCCCACCGCCCCAAATCCCCAGCAGTCCTTCCAGCCTCAGGGCAGCTCTGCTCCCAGCAGGCAAGGCTTTAGGGAGTCTGTGTTTGAAATATGATGTATTAGGGAGCAAACCCTCTCTGATAAGCTTTAAAAAGTTCAAAAAAAGTTTTAAAAACCCCAGTGTTTTATAAATCTGAGTGTTTGGGACAGAGGGGAGGCAAGGGGGGRTTTCACTGAACAATGGGCTCACAGTGCCCGTGTTTCCTGAGCTGCTGGGAAGTGCTGACAGCCCCTCCATCCTGCTCCCTCTGAAGGAGCCTTCTCTGAGCAGAGTCAGGCTCCACTTTGTGCTACCAGCCCTGCTSAGGCCTTCCAGGAGAACAGCAAGCTTTGAGCATGGAATATCTGTAATTTTCAGGCCCTTTTTTGTCTGGGATGGATTCAGTGGGGCTGGGTAGTTTATGGACTAAGTCCCTCATGGGCACTCCAGGGGAATGTCATTTGAAATGCCACCTGTGCKGGCACCACAGGCAAWGCTGGGAAGGAAGGGAGAGCCCAGGAATGTCTGGACATGACACTTTCAGGGAAATCTGGCAGCTGGAGGATGGGAAGGGGCTTGTCCTAAATCATGGAGACAGAGCCAGGAGGRGAGACAGAGGGCAGGCAGGCCCAGGTGTCCTGGGGAATCCACACTTGTGGTGTGTCTCTAGTGGTCACTCAGGGTCCATTCTGTGGCAACCTCTTTATAGGGAGAGAGGGGAAGGAGGGTCAGGGACATGGAGAACCCTGTGGATCCCATTTCAAAGTGCAGCCTTCTCCTTCCCTTCCTCCTGACCTGCTTCACTGCCATCCTCAAGGCCAAGTCCTCCCTGCAATCCCTGTGCCCCCAGTCCAGGCAGGACACTGATCCCACAGCAGCTCCTCCTGCACTCCAGCTTTGGGCCATGCACTCTCCATACACAGCACAGGCAGCTTTTGCAAGGAGTCCTCCTGCCTCAGGAGGAGGAGAGGACCCTGGCCTGGTGGCTGGAATTTAAATCAGATTCCCTGAATGGGGAAAACAGAGCAGGGCTCCCGGGGACGAAGAGCTGGGATTAACCCAGGTGGTCCCTTGGGGTCTGTTTTGTGGCAGGGTGACAGGGAGAGGAGGGCACAGCATTTCCCCATGGCTCATCCTGCCCAGGTGAGGCTGGGTGTGGTGGCACTGCCCTGGTGCCTTGGACAGGTCCCAGCGTGGTGACAAACCATGTGCTGCTGCAGCCTGGCCACGGCAGTGAGGTGTGCCCAGCTCTGTGTGCCCAGCTCTGTGTGCCCAGCTCTGTGTCCACCCCTGTGTGCCCAGCTCTGTGTGCCCAGCCCTGTGCCCAGCTCTGTGTGTCCACCCCTGTGTGCCCAGCCCTGTGCCCAGCTCTCTGTACCCAGCTCTGTATGCTCAGCCCTGTGTGTCCAGCCCTGTGTGTCCAGCCCTGTGTGTCCAGCCCTGTGTGTCCAGCCCTGTGTGCCCTGCTCTGTGTGTCCAGCTCTGTGTGCTCAGCTCTCTGTGCCAAGCTCTGTGTGCTCAGCTCTCTGTGCCAAGCTCTGTGCCCAGCTCTGTGTGCCCAGCTCTGTGTCCAGCTCTGTGTCCAGCTCTGTGCCCAGCTCTGTGTGCCCAGCTCTGTGTCCAGCTCTGTGTCCAGCTCTGTGTGCCCAGCTCTGTGTGCCCAGCTCTGTGTGCCCAGCTCTGTGCCCAGCTCTGTGTGCCCAGCTCTGTGTGCCCAGCCCTATGCCCAGCCCTGTGCCCAACTCTGTGCCCAGTCCTCACAGTGCCTCCTCCTCCTCCTGGGATCCCGCCGAGGAGCCGGGGCTGTGCTCAGACCAAGCCTGGGGCTTTGTGCAGGGCAAGAGAGCCAAGAACAGCCCCAGCCCCACCTGGAAACACTCAGGGGTTGTTTTAAATGGTGACAGCGAACATGGAACATGGAGATCCCAGGGCCCTTSTGGCTCCATGGACACATTCTGTGTGCCCTGCACCCATAAGACACCTCCTGCACATGTGGGACACCTCCAACACCCATGGGGAACCTCCTGCACCCATGAGACACCTCCTGCACTGGTGGGGCACCTCCTGCACCCACAAGACACCTCCTGGACACATGGGGCACCTCCTGCACCCATGGGGCACATCCTGCACATACAGAGACCATTCCTGACGATCCCAAACATACAGAGGACATTTCTGACTGTCCCAAACACACAGGACACCTCCTCCATACATGGGACACCTCCTCTGCATGCAGAAAACATTCCTGACTGCCCCACACACACAGAGGACACATTCTGACTGCCCCACAGCCACAGGACATTCCTGACTGCCTCACAGACAATGCAAACCTGCCAGGGTCAGCAGAGGGGAGCTCCAGCTCCTCCCAGCACGAAGCTGTGGAGGCTCAGGGCTCTCACCTGTCTGTAGCTGTGTGCAGGGATGGTGAGACAGGGCTGAGGACTCCTCTGCCCTTTCCCAATGACTCTGCCAACTTCCTGTCCAGGGACATTTACCCATGTCCAGGAACGRGTGTGTCACAGCTGAAGCCTCAAAACCTCACAGCATCACTCATCCTGCAAGGAATTGCTTTACAACTTGTCATCTCTGCCAATTAAAACAATTAATTAGCATGTGTGCCACATGTTGTGCTGTTGTCATTCCTGGCCAGTGTTACTGTGACTGTTCTCATGAGACTTCCCCCTCCTCCAAGCACCAAAGTCATTCTTTTCTCCTTCAAGGCACAAAGTCCTGTTTCTTGAGCTAAGGAATCACCACTCCAGGGGTCAGAGGTGGAAATCAGTAATTCTAAGTCCCTTCACCTAGAAGAAGCAACTCACAGAGTGCAGAATGACATCAGAATTACTTCTCTTCTATGTTACCAGGCTATTTGATTATTCCACAATTGATAAATATTGTCAAACCATCTTTTGCACCCTTTACATCCCTCTGGCTGGATTTGGTGATCTCAGAGGCTGTTCCACCCTAAAGGATTCTGTGGTTCTCTGATCTCTGCTTTGTTGTTAACCTGTTTTACAGACCCCAGACCCAGGCTTGGAACAACACTGGGCTTTGACCTGGAGTCACATCACACCAAGTGAGAAGGGACTGGGCTCTGGATTTAGGTGAGGAATCTGCTGCAGAGAGGGATGTGAAGAAAAGATTTAGCTTGGGGAGTGTCTGAAAGTAGCTGAGGGCCTGATTATTAATTACTGCCTTTATAGAAATACAGATCAGAGAGATAAAACATTTCTGATTTCTGATCTGAAACATTCCAGATTCTCAGGTGGATTGAAACCCTGTGGCTGGAACCCACTTATTTCCAGAGTCAGACTGGATCTGGAGCTGAACATGCTGTAGGAATAGAACCAGGATTAAACATCACTGTCCCTGGAAGTGCCCCAGGCCAGGCTGGATGGGGCTTGGAGCAACCTGGGACAGTGGGAGATGTCCYTGCCCATGGGACTGGWATATCCACATTTTTCAGGCCTTCTTATTTCTTATTTCTGGATTCAGTGGCGCTGGGTAATTTATGGACTAAATGCTTTATGGGCACTCCAGGGGAATCTTCTTTGGAATGCTACCYGTGCTGGCACCACTGGCAAGGCTGGGAAGGAAGGGAGAGCCCAGSAATCTCTAGAGCTGGCACTTCCATTGTGAAAACTGATGAGTTTTAAGGTCCTTCCACTCCACCCCAAGCCAGGGATTCTGGGATCTGTGGTTTCCGGAGGGGATACCCTGAGCAGAGTGCGCTCAGGACAGGTCACAGCATTGAGCCTGCTGCCCCTGGGCAGAGCTGGGGTGCAGGGAAGGAGCCCCCCAGGGCAGCCCCAGACTCTGCTCCCTGCGTGGGCTCCAGGTCACTCCCTGCTCTCTCCGAGCCAGAGGCGACAGCCCCCAGTCGTGCCTGTGGCTGGAAAAACATCCCCGAGCCGTGCAGTGCTGGCACTTCCTGAGCCACGTCTGCCTCACCCCGTGCAAGCCTTACAAAGACACATTATGAAAAAAAGGAGGAAGTAATGAGAACTTTTTTTTTTCCCCTTGTTGTTGCTTTTTTTTTTAATATCAGCAGCAGAAATCCCAATGCACAGCGCAYGGAGACTGAAGAATGTGTCCTGAGAATCCCTCCCTGAGGCAGCTCGGAAAAGCAGATGCTTTTCAGCCAGCAGAGATGGTCCTGAGCCACRCAGGGCTGCAGGCACAGCCAAGGCATGGCTGCACAGCCCATGTTTCTGAGCATCCTCTGACACCCACAGAACCACCCAAAACACACCCAGGAGTGGGCAGGATGTGCCCATGGCACTGTGGGGATTTAACCCTCAGTACAGGGTATAAAACCAAACCCAAAACACACCCAGGAGTGGGCAGGATGTGCCCATGGCACTGTGGGGATTTAACCCTCAGTACAGGGTATAAAACCAAACCCAAAACACACCCAGGAGTGGGCAGGATGTGCCCATGGCACTGTGGGGATTTAACCCTCAGTACAGGGTATAAAACCAAACCCAAAACACACCCAGGAGTGGGCAGGATGTGCCCACGGAACTGGGGGATTTAATCCTCAGTACAGGGCATAAAACCAAACCCAAACCACACCCAGGAGCAGGCAGGACGTGCCCATGGAACTGGGGGATTTCACCCCCAGTATGAGGTGCAAAACCAAACCAAACCAACTACGCTCTTGTTGAAAAACACACAAATGCAGAAGTAAAAAAAAAAAACACCAAAAACCTCCCATCCATGGAGAAAAAGGCCACGCACACAGGAGGCAAAGGGAAGACACACATGCAGTTTTACAGTTTTTAAGTCATTATCAGCAAACAAATTAACTCTTRTTTGAGGAAACAGCCAAAGCACTTCCAAGGCTGTGGAAGGGGGGGCCTGGCACCCCAGCAAAGTGTGACACCCCCCCCTCCAGTGCAATAACACCCCTTGCACTGCACCCCAGGCAAAAAAATAATGGCTCTTTTGCTGGGGGAAAAGGAAGGATAATGGTTACTTAGAAAGTGCTCCAGACAAGCTGTCAGGTTGAATTCAGAGAACTGGAGTCTACTCTGGGACAGCGCTGGCTCGGGGTGATCCCTTGTGAGTTGGGTTTCCTGCCTGCTACAGCTTAAAGACAACGATTCTTTGTTTCCAGTTTTTCTGGTGAAAAAACACACGCCTGCCTCCGAAGAGGGTCAGGGAGAAAGCAGACAAAACACTAACTCTGGAATTTCAAAGGAAAACAATTAAAAAAAAAGAAAGTATAAAAAGCAAAATCCGAGCGCGCTGGCTACTGTCTCCCCTGAACTCATAAATCCCTGCTTGGCCAAACAGCCAAAATGAAAGGAGACCTAAAAAAGCCTCCCCTTTCTCCGCTGCTGAGCTAAAAATGGGAGATTTCATCACCAGGCACACAAATATCATCGAGAAATGTTTTAGCAAGTACAGACAATTAGGGGGGCACAAAGCTGCAGCTGCTTTTCCTCTGCCCTGACTGAGGCTGGAGGATTTAAAACCTTTGCTGTGAAAAGGGGCTGCACTGACACGCTCAGAGTCACTGAAACTGGACAAGATTTTTCACTACAACCTTTCAGATCTGAAAAATAGCCTTTCCAGGAGAAGGCTTTAATGCAGGAATTTGAAAGTGTTTTTCTGTAGGAGCTGTGCTTATGCAACCACATTCCCTGCAGTCTCTGCCCCTCTCTCCCCAGTCTCTCAAAATTTGAACCCGTCACCCCAAATTGTCACTGAATTTGACAAGTGGGAGAGAAGAGTTTTGAGGAGTTCCTACGAATTTAGAGGAAGCTGCAGGGAAAAGAGGAGAGCGGTTGCAGCCTTGATGGTGAGAAGAGCAGCTGCAAAGACTTGAATTTTGTGAGGTACCAGGGAATTGGTGTGAGAGAGAATTTACTGATGCTCCAACACCAGGAAAATCTTCCTTAGGGCCTCACAACGAATATGGACACAAATCTTCAGGAAACCATGCTGAGTTTCAGAGTTCACTGATTTATTTATCTTCTTAGATTTGCCAACAGCCCCACCAAACACACAAACACACACCTTGTACCTAAACATCCTCATTGTTCGCACAGCCACGTCTATAATGGGAACATAAACATGGGATAACCACAGGAAAAAACGCTTAAAATCCACCCCTCCATCCCTATTCATGCATTCACATAGAGATTTTTCCCTCTTTAAAAGGCAGCACATCCCTTTTTCCTGCTTTGCTCTGCTTGAGTTTGTGTCGGGTTTCTGAGACTTTGGGCTGATTTGTCACTGTGCTCAGCCAAGTCTGGGAGGCTCAAGGAGGATGGGATGCTCCCTGACAKGAGCCAGGTGGGGGCTGGGATTTCTCCCAGGAAACAGCAACAGAACAAGAGGGAACKGCCTCAAGTTGTGCTGGAGGAGGTTCAGGGTGGACAGCAGGAGGAATTTCTTCCTGGAAAGGGTGSTCAGGCCTTGGCAGGGGCTGCCCAGRGAGGTTTGGAGTGYCCATCCCTGGAGTGTCCAAGGAAGGGCTGGAGGTGGCACTCAGTGCTCTGGGCTGGGGACAAGGTGSRGATTGGGCACAGGATGGRCTCGATGGTCTCAGRGGTCTTTTCCARTTCTGGCATTCAGGGGTTCTATTGCCTTGGCCTGAACCTGGCACATGCAGAGGACAGTGCTGGATCTGGATTCTGAACCAAGATCCTAAATGACCCTGAGATAAATAGCCCCAGGAGCCCTGTGGTCCATGTTCTGTGTGATGCTGAGCCTGCTCTCACCCCCTGGGATCAGCACATTCTGAAAGCACCACACACCCCAGCTCAGGCATTCCCGTAGGTTACACAGCCACAGGGAACTTCACACATCCACAGTCCAGGGTTCTGCCTCACGGGGAGCTGCCAGCCCTGCCCTGGGCTCTGCTCCTGCCCAGAATTTCGCTCATGTGTTAAACACAAGAATCACACAGACTTGACACGCTGAAAATGGAGCACAGCTTTCAAACCATGCTGGACGAGGCCAGGGAGCTCAGAGTCCCTGGGGACAGGGCCCTTTGGCCTCCCAAGGTTGTTGAATGTGAATATTCTTCCCCTTTCCCTATGGAAACCTGCTCCAGTGACCCCGCTCTGCAGGAGAGCAGGGTCAGCTCTCCCCGGACCAGGGCAGATCTGTGGGGTCAGGTTCCTGTGCCCTGTCCCTCAGTGCTCCAAACARCCCCAGAAAATGAACCAGACCATCTCTGCAGTGCAGGGCTGGGAGGGGGACATGGCTCCTGCCATTCRGCCTCATCTCCCAGAAAATTGCTCTCCAGCAAAAAATACTGGTGATTTTCCTTAGAGCCATTTACTCCTCGAGGCAGCTGAAGACAATTTGTCCCAGTGATGCTCAGCCCCATCCTTTGGAGTGTTTATGAGGCTGGGAAGGGAAGAAGCTCAGGCWACAGGACAAGGGTTCTATCTGTCTGTTCTGATGTGAGAACAGCCCTCAGCTGCCCTGTGCCCCAGCYGTGGCTTTTACAGGATCTGCTGTAAAGATCCCCAAGATTTCTGCTGTAAGGATCTGCAGTTTAAGGGCCCCAAAGCAGAGCTGCAGCTCCTGCTGTTTGAAGAGARTGAGAGGGCAGAAAACAGAAGGGAAAAGGGAGTCCAGTCTGCAGCTGCAGCCAGGGCACCAAAGGCAGCCCTGGGATGGCAGTGGGACACGGGCCAGGCTCCCTGTGCTCCTGGGGACACCATTCTGGGGGAGGGAGCATCTGGAACATCTGCAGCTGTCTGTGCTGCAGCTGCACTTTTTTTTTTTGCCGTGTAGGTTCTTTTTTTCCAGCCGTGGATGGAACATGTTGTGTAAAGTCCAGTGTAAATGTATGCAAAGAGCTTGTGGCTCTCCCTGGAATCTGCACCAGCAAGTTACTTGCCTTGGTTATAYAGAAAAATCACAGGAGGAGAGGAGAAAGTGGTATTCTTATCCTATCTTTGGCATTTTKGGTACAATTTCATCACCTGCTTTTGAAGCCTCAAGGGAAGGTAGTTAAAAAAAACTCATCTGGTTTTATTCACAGGCATAGAGGGAAGAAATATTTACAGGACTGGCAGATTCCAGATGCATTGACATAAAGAAAAATGTTTAATCTTTTGAGAGATTAACTTGTAAAAATCATTATTATTAACCTGGAATTCCTTTTCCAAAGGAATATCATCCTCTTGAAGCAAGCCCATTAAAAAAGAAACAAGGAAAATCTTGTTTCCTGACAAACCAGACTGAGGCTGAGGAATTCCAAGTCCATTTTTATGAGCATCACCGGTTTCTGCTGTGCTATTGGATCAGACATTTCATTCTGCTCGCACTGTCCCTTATCTGCCAGCCTGTCATGTTCTCCTGACTCCTGTCCTGACATCTTATCTCAGCAATAACCCCAGTGGGTGCAGTGGGACACTTTATCCCACACCAACATCCAGTGTAGAAGGAATGATGGAATTTATGCCTTGTAGAAAGAAATGGGGGAGGAATAGATGGGATTTCAACATTTCTATGTAATTCTTAATTTTTATTTGCCTGTCCCTGGGGTGTGCTTGGTCCTTTATTGACACATGATGAAAGTTCCATGTGAAGCTGAGGGCTCCAYGCTGACAGCAGTGAGCCCAGAGCTCTGTCAGCTGCACTACAGAGACACTCTTGAGGCCAYGAAAAATGCAGGGGGAGGGACAATTTCCCCTCAAATTTCTTGCAGCCTGAGTGACTCAAGGCCTGAGTCACAGTGTTTAAAAATTTAGAGGCATGCAGTTCTTCACAGAGCTCTTTGCTTCAATTAAAAAAAAAAAAATCAAAAAGAAAAAAGCATTCACACTTTTCTTGGCTTTATTTTTAGCAACTGCTTGGCCTGAGACAGAATGAGCAGAGGTTTGGACATGAGGGGAAATTGTGGAGGAACATGTGTGCCTGCTTTACTCACACAGGAGCAAACCCAGCTCAGATGAACTTTAAAAAGATGCTGGTTAATGTCAAAGCAGCAGTCACAGCATGGCCTGAGTGGCTCTGTCCCTGTGATGGCCCTGCTTTGTCCCTGTGATGTCCCTGCTCTATCAACTGCTGCTGCCTCAGAGCAGAGAGCAGTGTGCCAGGGAGCTCAGGTGGGCAGGGACATGCTGGGCAAAAGGAGCTGCTGCAAAAAGCTGCCCTGGTGTGGTGCCCAGGTTCAATGTTGGGGATGAAATGCAGGGAGAAGAGCTCTGAGAGCGGCAGGGAACACTCCATGCAGGAGCTGGTGAAATGAGGGCTCTGTTTGCTGCAGCCCTGCAGGGGAAYAGGGGGTTTTGTCTCTCTGACTACTTCCAAAAAAGACCTTCTGCCTTTCCCCCCTGCTCTGTGCAATCCAAACTTGTGGCTGGTTCATGAGGCCATGTCCTCCTGATGAGCAGAGAGATGTTTGTGTGTCACAGTTCATCTGTGACAGTGAGGGCACTGGCACAGAGACAGGCTGGGGTAAGCAGGAGATTCCATCCCTTCCCAGARCCTTTCCAGTGYTGAGGCCRAAAACTGGGAGCACTGGGAGCACWGGGAGCAAAYCCAAATCCTGCAGAAGCACAGAGGGAAAGGAAAGCCCCACTGAGGGCTACATCCCTACACATGGGGTTACAGACTCCACACAGGAGCTGTAGGGCACAGGAACAGACTTTTGCTCTTTATCGCCCTATTTGCTGTTATGAATTCAACCTCTTTATCACCCTATTTAGCTGTTGTCAATTCTACCTCTTCTCTGTGCAGATAAGGGATGTGCATCATCCTGTCCCACACAAGGTGATCCTTAAGGTCCCTTCCAACCCAAAGCATTGTGGCATTCTGTGATCACACCCATCACACCAACAGCGTTCTCCTGACTGACAGTCCAGTTTGGCAATAAAATAGAAAAAAAGAGCTGGACTGGAGCTGCAGAGAAAAACCTGAAACACCTGACTGAGGGATACACAAACAGCTCAAAAGCCTAAAGGAACCTCAGAAAGGTTATTAACTTTTAAATCAACATTTCTAAGCTGCAGCTATATGGTCAGAATTTCCATTAGATTTTTAAAAAATGGGTTATTTGAAACAAAAAGAAAATCAAAATGTTCCAAAATGGAAGTGTCAAAAAGATACATTTAGTCTTCCCTGCWGGTTGAAATGTGCTAGAGATTCATGGATGGGTTTGGAACACCTGAGTGGCCTCRGTTCAGTAATTTTATCCTTTCAAGTGTGAACTCAGAGAGAAWCTGTCTCAGGTCTTGCTGTCTGTGTGAGATTTCAGACTGCTCACATCAGGAACAAAATCTGTGCCTTCAGTTCAGCAGCTCAGGAAAATACCTGAAAGTGTGACAGTGACACATTTGATGCCACACTGCTGGCTGGACAAGCAGAGATGGCATTTCCAGCCTGGATGAGACAGCACAGAGTGAATTATTCTATTTTAACCAAGCTGTGCACACAGAGCAGTGCAGAACATTTTCATGCCGAGGATATTACTAAAAAGGTCTACTTTTAACCCAGTCAAACCCAGAACATTGATATRCATGACACTGACCTTCTTTGGTGGCAAGACGTGAGGAATCTGTGTGGGATGGAGTGTTGTAGACCAGCAGTGAGCTACCTGCAAGGCAAGGACAAGGAATTAGTGCAGTCTGGGCATGCTGTGCCAGGAAACCATGAAAGCAGGTAAGAAATGTTCTTATTGGCATCAAAAAACCCTACTTTTGCAGCCAGCTGGGCACACATTTTCTGTGGAATTCTTCGAAAAGCTTGGCAACTGTCACATGTGCTGCTGTTTCTTCACTTGTAAAAAATAAAGATATTTGTCTCCACTGAGTGCCTTGATGTTCCCCATTGMAAACTGACCTAAAAGGGTGAGGCTGGTCAGTGCATTTATCCAGGTACAGAATCCATCCCAGCATTGCCTCCAGAAATGCCTGTGGCACAGATTCTGAGACAGGACAAGGAAGAAACTCTTCTCTCTCTGCCCTTGATAGAGAAATTTCCAGTTTGAGGAACAGGCAGGAGAAAAGACATGAATTGCACTGTCAGGACCTGGCCATTTTTAGAGTGTCACATGCTTGGTTTGGGGCCAGCAGCTGCACAGACCTCAATGGGATTCCAGCAGCTCCCATTCTCTGGGGAATTTGAGAGCAGCTCTCCTTGTTCAGAGGCCTTTCCTTCCAGCCTGACTTACACACAAATGCCCAGGAGCAGCACAAAAAGGAACCCACTGGAAGGGTCTCTGCTCTGCAGTCTGTGCTGGA
Organism: Malurus melanocephalus; assembly: GCF_030028575.1. Classification (NCBI taxonomy): domain Eukaryota; kingdom Metazoa; phylum Chordata; class Aves; order Passeriformes; family Maluridae; genus Malurus; species Malurus melanocephalus. Next base: position 730,494 of record NW_026623433.1, read on the forward strand.
AATTTCTTTTCAAAGCATTTCCCTCTGGTTCTCCTGCAAACTGTCCTGGAACTGGAGAAGRAGAGCCTGGGAGCTCTGGGAAGCTGCTGTGAAATGCCCATTTCACGGCTGTCTGGTTCTGTGTGCTCACACAGTCCCTGGGCTCACCTTCCCTGCCACTCCTTGGTGTCTGTGACACCCCTGAGGGACAGGGCCCTGTTTGTGGGGATGATGGCAAGGGAGCAGCACCAATCCTGCCCCAAGGGTGCTTCCACAGACCCATCCTGCTCCCCAGACCCCCTGGGCTCAGTGGGGTTCTGTCCCTGAGCCCTCCCAGAGCCCTCAGCAGGGCTGGGGACTCCTCTTTGCAGGCACTGCAGCACCAGCTGATGGGGACYTTGTGGCTGAGCCATGCAGTGCCTCGTTCCTCTGATCCACACCATCCCAAATGCCCCTCAGTACCTCCAGTGTCTCTCTTTCTTGGGGGAGCTGGGGTTCAGGCAGTTCCCTGCCAGGATTCAGAGTTCGTGCAGGTGCTGGACCCTGCTGGCCCTCTGCTCCAGGGTGTTGGAAAATATAACAGTTGTTTTTTGGTTTGTTTTTCTTTTTTTTTTTTYTTTTTTTTTTTTTAATACAATTTCAGTCAAAGAACCTGTTTGCCTCTGACCCAAGGAAGGGTCCTAAAGTTTCTTTCCAAAGCCTGATGAAGTTAACATCTCAACAGAGCAGGAGCAGCACAGAAGATAAGAACCATCAACGGCCATCAAGAACTATCAACGGCCAATAACAAAACATCAGCCCTGGTGTGGTCAGAGGCATCTGGTCTAGGAAAAGAGAGATAAGAAGAAAGACCTAATTAGCATCAGAGGAGAAGAAATCCTGATCCAATAGGAACCCAAATACTGAGAACTGCACAGCGTTGGACCAATGAACATTAAACCAACAGAGTTCTATGGGTTTTGACTGTATAAAGTTTGGGGGAAATCTTGTAATATTTATGTGTCCTAGAATGATTCTCTCTGCAYACCCGGCCTATGTGTGGATGAGATGATTTCTGTGGCACATCCTGGCCAGAACAACATCCTGGCCAGAAAATAAAGTAATGCCTTGGCTTTCTAACATTAAAATGTTGTTAGACAGGTTTTGTTTTTCCCGCAGTTTTGGTGACAAGGGGAYTTCTTTCCTTCCCCAAATGCAACCAAAGCCAGAGACTGCACAAGGCAGTGAGGACACGGGGGTAGGGGGTGTTGGGAAACAAAGCTGCTCCAGGGAGGCGAGGATAGATGGTACCAGATGCTGCAAGACAGGAGATGCTTCCAAAGAGCAGGATGGATAGTGAACGAGGAGGTAAAGAGTTCAGAGGGATCCCAAGGGCACCCTGGCTCTRAAAGCTGCCAATGGCCAAAGGGATTGGCTGAAATATTGAGAGAGATTGGCTTCTGGAGGAATTGAAACAACTCTGTCCACGTAACTCATGTTTTCATCAGAGGGTTTCTGGCTTTGGCATTTCTTTCTTGAATATCTGTGGGGAAACTCCTGTCCACCACTCTCTCCTCTTCAGGTTATTTAAAGTAATGCTAAATCCAACGCCCAGCCCCGCTTCCCCCTGCCAGACAGGGAAGTGCTAGGGAATTCAGAAACGTGGTTTGCTATGACTAAATGGGCTGCAAATGAGTGGCTGGGGCGGTGGGGGTGGGGTGATGAATAGCACTGAACGAGCAAGATCAACCTATAGCTACTTTAGGCTGAAAAATGCAGCCCAAGCCGCTGGAAAGGGCCGGCGCCTCCCCCGCTTTAATTGCTCGGAGTTCTCACCTTTGCCCGGCAGTCTGAGGTTTCTGGTGGGAACACCACCGAGAGGGAAATGTGTTTCCTATTAAGGCTTTCAATKGAGGAGGAACAGGGAAAAAGGCAGAGACCCAGAGCAGGATGGARGGAAGCACAGACAGACAGASAGACACAGGCCAGGCTGCTCCTCCCTCTCTCCTCCGGGGGCAGAGCTTTGGCTGGGATGAATTTTCATTTTTGTTCCCATTCATTCCTCCTCCCTGGGTCAGCAACACCTTGGATGGATMAGCCTTTTCTGGAATTGTTCATGCAGTGTAGGGCTATTCTCCCGTAATTAATGTTAAACACAGTATCTGTTGGCAGCCCCTACCTTCCCTTTTATTTCCCTTGTGCTCCTTGCAAAAAGATGGAGAAGACTGAAAGCCAGGAGAGTTTTTTCACCATAAAAGCTTTTCAAGTCAGCTCATCCTTCTGAGGCACAGGAACATACTGATTCCACAATCTCTACTTAATTTGAAAGTCAACTTTACCCTCACCTTCCCCAGGCCCTGTGGCTGTCCCTGCACAGTTGAAATCCAGGTCCTGCTGCGTTTGGCAGGATGGTTTTGTTGGGCATTAATGAATGGCTCGAAAGCACTGAGCAATTTTCTGCTGCTCACCACAGCCTCATTCTTTCCCCTTCGGGCTCTTCTCACTTGTGCCCACCCCACACTGTGATTCGCACCACCAGGGAGGAAAAGGATGGAGGTGACAGCTCAGCTTCTTTTGATCTTCATCCCAAACACAGCAMGGAAACATCTGTGGAGAATCCCTCCCCATTGCCCAAGTGCTGCCTGGAGAGGCACAATGTGCTTGAGAAAGATCAATCTGGAGTCCCMAAGTGTATGGGGATGGACAAAGAGAAGCTAAATCAAGGCATGGCTTAACAATTTTGGAGAGGGAACTAAAAGAAACATGCAAAGAATGATTGTTTGGGGAGTGGGCAGTGAGCTCCCTGAAAAAGCCACTGGGTGTTTTGGGAGACAGGACTGGGCTCTGCATTCCAGAATCTCCGGAGGATCAGAGATGAAGGAATTCCTGCCTGCTTCAATGGTTTGTGGAAACAAGAAACAACTGCACCCTTCTGATCCAGGCCTCAGACTAAAGGTGCTGTGGGGTGAGTTTGGGTTACTCTCTACTCTGTTACACAGCTCACCTGAACCTTCATCTCCAAAGCTGACACTGAGYTTTTGTTTTTTGCAGATGTTGCTAGTTTATTTTTTCAATGTGGACTCAGATATGCCAAAATAATGAATTTCATAGGCAGCTTTTTGAAGGTTTTTACTTTGACAAGGAGTGTAAAATACTGAAAACCTTCTGGAAAAGCTGATTTTCAGAGGGTCTCATTGCCTGGTGAGCAGACAGGCTGAGAAAGTTCAGATCAGCTTTGTTTCTTGGAAAGAAAAGCCCAAAGTGGAGGATTCACAAATCATCACATATGCAGCTTAACACTTTYAGAGTGAGAGCCTGGGCAGATGCAATTCATCCTGGAGGTCTGCAATTCCCCAAATCCTCCTGTGCTTGAGGAGGATTCYCTACCCTAGGCATTCCCTGCCCTAAGCAGCAGCAGACCTCGATGTCTGTGGGACAAACACCCTTCCAAAAGGGGAAAACTCGTGAAAATAAAGGCCCACGTCCCCATGGCACTGAGCTCAGAGCTCAGCACTGAACATCCGCTGGAAGCTGGTCTGGAAAAGCCATCAGCTGCTCTGGAAGGCATTCCTCGGTGAGGGAGACACCCAGCATGCCCCAAGGCAGCCTGTGCTGGGGCTGGGAACAGCTGCAGGGAAGGAGGAATTAGACAGGAGCTTCTCTAATGAGCAGAGCACTCGCAGCATGTCCGAGGCTGAGCACAYACAGATTCATCATCCTGGAGCTGGGGATGCACTGGGACTGAATAACCCGTGAAAAAGGAATAATCTGCCTGAATCCAGCAGTTTTGCACTGGCTTTGTAGCACAGAAATTACTGCAGGCACTGCCCTGGCAGGACAGATTATTTTGCTCATCACTGTTGCAGCAGCTCTTGAATATTCCAGCTGCCCCAGGGCTCGTGTGCTGGGCTGTGGGAGGTGGGAGGCACCATCCCTGCTGCCCCATGGACCCACCATCTCTGCTCCATGGATCCACCATTCCTGCTCCACAGACAGATCTACCATCCCTGCTCCACAGACAGATCTACCATCCCTGCTCCATGGATCCACCATCCATGGACCCACCATCCCTGCTCTATGGATCCACCATCCCTGCTCCACTGACCCACCATCCCTGCTCCACAGACAGATCCACCATCCCTGCCCCATGGACCCACCATCCCTGCCCCATGAACCCACCATCCCTGCTCCACAGACAGATACACCATCCCTGCCACATGGACCCATCATCCATGGACCCACCATCCATGGACCCACCATCCCTGCTCCATGGACCCACCATCCCTGCTCCACGGACCCACCATCCCTGCTCCATGGATCCACCATCCCTGCTCCACAGACAGATCCACCATCCATGGATCCACCATCCCTGCTCCACAGACAGATCCACCATCCCTGCTCCACAGACAGATCCACCATCTCTGCCCCATGGACCCATCATCCATGGACCCACCATCCATGGACCCACATCCCTGCTCCATGGATCCACCATTCCTGCTCCATGGACCCACCATCCCTGCTCCACAGACAGATCCACCATCCCTGCTCCATGAACCCACCATCCCTGCTCCACAGACAGATCCACCATCCCTGCTCCACGGATCCACCATCCCTGCTCTACTAACCCACCATCCCAAGGGATGGGCCCAGGGAGAGGGTAGGATGGCTGCTCTCGCCTCACAGAAAGCAAAACTGAGGCAGAGGTTCGCTCCTCCTAATCTCAGGTGTTWAAAGGTGAGGTGTGACCCAGGGGCTGCTGCTCCCAAATGTCAGTGTGCCCTGGTGCTTCCCTGCTGGGAATGGAGACATTCCAAAGATGGAAGGGATCAAGCAGGAATTTGCTCCTGAGCAAATGGGCAGCAGCAGATGGCAAAGGTGGTCACTGCAGCCAGGTTTTGCCAGGTTTTGCTGGGTTTTGCCAGGTTTTGCCAGGTTTTGCCGGGTTTTGCTGGGTTTTGCCAGGTTTTGCTGGATTTTGCCAGGCTTTGCCAGGTTTTGCCGGGTTTTGCTGGCTTTTGCCAGGTTTTCAGGCTCCTGCCATGAGATCAACAATGCAATTTCCCTGACGCTGCCTTTGAACAGCCCAAATAACAGGACACAAACGCTGGGGATGATCCTGGAGATGCCACCTAGAGCTTGAACAATGGGGAATTYCACTCCTCTGCCCAGCTTGCCACACTCAGCCTGGTCCTGTGTTTGAACCCACAGAACTCCATCTCTCTGTCAATTCTCAAGCCTTATCAATAAGACAATTCAAGTGCCTCACTGGGGKGTTTATCTTGTGGGAATTCAGAAGTGTTTCCGGTTACAAAGTGCCTGATTTCTCCAGCCCCAGTCAGCAGGTTTGGCCAGAGCAGAGCTGGCTGCACAAAACTGCCTTCCCATTTCCCAGGAAAGTGTGTCATTCCACAGACAAACCTTCGAAAGCTTCCCGTGGACCAGCAGCTCTTTGCTGATGAAATGGGATGAAATTYGCCAGTGATTTTGGATGGGAAATTATTTTACTGCCGTCACAAGGGACAGAGAATGTTCAAATCCAAGCGTTTGCTTTTTTTTTGTTGTTGTTGTGAATCATTTCCTTGGCTTGACTTCTCAAGAAAAATAAAGGTGGGGCTTCCAGAGGCACCCATCTGTGATCTAACTCATGTGCCACTGGAATCTGTGAAACTCCCACTGATTTCAGGCAGGGACAGATCAACTTTGAAGAAACACCCTAAATAAATGCCRTCTCTGCTTCACTGGCCAGAGGAGACATCTTCAGCTGCCCTTCCATCACAATTGGATTTTCTACTGGAGAAAATACACTTTTTCCTTTCTCTTCCTRTGCTCCCATCTAGATTTATGGCACCTTTTCCTGATTTTGATGTGCTKAAAGAATGATACCCTTATAAAAACTGTTTCACTTGGAAACATAGTGGAGCATGTGGACCCCAGCTCCAGTTCTCTGGCTCATCACCCGTAGCACACCTTAGGGGGGAAAGGAAGTGCTTTTAGCTCCATTTATAGGTGAAGAGGAGACATTTGGATGCTGTGGATGTGATCATGATTGCATTTGGAGTCTTGGAAAAGGCTGGAWTTGAAGACTGCTAGCCTGCAGAGTGTGTGCCATCCCTAGGGTGAGCATTCCTGTTTGGGTGCTGGGATAAGGCTTTTTCAGACAGCTCCTGGTTTGGGGTTAATACAGCAAAAATGGGTGTTGGATCCATCCCCTACTCCAGTGTGGGACAGAAAGGAGCAGCAAAGAATTTTCACAACCTTTTCTCTGAGTCCTGTGTCATTTGCACAACATCTGTTCCAGCATATTTACATGTAGGGAATCACTCTTGGATTTTTAAGGCTCTCCACCAAGCCTGGGCCTGCAGGAACACAGGAAATCTCCAGCCCTGGCCAGTTGTGAGTCCTGTTTGTGGAAAGGGCACAGCCCTCTCACAGCAAAACTACAGAATTGCTTGCCCAAGACACATCAGTTGATGTCAGGTTTAATCTCCATGGCAATATGTGCATTTCTATCACATAGCCACAGATGTTTTTATCTGTAAGGTTTATCTAATCTCCTTCAGAGCCCTGTTCAGCTCTYCACCTCCCTGATAGCATTAGTAGCTCTATCTGAGTGAGCTGAACTTTCCAAGCCAATTTTATTCATCATTTCCCTGTTTGCTCCCTCTGCTTGCCTTTCTCTGTCCGTTTCCCCTTCCTCCAGCAGGAAGAGCCCGGGGAGCTCCAACCCCAGGGCAGTGTGAGGGTGGGGGTGGAAGAAGCCCCAAATACTCACTTTCCCTGAGGTAGCTGAGGTGAGACAGCAGAACTTCAGTGTTGTAGAGGGAGGTGGTGCGGAGGAAGTCGTCCTTGTTCATCTTGCAGAGCTCCTTGCCGTCCATGTTCTGGAAGATGGTGGTGTCAATCTCCATCAAGCCGTACTCCTTGATGGCCCATTCCAGCCACTGGCGCACGTGGTCCTGGGTCCAGAGGGTGGGATCTGGCAGGAGAGAGCAGAGGGTGGGCACCCAGAGCCCTGCAGCACTCCCTGCAGCCCTGGCAGGGCRGTGCCCATCGTTCCCACTGCAGAGATTCCCTGTACTGACCCTCYTGCCAGGATGAAGGAGCTCTGCTCTCTTCAAGGTGGAAACCCAGCAGGGTCAGCTCTCCTGACTGTCCCAACCCACTCAAACCTCGCTCCTCTGCTGGGAGCAACACCAGGGACATTGACTGGACACTTCTCCTGGCAAAAAGCTCCCCAAAGGAAGCTGATCCCTTGACAGGGGGTTCCTGTCCCAGCTGTGGCTCTGCAGGGCTGTGCAGTGACATCACCATGGGCATTAGGGAGCCCCACCGCTGGCATGTGAAACCCTGAGTAGGGGGTGTTCATGGTAGGCAAAGGGATTCAGAAAATAAAATGAAATTTAAAAAAAATTAAAAATAAAATTTAAGAAAAAAAAAGATAAAATAAAATACATTTTAAAATAATAAAATAAGATATAATAAAATAAAGTTAAATAAAATAAAATAAAACAAAATTAATAAAGTAAAATAAAAGAAAAGTAAAATGAAATAAAATAAAAGGAAAACAAAGTAAAAAAAATTAATAAAGTAAAATAAAATAGAATAAAATTAAATTAAAGTAAAATAAAATAAAATAAAATAAAATAAAGTAAAACAAAATTAATAAAATAAAATGAATTAAAATAAAATAAAATAAAATAAAATAAAATAAAATAAAATAAAAGTAAAATAAAATAAAATAAAAGTAAAATAAAATAAAAGTAAAATAAAATGAAAGTAAAATAAAATGAAATAAAGTAAAATAAAATAAAGTAAAACAAAATCAGTAAAGTAACGTAAAATAACATAAAGTGTTCCTGCTAAACCAGAGCAGCCTGGCCCGGCTGTGAGTCAGAGCTGCTCACCCCGTGACAGGAACACAATTGTGGCACCCGTGTCCCTGTAAAGGCCCAGCTCTGCTGTGCTGGGTGGGTCTGTGCAGTCTGGGCATCCCTGCTGTCAGCACAGCCCCAGCTGGGGGATCTTTATTGCTGCGCTGACGTCAGGGAGGCTCCGAGCCCCGTGGAGATGAGCGACTAAAAAAAGCACTCAGCTTTGAATTCTGAAAAGGGCATTCGATCAGAGAGCCCCAGCGAGAGCTGCTGCCATGATACCACTCCACAGAGGGGCTCYCAGAGCATATCTGCATTTTCAGATGTTTCCTGTGCTGCTTCTCCCCATGGCTCCCGTTTCCAAATTTGAGTTGCACATTTGCGTTTGGCTGCAGCTGGAGAGGATTGCAAAGAAGTTTAAACTTGGGAGAGGTTTGATGTGTCATTAACAGCTGCTSCAGCTCTGAGACAAACCTCAGCCACATCAGATCAGGGGAGCTGAGAACACGGATCAGGAACAGGCACAGGGCTCTGGGGGTGCTCTGGGCAGGACAAGAAATGCCTTTGCCCRTATTTTATGGGGTACAAGCAATACCTCAGCCCAGGGCTGGACATTGTGAGCCCAGGCTGAGGGCATCCCTGGGCATAACAGATCAGGAGTGCCCATCCCTGGCATTCCTGGGCATCTGAGCTCCAGAATAAGGGCACCAAACAGAGAGGGGAGACCAAGCGAAAGGAAATTATAACTGAGACCTTTCCCCGCTGAATYTCCAGAAAACCTGGGCTGCTCAAAGGCAAATTCTGAACAGAATTTACAAACCCACACCTTTGCAAGTCTGCTTTGAGAACRACAGATGGATTTCCTTCATGTTCTGGCAATAGTTAATTGAAATTCTGCTTTCTAAGCACTTTTTAAATTGAAAGACTTATTTATCTTGAATTTTGAAAACAGCCCAACATCTAGAGGGTAGAGTGAATTTGTGGCTTCCCTTTAAACACTGTAAAAGACACTGAATGGTCTCTGAAAATCTGCCTTCTTGAAACATGGCTTAGAGCTCATTATTACTGCTATTGTAAGCCTAATGTGACATTATTCTTGCTTATCTTCACCCTAATGCGCTATAAATCTCCATTCTGGATTAAATTAAAATATCCAAATGCCTTTCTTGGATGACTTGGGCCTCATCTCCTGCAGCCAGAGATCTGGGATGATGTTCATTATTGTCTTGCAAAGTCTGGTAAATCTCTGCTCTTTYACAAGTATCTCAAGGATTTGATTTGTGGATGGTTACGAGGGGGAAAAAGTCCTTTTCTTCACTTTCCTTCAAAGAGGAGATTCCAAACCTTCTCTTCYACTGGGGCCATTGAAAATAATTTCCCCTATTTCAACAATACTAAACTTTAGCTCAGCCTCGATATTTTAAAATATTCATCAACATCCTGGTGAGGAGCAGGATAAATGTTCCCCTGGAACACCTTTAATAACACAGGGACTGCTTGGTGCCAGCTCCACCTTCCCAGGCAGGGTGTCACAGGACACGATCCTGCTGCTGTCCCCCAGCAGCTCAGCCAGCCTCTCAAACATCAGCTCCAGAGGGACTTTGAGATTTGCCATCAAGCTTTTATTGGCTTCCCCTCACTCCATTCAGCTCAAGCTTTTCCTTTTCATCCTAAATGGCAAACAAATGCTTGGGAATGTCATCTGTTCGTGGTCAAGCCACGCTCAAAAAAAGGAGCTGAATTCCACGAGTCCATTTCCTCCTGCCAGCACTGTGTCTGCCCRGGCTGGCTCCAGCCCTCAACAAAGCCCCCCTGCCCTGGTGAAACCCTCAGAGCCAGGGCGACTTCTGGGATGGGCACTGGGCGAGCTCTTGGCTCCTTTGCTGAAAAGTTCCTGGCCCTGACTGTAAGGACAGTGTTTGGAAATGTTACAGGGAAACAGCTCCTCACTGCAGGTCGAGGCYTCACCCCTTCCCTCCTCAGCTCTCACCCCAAGTGTCCAAACGCATCCAGTGCATCCTGCCAGCTCCAGGCAGCAGATGTGGATACCAAACACAGAGCTGGACAGGAATGTCTGTGTGAAAACTCTTGGAAGGATAATGCGGTTCCTGTGAAATATAACTTTTCTGGGTTTCTGCTTCTAACAAAAAAAAATGAAAACAAAATAGCTCATTTTGAATCAATCAGTGTGACTTGAAAGTGCAGCTGGATGCGGGGAGTACCAGGGGAGTTATAACTTGGGCCCACTTCATTCCTCTTTGATCATCCCCTGCGTGTCCCAGGAAGCAGATTCTCCTCTAACACATGACAGGAGATGGATTTGGTTCAGCACACTAAAACAACACTTTGTTCCAGGAAAAAAATTAAAAATAAAAGAAAAAAAGAAAAAACACCAATTATTTGCTGCCTGTCCTGATTCAGATCATGCACTGGGACATGGGAAATTCCCACCAGCCAGCAACTCTGATATCTTCCTTATTTTTTGCGTGGTTTGTAAGAGAGAAAACTCCTCTGGGAGTGGGTAAACAAAGTAAACAACAAACAGTCCCAGCAGAGGCAGGCAAGCTGCCCCAGGGTGTGGTGGTACCTGCAGGGACGATGACCCTCCTCTCGTTGGTGGTCATGTTGGGGGGAGGCCCGTTCTTCTCATCCATGTAGGTGCTGTAGCTCATGGGGTTGGACTCGCTCCCTGTTCCCACCAGCTTCCCACACTTGCTGACGCTGCAGTCCACGGGGGACTCCCTGAAAGGCAAAGGGAGAGCTGGGTCACCACCCTGCCCCCTCCATCCCTGCTGGGACATCCAGGGAAGCYGTGGGGGTGGGAGAGGCCATTCCTSAGCTGGCACTGGCTGCCATAAGGCCACGAGTCACACAGGGAGGGGATCTCTGATAATGCCACTAGCTGGAGTCTCCAAGGACTGCCAGCCAAGGCAAGGGGTGCCGTGGCTCTGAAAAGCCAACATTCCCAAACCAGGGAAGGAGTCAGTGCCTAGCACACCAGTCTGTGGGTTATACCCCCACTCCCTCAGCACTGGTTGCTCAGAGATATCCCTTGTTGCATCCAGTGATCCTGCAGGCCCAGCTGGGTGTTCCCGGGAGCTCCTGCAGGGCTGTTTCACCCTCTGTGATGCTGAAACACCCCTGGAGTCAGTGGGGCCTGTCAGTGACACAYGGGGGCTCTGCTCACCTGTCCTGAGATGCTCCTGCAGAGCTCCCAGGGACACAGGGACAACCCTGTTGTGGCATTGACAAAGAACCCAAAATACCCACCCAAAGTGACAAGGCTGTCCCCAGAGAACACCCAGGRTCAGCACAGGCTCTTATTTATCCAGGGCTGAACAGAACTGTTCTTGTCCATTCTTGGAGCCTGCCAGAGCTCAAGGARCGTTTGGATAACACTCAGAGACATGGGGGGATTATTGGGGYGCAGGGAYAGGAGCTGGACTCAGTGATCCTGATGGGTCCCTTCCAACKCAGCCTATTCCATTATTCAATYATTCCATTATCCAATTATTCTATTATTCTCTGGTCAACAGCGCCACAGTTCACTACCTGGTGAGGGAATCTGGGAATCCTGGGTGTCTCAGGCATGAGCCAGGAACTTCAGAGCCCAGCACTGGGGCCTGAAAAGGGCTCTGTCCCCAGTTGAACTCCTGAGGTGCTGGAGTGACAAGGAGGGAATGCTCAGCAGCCCAGGTGSCTAAGGCCTGGCCCTTGGGGAAGTTCTGGGGGAACTGTCAGCCCCCAAAGCCTGGAGAGGAGCAGGGATTGTGCTTTGCTTCAGCTGCAGGAGCAACTCGTGCCTTTAGACCCTCCAAACCCCCTGCCCAGAGCCTGCCAGGCACATCCCAGCTCCAGGGCCATCCAGGGAAGGGCACATMACTGCCCTCACCTGTCCAGGGGGGAGTTTGTGCCCAGCCAGTGCCCAGAGAGAGCCCAGAGCCATTTCCAGGGCAGGTTAGGCCATGCTTTCATCCCATCCTCCCATCCTCTGCCAGAAGCCAAGAGCTTCCAGAGGGAACCATTCCCTGCAGRGTAAGAACTGTGCCAGTGCACAAATCCCACCCTCAGAGCTCAGCTGGCACAAATCCCAAGCAGGACACCAAACAAATTTGTCACTTAACCTGAACTGGGGAGAGGGAGAAGTGCCTGAAATTCAGTTATCATGGCCGGGAGATAAATGCTCCACCGAGATATTCCAAGGCAGACGGTAATTTTTTCCTCATGTCTGACGAAGGGAATGTTGCTCSAAAATGGAAATAAGATGTATAACTTACACATGTTCGAATTTAAGGGTTTACTATTTCGCCTACTGTTTTTCCAGGCAGGGAACCAAAATCCGCCTTTGGAGAGGGAACTGCTGAAGGTTCCATGTCCCCGTGGCAGCTGGGGAGGGGCTGGGGAGCTGCAGGGATTGCTCAGGGAGCGGTGCTGGTTCTCTGGGGGAATGCTCAGGTGTGAAATGCTGCCTGTGCTGGCAGCGCCGAGGAGCTGGGTCCTGCCGGGGAACGGCCTGGGGAGGGACAGC
>NW_026623433.1:743239-755158 GCF_030028575.1 Malurus melanocephalus
GAGTGTGACACTGTGCTTAGGGGTGTGACACTGTGCTTAGGGGTGTGACACCCTGATCCAGGTATGACACTGACTTTCAGGTATGACACTGGGATCCAGGAGTGACACTGGGATCCAGGAGTGACACTGCGATCTAGGAGTGACACCGTGCTTCAGGATGTTACATTGTCCACCAGGCTGTCACTCTGTGCTCCAGTGTGTGACACTGTGCTCCAGGCTGTCAGATCCTGCTCCAGGCTGTCACACAGTGCTCCAGGGTGTCACATTGTTCTCCAGGGTGTCACACTGAGCTCCGGGCTGTCAGACCCCACTCCAGGGGCTCAGACCATTGTGCTCAGTGCTCACTGTCCCTGGCAAGTGACTGACCTCCTCTCCAGCCCTGCCTGGGCACCAGGTTTCTCTCTGCGCCCTGCTCTGGAGTTAAATTTCCCTGGAAAATGACCCCTGCGGATGGCACTTGCACAATCTATGATAAAATAATCCCATATATTCCACTCATACACCTCTGTGGGGTATTGTTCAAGCACAGACCCCACCTCAGAGCTGTGCCCAGCTCTGGGGCCCCCAWCACAAGAAGGATGTGGAACTGCTGGAGCAAACCCAGAGGAGACCATGGAGAGGTCTGCTGGTGAAGACCTCTGCTCTGAGGCCAGGCTGGGAGARCTGGGGKTGCTCACCTGGAGAGGAGAAGGATCCAGGGAGAGMTCAGAGCCCCTTCCAGGGCCTAAAGGGGCTCCAGGAGAGCTGGAGAGGGACTGGAGACAAGGGATGGAGGGACAGGACACAGGGAATGGCATTTCCAACCAAACACAGCCTTTTACTGGGAATGGAGTCAGTTCTGCCAGTGTGAGGCACCCCTAYRGCCCCTGCCCTGCCCCAGCCCCAGTGGGAGGTTTCTCCCAGCAGCRGGGGATGGAGCTGTGGCCTACAGGGAAGGATCCAGCCTGCAGAACAACAGCAGCATCAGAGAAGAGCAGGGAGCTGTGAGCCACGAATGGAGCATTCATGGAATATCGCTCCTTCCTCAGCCCATGYATCACCCACAGGCACGCTGGGATTTATCAAAATATCCCCTCATCATTTGAAAGGTTTGTGCAAGGGGATTTCACATTCCAGATCAAYCCCTGACTTTTCCCAGAGACTCCAGAACTCCAGTGGCTCTCCACGCTGGATTTTCTCAGCTCTGGCAGGAAGCACTGTGGATGCACACAGGGAAATGGATACAGGCTGATTTCACCATTTCTGGCGCACTGTCCCTGCAGCAGTGGCAGAGTCCAAGGAACACGAAGCAGAGCTCACTCCCCCTGTCCAGAGGCTCCTCATTCCAGCAGCTCCCTCTGGGTATGCCAAGAGCTTGGTGTTTGGGAAAGGTTTCCCTGGACTGGCCAAAATGGRCAAGCAGCTGGCCTGGCACTGACCAGTAAATCCTCTGTACAGCTCCAGCCTGGGCTCCAGAGGTGTGCAAATACAACAATCACTGTCCCAGAGCTCTGTCCAGGAATGACCTCTGGCTTCTGCTTGAAACAGCAAAATAAGGGATTTCAGGAATTTCTGAACCTGAATCAGGGGAATATTTCCTCCTTTCTATCCTTCTTTCCATATCCTTCCATTCCTCCTTTCTTCTATCTCTCTTTTCTTTTTTAAATTTGCCACTTTTTAATGTAAATTTGTTGCTSTTGTTGTTCAGTGAAGGAAGGAGGAAGAGATCCTGGGATGCTGCTTGTGGTCCCCTCTCACRGCAGGGAACAGAGTCAGCTCCTCCAAAGTTGCATCTGCGTGCTTCTCATCCCTGCTCTCAGGAATGCCCCGGGAGGAGGGAAACTCTCACCAAAAGAGGTTGCAGAAGTGCCAGAAGGATGGAAAAGTTCAGGTGGGTCATCCCCGACAGGTAAAGKCAAACAGGAGGGAGATGCTCAGGCAGAAGGACGCGGCAAATCCCACTAGAGGGCTCACACGCTGCTCCAAGGGGAATCCATCCCTCCAGACACCGGGCAGGTGCCCTCTGCCAGGGTCTGACACAGTCCTGGGGCTCAGAAACCTTCGGGGATCCCTGAACCTTGGCGTTATGTTCTGAAGCAAGAGAAGCATCAAATCCCAGAATCTCGAATGGTTTGGGTTGGAAGGGACCCTAAAGCCCACCCAGWGATATCAGCACGGACACCTTCCACTATCCCAGGTGGCAYCAAGCCCTGTCCAACCCAGCCTTGGACACTTCCAGCTATGSAGGGGCAGCCACAGCTTCTCTGGGACGTCTCTGCAGAACGGCTCCAAAGCATTTCCAAGGCACTGAGTTTGTAATTTCAGCTAGACAAAACCCCAACTGCAGCTGGAATTGCCCAGGGAAGTTTGTTCACACCAGAACATTCTTTCACATTTTAATATCTGACACATTTTGCAACATTTTATAAACATCGCTCCATKACTTTAGCTGCAAATGCAGATATGGGGAAGTTCAGTAAATACAGTCAGGATYTGGAATTTCTGTTGCTTGGTTCATTTGGAATTTATGCAAAATATAAGGAAAATTCTCTTATTAACATGGGATGTAAATTGGGTAAAACTTTACCCAGCATTCCTCTAAATAATCCTCCTTTATTCAGTGGAATTTCAAAAGTGAAGGATTTTTTGTTTTGATTATTTGTTTTGGTTTTTAAATATAATTTTAAATGGGCTTTGCTCTGAGCAAAGTGCTGTCTATGAAGATAAGGGCAGATTTTGAGGCCATAAATTGCATCTGAAGGATTCACAAATTTTCTGCATCTGAATCTTGTACAAATACACAGATCCCATCTTCTCCCCTAAAACACCAATCCCTGCCCTTGTCTGTGCATCCCCTACACACAGGATGCACTTAGCTGGGAAATTCTTTCCAGTTTAGGGCTAAACCAGGGAATCCTGACATGGGGTAGAAAGCTGGGTGGGCTTTTGTGTTGTTTAGCACTTGGAAAGGTTCCTCAAAGACYGTTCCCCACCCTGATGAGGACCAAAACAGCTCCTCATCCCCTCAGCCCTGCTGCTGCTCTCTGAGGGAAAGAGGCAAAGCTGGGCATGGTCCCTGCTGTCCCCAGGTGTGGCAGTGGCAGGTCCCTGGAGTTCTGTCCCTGCCCAGAGCACACACACCCCTGCCAGCCATGGCAATGCTGCCAGCCCTGGTGACAGCACAACAAAGACTGATCCCATTGGAGAGGCAGCTGGAACACGAGGAGAGGGGCTTGAGGAACAGGAGAGAGGCAGGGATGGAGGCAGGGGGGCACTGGGCATTGTTCAGCCTGCAGCTGGCGTTAAGTGGGATTGGGATTGCTATTTGCATTGGGGTAGGGATTGGGATTGGCCACTCACACATGKGTGGGGTTGGCCAGGCAGCTGATGAGCAGGGAAGGAGTGACTGGAGTGGCCCAGTCCAGTCACAGACTGGGATGGACATGCAGGGAAAAGAGGAGGGGATGGAGAAGGCAGGGGAATGTTCTCCTGTCCTGGGTGCACTGGAGCTCCTGTGCTGATGAATTCTCCAGAGGCAGGRTGGGAGCAGTGCATGCTCCTAACACTCACAGCAGCCTTTTCCTCTCTCCTGACAGGGGTTACCCCTCTTCAGAGACACTGAGCACAGAAAAACCTCAGAATTTTGAGTGAGTCCATAAAGAAGGATTTCCTGTTTGCCCAGAACCAACTCCCTTCTGAGGGCCTTTCTTTCCCCATGGCTCCCAGGGCTCCTACAGTTGCTCATGAATCAGTTTGTCCAGGCAGAGCTGGTTCCCTTTTTTGGAGCAGATGAGGAAATGCTCACCCAGAGAACACCACGGAAGGACAGCCCAGGACGTTTCATTCCAGAGTACAAGGAACACACAGACAGCTGCRGTACAGGTACAGACACACTCAGAACTGTACAGAACAGGCTTACAGGACCTGCAGAGCACAGCCAAGGCTGCTCAGAGGATSTGGAGGGCTCCTTTTCCCTGCCAGATTCCTTTGGGACAGGGAGTGTAAAGGGAGGAACCCCTCAGTGTGTGCAGGTCTGACACTGTGGCTGTGAGTAACTGCTGCATCACAGAACCCCAGAAAGGTTTGGGTTGGGAAGAACCTTAAAGCTCATCCCATCATCCCATCATCCCATCCCATCCCATCCCATCCCATCCCATCCCATCCCATCCCATCCCATCCCATCCCATCCCAYCCCACCCCACCCCACCCCCTGCCATGGGCAGGACACCTTCCACTATCCCAGGTTGGTCTTAGCCCTGTCCAACCTGCCTTTGTTTTGAGCAGCCTGGCAATGCTGCAAAGGCTYCTTCTTCCTCTTCCTAAGGAAACCATCCTTGGTAGCCAAAGGTGGCCCCCATGACTACCAAAAAAACCCAAGTGCTACTTTGAGGATTCACCCTTGTCTCTGTGTAATGGTTTTTTTTTTTTTTTCAGAGTATAACTCCTTTTCCCATATTTTAGCCCCAGTTCTGAGATTGGGAACACAATGCAAATACCCACGTGGTTTTCATGAAGTCAAGAAATGATACTGAGGTACAATCAGGCAAGATCRAGTTCAGCCTGTAAATGATCCTCACGAGAGAGCAACTGCCACAAAGGCCTTTATCTGAGGGTGAAATCAGCATCTACTGTACACTTACGAGGAAAAAACAACACACTGCTGTTTGATGTCTTTAACACCATCATCTCTCTACAGAGGGCTGAAAGTGCAAGGCTGCTTTCTGTTTCCAACTCTGTGCTCTGCTGTGTTCTCAGAAACCAGGAAAATGTGCTGCTAAACTCACCCTCAAGCAGAAAAACCCTTGAGGGTTTCATTGTGAAACATTACAAATGTTACAGATGTTTGTGACTTTGAAATTCTAATCACATTTAAAATTAATGTGAACTTTAACAGCTTTTGCTAAACACCAAAAGTGTATCTATATTGTATATATTTTTTTTAAAAAATTGAAATTTTACACCTAAAGATTATGTTCAAGAAGGTAAAATTTGTTTCCAGGCTTTGGACTTGTAGTGATGATTTTCAAAGGGGCAACCTGAGCTGTGATAACAGAACGTTTTCAARTCATTAAATTTCTCATCAAACAAGGAAATGATTCACCTCCAAGTACAAATGCCAGGGGCTGGGCTGTCCTTTGGCTGTGAGCTGGGGAGGTTACACCAGCCCCAGTGACCCTGTGGGGGTTGACATCACTTCTCTAAATGCCCCTGAGCTCCCTGTGTCACCAGTGTCACCTCTATCCACACAGAACAGGTGGGCACAGGCCTTTGGTTTTGTTCCACCTCAGAGACTCCCATAAAGGTCCTCAGTCTCCTCCTTCTTCCTTCTCCATCAAAAAGCTCTCCCATTCCAGAGGTTGGTTAATGCCCTTGTAGAGCAAAAATTAAAAGTGTCCTCCAGTGAAGACCCTGCAGCCCAGCAGCACAGCTTTGGGTGCTTCACTCTGGCAGAAACTCCAATTATTGCTGCATGGCCCCCTCTGTGCACCCCTGGAGCCACATCCGGGGGTGCTGAACTAAGGGGTGAAATTTGGGGTTTACAGCAGCATTTGCAGCATGGGCTCTGCCCTGGCAGTCTCATGGCCCTGTCTGTGCTCATGGAGACTGGGAGGGACAGGCCCTGCAGAGCTGCACGAGCAGGATGCTCAGGCTGTTCACAAATGAGTCACAAAAGAAGGAATTCCAGGAGAGTGGGACTCGGTGCTGCACACAGAGGTTTGTTGATGTCCAGCACAAGAGCACAAGTGGGCAATGTGTGCTTGGCTTTTTTGGGACTCAGAGTTTGGATTCAGGAGTTGGGTTTGGTGATCCCTGTGGGTCCCTCCCAGCCTGGGACATTCCATGATTAAGACTTGGTAGGTGTGGAAGGAGTTCATCCCTTACCTGGATCCGTTCATGTGGTCGTACTCCCGTTTGACGCTGACCCTCACAGGCTGGTTGATCCACTCCTGCTGYGGGGGCAGGGGGTTGATCTTGTGGGGCTGCCCAAAGTCGGGGCTGCCGGAGGCCGTCATGTCCTTGGGGAGCTGCGCGGCCGCGCCGTACGTGGGGTCGAACAGGGACTGGTCGTCGCTCACCACCGACAGAGCCTCCTGGGGAGAGACAGAACCAGCCCTCAGAGCCCTGASCAAAGCAGGAACTGCCCTCTGGTTCTCCCTGGAGCTGCTGGGAGCACCTGCAGGGCCCGGCAGCTGCCCCGTGCTGGCTGCCACTGCCACCTGCCAGGGGAACACAGACAGGAGCCCCTATGCAAACCAGGCCTTGCTCTGCTCTGCTCTGCTGGCAGCAATTTCCACCTGCCAGGGGGAATCAGAGCCCCGGGGTCCAGGAGCCCCCTCTGCAAACCAGGGGTTACTCTGCCTTGCTTTGCTTTGTTTTGCTTTGCTTTGCTTGATGCAATTTCCACCTGCCAGGGGGAATCAGGGCCCCAGGGTCCAGGACCCCCTATGCAAACCAGGGCTTGCTCTGCTCTGCTCTGCTCTGCTCTGCTGGCTCTGGGTGTGAGCAGCGTTCAGGTTCACTGGACCTCAGCGAACAGTGGAGGAGCTGCTGGGGCTCTGTCACCTCCCAGGGGCTGTGTCACCTCCCGGGGACTGTGTCACCTCCTGGGGGCTGTGTCACCCCCAGTCCCAGTGGGTCACCTGCCTACCTGCTGCTCCAAACGCCACTAATGTGCAGTGGGAACACCTCTGGAGTGGCATGTGAAGGTCTCTGCCTCACCTTTCAGAGGGTTTGTGTGCTGTTTGTGTTTTGAGGTTGCTGCTGAAGGAGAAGCAGCCAGAGCAGGTCAGAGTTATGGGCGTTCATGGTGGGGGAAAAATGCATTACTTTACACTTTCTGTTGATTTTGTGGGAAGTGTAGGGCTGGTGTGTTACCCAACTGTGAATTTCTATAAATGCTTAAAAACAGGAAATTGTTATCCTTTTTCTTTTCTAAATTTTTCCCCCCTTGCTGAAACTCCAAATGTTAACAAAAATTTCTGGCTGTGGATTTCCTTGCATGGATGTGCTCAGGTTTTCAAAGTGAAGAGCGCCGAGCTCCTGACRGCTTTGGCACAGCCCTGCCTGACTCAAAGTGCATCTGTTAAGAGCTGCCTGCTCTGGARGGAGCTTAGTTCACCACACACAGCACAGCTGCCTTTCTGAGTGGCAGAAACCGAAGGAGGAACCTCCCGCACTGAAAGCAGCCCCCACTTTAATGTGAGCTGATGGAGCAGACTCCAAAACAAAGATACAAAATCACCCAGGCTGGGCACTGAGCACTCCAAAGGCACCCAGCAGTGCTRTGTGGGCAGCAGAGGGTCACTGAACACACAGCTGAAACCTGCTGAGTTTTAAGCCCCTGTGCTCAACATTCACATTTAAAAATAAGAAAATATTGCCACCCCCACCCCCCCGCCCCCCATATTTTTTTTGGAGGTTTGTTTTGTAAATTATTCCATAACCAGGGAGGGAAACAGAAGTTGTGAAAGCTTAGAGAAGTGAAGCTCCTGGAACAACATGAGAATCTAAGCACAAATCACATACCAGCAGGCTCATGATACCATCACAAAAACTGTCAGTAATCCAGAGCCTGCTGGGTAACCACGAAAAWCCCCCTCAGCCTGAAGTTAACCCACTTAGAGAGAGCCAGGCCAGTGCTCTGCAYTTACAAAACCCAGTACTTTTCTATCTCTGATCACAGATCATCTAACAAACCCAAATAAGCCAAAGTGGCCTAGAACTGGAGTGAGCCTGAGTATGCTCGAATTCACAGGAATCCTCAATGATYTGCACAAATTTTGCTGAAATTCCAGTACTTGCTGCAATTTGTGATCAACCTCTCACACTGATTACAGCCAATAAACCACAAAAAGGAGGGTTTTACCCCACTCGGTCCAAAAAGGAGCTCATGCTATATTCAGCCTTTCCAGCAGCTTTTCTTATGTGGATTCACAACCTTTCAAAAATACCCCTCCCTTCTTCAGATTCAGAGTAAGGGAGGAAATGGAAGGTGTCCCTGGGAAGGATTGGTATGAATTGTGTCACAAACCTCTCAGTGGGCTGGGATTGTCACCAGGCTACAAACTTTGCCTGTGAAGGAAGGTACAAGAACAAGAGATGGTTCAGTCTTAAGAGAACAGTCTTAAAAGAGAAAAGTCTTCCCATCAGAGGTCAGGACAGAGGGATTTGCTACTCCTCTTATTCACTGAAGTCAGGATGTCAGGCAGAGCATCCTAAATGACACATTTTCTCCAAGCTTCCTCTTGCTCTCTGTTCAAAAAGTGTGGGGTTCCCTACTTGAGGTGGAGGGTGAACCTCACACTGGGGTGCTGGACTGGCTTAGGGCCCTCTAGACCCAGTCTCAGCTGGACAGAGACAAGGAAACCATGAGTAGCACTGCAAATTCATCAGATAAGAATTCTGAATGTCTGGGTTTGGAGATTTCCACTCTAAAAGCATACTCTAAACACATACACAAAATTGGGGGTTTTCAGGGAAACAATACCTGAGAAAAGGACTATGACAGTTATCTCACAAAACTAGTGGTTGCTCACRAGATTTTTACTGAAACTTTAGCAGGACTTATGCAGGTATTGGGGATTCTTCTGAATTCAAGCTTAGTCAGGCACTCTTAATTCCAGGGTGTTTTTTCTGCCTAAAGCCTTTTTTCTTCAGAAGAAAGGTTCTGATGGAAAAGAAATTCGAAAGCAGGGGTCTCTCTGGCTGTCCCAGAACACCCCAAACTCAACAACACTCCACAGTAGCCTGGATCAATGGCTGGGTTTGCACAACTCTTTACACACACAATCAAGTACGCATTTCTCTGTGACACAGAGTATGTGACACACAACTTCCTCAGATAAAGATCTTCCTTGAAAGACAAAGCGGCTGCTCAGCCCTGCCTGCATGCAACTGGTGTTAACTGGGACAGCAATAACCTCACTGGGGCACTGGGACCGAGCTCCACCTTGTGCYGCTGGGATAATTTTAGTCCTGAAAACAGAAGAAATCCAAACGCTSTGGCAGCTCCTGGGCCGGGAGCAGTTGGAGCTAAACCCGAGCTGGTGGCAGCACAAAGGCTCAGCTCCAGGGGAGCCGAGGCACCCCAGCAGATGGGGGGGAAAGGACTGGGGCCACCTGCTCAGCCCCGGCAGCGCGACACGGGCAGCGCTGGGGACAGCGGGGGAGGGCGGGTGGCACGGAGCCAGCCTGTGCCCGCAGCCAAAATGAGAGCAAGCGAACACCGGGGGCAAGCAGCAGGCAGCCTGTGCTGGGACCAGCCTGTGCTGGGACCCCCGGGGAAGGTGAGGGCTGCCCGGGACTCCCCTGAGCTCTCTGGAAGCGGCCAGGGCTCGGCTGAGGCTGCAGGAGCCATGGGCAGCCCTCCCTTACGCTCCCCGCCCGGCTCTGAGGGCTCGGCTGAGGCTCCAGGAGCCATGGGCAGCCCTCTCTGCCCTCAYCCCGGGGCTCTGCTCRCCCGCCCGGCTCTGAGGGCYCGGCCTCCCCAGGAGGGCTCGGCTGAGGGCGGGGAGCAGCAGCTCCATGGAATACCCAGCTTCTCTCCGCTGGAATGGAGAGCTGCTCAGAGTTTGGAGAGCCTGGATGAACGCTCCGAGGTGTCCCAGGTGCCAGCACAGCCTGCCCAGACAGGGCACAGCCCAGCAGGCTCCCCCAGGCCGCTGCCTCGGTCCGTGGCCTCGGGCCGGCCTGAGGCTGACACAGGGGCTGTGTGTGTTGCTCTGGCACACATGTTATGTTATAGCACCGCTGGGAATAGGCTGGCCTCAGTTTTTCCAGGTTTTAATCACATTCCTGGCATAAATGTGGCCAGTCCCGGCCATGGCAGCTCACAGCACGTCCCTGGGCAGCCCAGCAGTGACTGCCACAAACGTGGCTCCCACGGAGCTGGCACGCATTCCTGCATCCCTCAGGCAAAGATCTGTGGCGTGGCTCTTATTTATACAGCAGTTTCCAGTTGTAAGAGGGTGAATGTGCAGGTTTGCCTGTATTTGGATGAGCCATCCTGAGCCAGGTCCCAGGTGTGAGAGGCCACAGGGTGAGGTTCATTTTGGCTTTGGTCCTGTGGGCAAAGGAGCAGCCAGTCTGAGCTTCTGGGAGGGCTGACAAGCCATCAGCACTTCAAGTTTTCCTGATCCCTTGCTGTGAAAATGAGGTGACACACACACTTTAGCAAAGGTTTCATTTAGTTAATGAATTGAACGGGACATCTGAGAAAGGAGAAAGGCCAGGGGAACCAGGGCTGGTGAGATGAGCACTCAGTACTGTCACCCCAGATGGCCCCAGGAACTGAGCTTATTCCATGTGTGTGCAACAAGATTTCACTGAATATTGACTTTAAGCTCTCTAGATTCACTTTTCTGGCCATAACCACATTTAAAAGGCATTAAAGATCAAAGCTTCATCCTCCTCCACAAAGGCTGACTTAGAAGAGAAGAAAGTGCTGAGTACCTGAACCATTGCACCATGGAGAGATGACTCCATCTCTAGAAAGGTGGCTGTTTTCTTCCCTYTTTCCCCCCCTCCCCAAAATTTCACCGCTCCTGGTCCTGTGAGAAAATCACTCCTGAAATGTTTATGTAAAAAAAAATGTTGCCAACAGAGACCTGAAGAGTCCAGACCCAATGATGCAAAGCACCAAAATCTGAGGTCCAGCAGCCTCACACAGCCCAGGGTTTGCACCGAGGAGCAATTCTGGAGTAGAAATTACTTTGGCACTGCAGTGTCACAAGTCAGCATTTCTGCTGCCAGCATCTCCTATGAGCACAGAGATAACATCAGAGTAACAAGAAAATGAGTCAAATAAGAAATTCACARAGGAGCAGGGTCTGTGCTGATCTTGGGGCAGCACATTGGGATGGATTGGGCCCTACACTGGAAGGATGTAAGGCAGAGTGTGGTTCTCATCCCTGCCCTCAATCTTTGGCATAACCTTGAGGGGGCATTTCCCTCTCCAGGCCTTTTTCCTTCTCTATTGCCCTGTTCTGTGCGTGCTGTGGGGCACAGAGCCTCGGCCACWGCTGCCACTGGGACAGAGACTGGAATCCTTTGGATACACTCTCATATATCCCCTCTTCCCTTTCACCTCACCAAACCAAGAATTCCCTCTGCAGCTTTTCCAGACCACTTTTCCTGAGGTTTGTTCCTGCTACTCCACCTTCCTTACAGGATGTGATAGGGGCAGGGACTCCCCAGAAGTCCAGCTGGAAAATTGTAATAATTTGATTGCCAACAACCACAACCCAGTCTTGTGCCCTTCACAATCCATTAAAGTCTTGCTCAGGAGCTTTTCCRTGCTGCAGCTGGAGATCCATCATTYCCCSTGGTGTATCCAGCAGGATGAATCCAACCATCACAGCCAAAGTGCATYGTTCTTACCCCTTTTACCCATTTGCAGCACTGGCTAGTGTCCCACACTGTGCTGTTCACAGCATTTCTGAGCTGTGGGTGGTGGGGCTGGGACAACCCAAATGCTGGGAATCCCTGTCCWCAGCTGTCCCTGCCACAGGAGGAGGGGTGGGAGGAGGTGCAGGCTGCTGTCACTGAATCCCAGAATCCCAGACTGCTTTGGGTTGGAAGGATCATAAATCTCATCTCATTCCACCCCTTCCCACAGGCAGGGACACTTTCTCCTATCCCAGGTTGCTCCAACTCCTTTCCCTGCTGTAGCAGGGCTCAGGTTAAGAAGGCAGCAAACCTTTCGGACTGTGTCCAAGTTTCTGCAGACCTGAGGACTTTGGTGGGTATAATGGAGGATTTTCACTTCATTCTTGTGGGACATCCCACACTTCAGTGTTTTTACAGTCCCAGTCTGCACTGGAGACTTGCTCAAAGCCACAAAGCAACCTGGACAAAGAGCCACCCACACCACCAGGCTCCCTTCCCTTCCCTTCCCTTCCCTTCCCTTCCCTTCCCTTCCCTTCCCTTCCCTTCCCTTCC
>NW_026623433.1:755319-760148 GCF_030028575.1 Malurus melanocephalus
CTCCATCCAAGGGTATCTTGGCAGCCTTGGAATACACCATAATTCCTTCACAATTCAAATAAATGAGAAACCACAGCGTGGTAACTCGTGTTACACAAGGAAACAAAGCAGGAGTAAGAGTAGCAGAAATAGCAAAAACACTGAAAAACACCAAAACCACACCAAAATTAGACAGCTAAAAATTGGGGTAAAATGATTTGGCAAAACTTCTCATAAGGAAACGTATATATCTTTATCTTTTGGGGTTATTTTTATGTTCACTATTCCCATGAAATTGTATATCAAGCGGGTAAAAGAAGGCTGCTAAAATCAGTGCTCTACTATTTTGTTCTCAAGATCCCCAAAACCAGACTCAAAAAGGATAAAAATAGAAATCATTCTCCTGTATTTCACTTCTCAGAAAAGCACTTCAGGCACACTTTTATAGGATCTGGACCAATGAATTTTTTCCCTCGGTCTAGACTTCACATTAGTGGTTTCGGGGCCTATTTTGGTTTGTTTCCAGCCAGCTGGGAATAACCAGGTGACAGTGCTCCTTCCCAGCAAGTTGCTACATTAAGGATCATGATAAGGAGGCTTAAACCAGGCCTGGARCCGTGGAAAATCCCCAGGAAAAGCCTCTGGGAGGTCTCAGCACAGGCCCATGAGAGGGGGTGGAATTGAAAAAGAACCTGTCCAAATTATCTCTGTGGCCCCTTGACCTCTGGAAGGTGAATGTGGTRAGAGCTGAGGCTGGAGGGACCATCCCAACCCCATCATATACACCCCGAAATCCTGGAGTGTTCTGCAGCTCCTCCTTTAGAACATCATCAGCAGCAGCAGTGCCTGGAGCAGGGAACAGCCCTGCCAGTCCCCAGGGCTCATCCCATCCCTGGGCTGCGGACAGGGAACTACCTGAGCACTCCTGCTTTCAGCAGTGCTTCCCACCCTGCTGGSATTGGCACTGGGAGCAGGGGGTGAGGTGTGTGTCCATTTGGACAAACCACAGCTCCTGGCTGCTGTTCCCAGAGAGCTCCCTGGCTGCTGTTCCATGCCCAGCTCTGCCACTCAGGACATGTCAGGTGATTTAGGATGAGGATACAATGTGAAGCCTGTCCCAAGTGYTGGAAGTTTTGCCTTTGGCATGGCTTGGGCCAGGTTTCGTATCTTGGCAGTTATTTCACTGAATCACCAGGAAACTGGGATCTGATAAAAGCCAAAAAATGGCTCTGACTGGGATAGACAAGTCCCAAAGTGGAGGTTTTCCTAAGAGCCTGAAGTCACACTGATCACAGAAGGATTCACCWCCAGGGATTAACCAGCCTGACCCTGCTCTGTGATCTCTCAAGATCTTTTCCAAGCCCTGTCATGTTCGTAGAAAATCAATCAGCCTTTACCAGGTATTAAAACTCCCCTCAGCCATTTTCCTGTGCTTGCATCTCCACTCCTCTCTGCCCACAGCTTTTCTCCTCCAAAGGTGTGTYCTCTTCTCACAGAGACTGACATTGTTGGGTGACTGATTTCTGGGCTGAACATTCAAATCCCCCCAGCTCTAGCTCACCTTTCTTTTAATTTCATATTTTTTCCCCCTCACACTTTGAAAGCAGCTGCCTGTCTCTGAGCAGATGTGTTTGTAAACAGAGACACATGGGCCTAACTGCGAACATGCACCCTTCAGTAAATATTATTGTAGCATTTTTATGGTCTTCTCCGCTGAAGAGACAGGGAGGGAAACTGCAAGATGGTTTCRGAGTCTGGCTTGCTGACAAACCCCAACTATCCTGGAGCACAAATGCAGAAATGCTGTGCTGACCTCAGCTCTGTCCTGGAGCACCCAGTGCCCGGCCCCTCGCCTTGATGTGCTGCCAGAGGCTCTTCCCAGTGGCAAATATTCCATCAGGACATTGCAGACTGACCCAGCACTTTGTGTCAGGAAAGCTGAGCTCACTCCGAGCTGCGTCTGCCAGTGCAGTGGTGTGACCTTGTCCCTCAAAGCAGAGCTTCTGGGGGGTATTTTTACTCGTGTCAGAAACTCAGATTGTTACAATCCTGCTCGTTTTGTTTTCAACATACAGAGGTAAARTGAAGCTTTTCAATAGAAATTATTCACTCTAGAAGGAAAAACAACAAATGGAGAAAACCAAAAGCACTTGGGGGGGTTGTCATGGCAGAAGGTTTGTGCCATCTCTGGGCCTTCTCTCAGGCTGCCTTGGAAAAGGACAGAAAGTGGAATCTTAAAAGCATGAGAGAATAGGTGCAAACCACAAAACCTTATCTTTGCACTTTGGGTTCCTATTGCCAAAGCACAGGAAACTGTAAAAAGAGYGTTCTCCCAGGAATTCAAGAGCTGGGAGGTGGCAGTTGGGGGAGACACAAATATTTCAGGTTCTGACTCACGGCTCCAGCAGTGCCCATTCATTATTTTTATTCCACTTTGATACCATTGTCCCAGTTACATTCACAACCCTGCTGCCGTATCCTGTTTTGTTCCCTGACACCATTCCCTGCACAATCGCAGGAAGCCCATCAGGAAGCAGCCATCGGGGGCTGTTTTGTTTCCATCCGCAGAGAACAAAACAAGCTCCTTCAGCCCAAGATGACTTATCCCAGCCTGAGGAAAAACAACAGCATGAAAGGATCCCAGCAGTGGCTCCAGGAGYGAGTGCAGCCTGTGCTGCTCCCTGGGATGGGAGCCTGGAGCACCCCAGCACCTCTTMAGGGAATGCTCAGCCATGRGAAGGTTCAGCCAAAAGGAAATAAAAGGAATAATCCATCACTGACATCTGCAGTGCATAGTGGAGGTCTGCTCTGTCAGGGGGGCAAACACAAGTTCAACACAGTCCTGCAGCTGAATCCTAAACCAGATGTGGCTCGGGATTTCCAGCATGAGGGCTTGAGTCTATTTGTGCTCTGACCGTGAGCTGGGTTTGAGTTAAATCTGAGCTCAGGGTCTGGGTGCCCAGGGCATCCAGAGCACAAACTCAGGGTTTGAGGCCAGAGCTGGTTACTTGGGCTGGCTCAAGGCTGCATCACACAAAGTCCAGAAATAAGAGGAGAGCGGGGAGGTGGTTCAGGACTCACAAGAACCTATTTGTTCCCCAAGAAGCACATKCATGTTCCTGATTGAGCACGAGCAATCAGATCTCTGCCTCTTCACCAGAGAAACGGCTCTGACTGGGGTGGACAACCCCCAAAGGCGAGATTTATCAAGGAGGCTGAAGTCACACAAATCCCACTCCCATATGCAGGAGTTGGGAGCCACAGTGCTTTGAATCCCTCTCAGATATCAGGTTTAAATGTGGAGATTGGCCCGGGTT
This sequence comes from Malurus melanocephalus, assembly GCF_030028575.1. Lineage (NCBI taxonomy): Eukaryota > Metazoa > Chordata > Aves > Passeriformes > Maluridae > Malurus > Malurus melanocephalus. The sequence goes on from NW_026623433.1 coordinate 758,616, forward strand.
TCCCATTTCCTTTGCCCCAGGGCCACGCTCAGGTGCCCTCAGCAGAGCTGGGCAGGGATACCTTGTGCAACCCTCCAGCCTCTGCTGGCTCCTGAGCCACATCCCCACTGCTCTCCTGAGCCTGGCAGTGGAGCTGAGGGCTGGCATCCTGCTGGGATGGCACGCAGCCGTGTTTTGCTTGCGCTCCAAGCCCAGCTCCTGTGGCTCCAGTGACGGGATTGTTTCTGCCTACGCCTATAGCAAAAGCAGAGATTTTGTGAACAAGCCTGCCCGTGGCATTCCAAGGAAAACAGCTCGGCAGGATTGCACTGAGATATTTTCTTTGTCAATCTCGATTGAGATATTTGAACAGGAAAACCCAGTTTACACCRGTGGAAGTTCCCAGGGGCTTTTGATTTCTTTACAAAGGCACACTAATGTGGTAATTTCGGAGCAAGAAGAAGGCCCGGGAAGGATTCAGGGATGTCCATTACTCCTGCTTCTTGGACAAAAGGGCTGAATCCTGTCCTGGYACCTGGGCTGGATTCCAAATTTAACACTGCAGTACAAAAGGGAGTGACAAGGTGGTGTTCTTCCTCCTGGTATCAAACATCACACAGCAAAAACCACCCCACCAATAGCTCCAGGGAGCTGCAGTCAGGAAAGGGTCTCTGCTGCATAAATGTAGTGACGCTCTTGCTGAGGACAAACATTCCCACTAAATAAACACATCCGAGGCCTTCTCTGGTGTTGCATCTACAAGAACCAGCTTGAATCAGCAAGAATCTACAAGAACCAGGCAGTGAATGCTGACTCCTGGCTCAGCCAACAGCAGATAAAAGAGTAAAAATGAAAAAAGGCTCTTTCACAGCTCTATTAATGTCTCCATGCCTCACTTTCCCTGTCTGTGTGATGCTGCCCCCAAAGAGCTCAGATTTTGTCAAGTCATCCCCTGTCCCTGGAGAAAGAGGCCACAGAAGTGACAAATGTTATCCCAGGGGTAGGATTGATGGACAAAGCAAAACTGGCTTTTCTCTGAGRCTGAGCAAAAAACCCTCACCAAAATCTCTTATCAGGGATCATTAACAGAAGTCTGTTGGCTTTATCAGTGTGCACTGAGAAGGGCTTTGAACGTGGCTCTGATAATGTGGTCCCATGCCACCTCGAGAAGTCCCAGAATCATTAAATGGTCCAAGTCTGTGCCCAGAGATGGTTTTCCATTCCTGGGAAACTCAATGGCTGGTGAAGCAGGCCCGTGGATGAGTCCAGGGCAGGGATTTKGGATGTTCAGCTGCGGGGAAGGCAGGCAAGAGCTGCAGCAGAGGCTCCAGGTGAATTTGGGAGGGGCTGGGGGCCAGGGCTGCAGGGAAGCAAATCCCATCCTGGAACCCACTCAGTGCTGTGGCTTTGGCCAGGGCACTCAGCTCTGCATCCCATCCTTCTCCTGGGCTGGCTGGGAGGCTAAAAATGTGGGGAGCCCCAAGGGCCAGATTGGGGCTGATTCTGCAGATTTCTGTCACCCCCTGGACCTTTGTTTAGAGCTCTATGGGATTC
>NW_026623433.1:760429-781599 GCF_030028575.1 Malurus melanocephalus
TGAGGCTGTTCCAGTAATTTTGCAGCTTGGGAACCAACACAAAGCCCCCAAACACTGCTCAAAGTCACTGTGTCAGAGCAACTAAACCCAGAATGAACCCCAGCTGCCCCCCAAGCTCTCTCCCCTGTAGAGCAGAGATCTGCACTTGGGGAAGTTTTCTGAGCACGTTTTCCACTCGCTGGAGRGTTTCTTACACCAGACCATGCTCAGTAACATAAATAAGAAGCAGAACCCTCGGCACATCTCCATGTTCTCAGCAGAGCTGATAGGGCTGCCCTTATCTCCAGCAGGGCAAGTCCCCTGAGCTGTATTGAAAAGCCMTTTATCAGATGCAGTGTGAGGAGAGTTCTCTCTGAGATGTAGCTCTGCAGCTTTGGCAGCAAAGTGGGGCTTCTGACTGAAYCTCCTCTGGTTTTGTTTAGCGTTGGGGTGAGGGAGCAGGACAAGGTCCTGTTTGTGGGGCTGGCAAGACAGGGTTGCTCCTTGGCCTTCCCGAAACAACTCCCTGCTCCCTGAGCCAGAGGAAAGCCCTGTCARAAATGGCTTAACGATCTTCTAATATTTCCCTGCAATTAAAGGGCACATCTGTCTCGCAGACCCCGTCGTCCTCCTTTGCTAAAGCACAGACATGAACTAAACAGTCTGTCCTGTCGGGCCCAGGGTAACAAAGCGGCCCATTCATAACACAGCACTCGGCCACTTTGAGTGTGTGAAGTGAAAGAGAGTTTGCATTTGGAGAATAACCTGTGCTGGAGCAAGCAAGAGACTTCTGCTCTCATAAATCAATCAGCTTTCCCTGCTAATAACCCAGCCTGCCTCCCAGCTCTGCATGGAGCAAGCAGCAGCCACCCTGCAGAGACCAGCTCTGCCTGCAGGGCTCAAGGGAGAACCTGCACTGCTGGCTGGGAAAACTCCACAGAGGATTGAAAAAACAGGCATCCACTTTTTCAAGGCATGGAGGAGAAGGAGCTATGCCAGGCCAAGGAATTTGGGGGTCACSTCAGTGGCCTGAGCTGTCTCAGTCCCCATTTCACACTGTCCCTTTGGCTGGGTCACAGCCATGGATGGCCCTGCTCTTGTCTGGGCAGGAGAATGGGAGCCCTGCAGAACAAACCAAACAAACCCTAAAAACAACCAATGAACCCTCAAAGACCCATTCCTGATTTTAGTGAAACTGAGGGCTCAAAAACAAAGAAAATAAATTGAGGCACAGCTTGGCATAGTCCCAAACCAAGCCCATGTTTTGCCCTGACTGAGAGTTTCAGGCAGTGCCTGCAGCTTTATCCAGATGCATTGTTTAACATTCATTTGTAAATGCTCTGAGGAATGGGCTTTTGTGGTTTWTTCCTCTTTCCTGAGCCCAGCACTGGTGGTTATGGTCTGTATCTATGTCTCTTAGTGCTCTCCCCATACAAACAAATAAAGTTCACACCTCAGCATACCTCATTTCCTCAGCTTTCAAGAAAGCAGGAAATGGCCAGGAAGCACCGACAAGATGGTCCTGTGGTTTCAGTGCTACAGTGACATTTGGGAAATGGGGACTCATTTACCAGCTCGGCAGCAAAGTTGTTTGTTCAGCTCCAGGCAAAGCTCTGTGTGTAAAATGAGGGGTAAAAAGGGTGTCAAGACCATAGGGAAAGAGATGGACAAGCCTAGAATGTGGTGGGAGAYCCTTGGTATGTCCTGAGACAATTCTGGAGGCTGGGGGAAATTTTTCGACCCTGATGTTGGACAGAAGGTCAAAGCGATTATCCAGAGAAATGCACCTTAAAGTGACCAAATTTTTTTGGGGTGTTCTGAGTGTTTCATTTCAGTTTTAAMCTTTTCAGTTTTGTTAAAATATTGCAATTGGTTTCCAACTAAAGTGGAGTTTCAAAGGAAAGTTTGAAAAACTTGAGAAAGCACCAAGAAGGGCTTTCAGCARCCTGTCAGAAGTCAGGCTTTCTGGGGAACAGGAGGGCTTGGATCAATTTGTGTTTTTCTGAGGAAAAGCCACCACGTAGGAAAAGGTCAGACTGTATCTCACTTGAATCTCCTGTACATATCCACAGGTACAAACACAGGGAATTCTGTCACAGCCTTTGGGAGCAGGGCCAAATGAAGGATTTTCAGCTTTCCCCAATGCCRGCACAGCCAGTGGAAGCTTTGCCTTTGTGTGATCCAACCTTCCCTGCAACTCTTTGTGTATTTTTGTAAATGCAAGAATCATTCCCTTTCACACAGAGGATCTGTCCTGGAAAACTTTCTATATACAAGCAATTATAGCCTGTAGACTTTTAATTATATTTTTAATACTTTATACAAAGACCTAACAAAGCAATTGGATGCTCAGAAATAATTTAATAAAATCCATTTTAGTTTTGACTCTGGCTGATGCCATTTGACTGCCCAGGTAGCTCAATATCAGTAACATTTGCCATTTGGATGTCATGGTGACTCAAACGACACCAGATTCTTACCCTGGGAGGACAATGGAGGTCTCAGAGAGACCAAATGAAAAGTGCATCGCCCCTCTGGGATACCTGACACAGACTGGCCTGAGCTCTTGCAAACCTGGCTCATGTTTTCTGATTTTCCTGCCAGCCCTCAGCACTCAGGGAGCTTTTGAAGGCACAGGTTCTCCCTGGTTTGGGAAGATCCCACAGGAACACCCAAGGGAAGGAGCATTTGCAGGGCTCACAGTCACTTTCCTCATCAGTATCCTTGAAGAGTGAGRTTTCAGCAAGTAAACAATGCCTCCCTGGGAGCTGCTTTGCCTGTTCCTGGGGTCTGTGGTGATTGTCATAAAGAAATTTCCCTTCCACGGGGACAACAGAGAGATCCCAAACATTGCTTCAGAGGAGATGGGGTGGGCAGTAAGAAAATCAGTCCCTCTCACACAACATGGCTTTGAAGGGACCTGGACCTGTTTGGAGCCTTACTGACAACAGCTGATGGAGCTACTACAAAATAGGGGAAATGGGGAAAATGGGTAAAGCACATCCAAATGAGAATCCTGGACTCACAGAATGGTTTGCGTTGGAAGGACCTTAAAGCTCATCCAGTGCCACCCCTGCCATGGGCAGGGACAACTCCCACTAACCCAGGATGCTCCAAGCCCCATCCAACCTGGCCTTGGACACTGCCAGGGATTGAGGAGGAATAGGTTGGGCTACCTGGAAATAGGAAATCTCCCAGGAAGAGCTGCTGGGGCAAAAGCCTTGGTTGGTCCCATTTTAATTACAGAGATAAATGCGGATGTGAGGGAGCAGGAGCTGTGTACATCACAGCCAGATCATTTTACATCTCTTACACTGATGTAATTGCAGATGTTTTACTGTCCCCTCCTCCTTCTCCCTGTCACCCAGACAGAACATGTTTGGGAATGCCAGGGGACCTCGGGGTTAACCAGGGAAACAATTTTTTTCAGTGTCATCAAGGAAATATGTTAGTGGGTGTTGTTAAACGTGTCAAAATATTGCCTGCCTTGCTCTCACTCTTAAAGGTCATCTTTAGGAGCAGATTTCACGCTGCTTTTCTCGTCTCTGAATGACTTTTCTGTAACACACAGTCACAGGAGGCCCAAAGACACCATTCACTGGGGGTCACACAGCACAACTGCAGCAAAATTGGGCTGAGAGCACAAGAATTTGGGTTCTCGGGTCACTGCCTCAGGTGCTGACCCTCAGGGGGATGTGTAAACAAGGGGTTTTCTTCAGGGGCATCTTCCAAGGGGAAAATTGGAATCAGGCAAGCAAATKCATTTTATCCTTCATTTAAAGATTTCAAATCCCACTCTCTGCCTTCACTCAGTTCCTATGAAAGCATGTGGAGGTAAAGTCTCAATCAGCCCGAGCAGGGACAGAACATTCTGTCTCTGTTTCATTCATCAGGCCTTTTTCTCCCCAGCCCTGCCTGCAATTCCCATTTCCTTCCTTGCCTGAGACACCGAACAGCCCCACTGCACACACCCACTGTGCCTCACTGTACATTTACTGGCAAATTGATTTACAGTGATCTTGTTAAAGAACTTTCTTCTYCTGAGCATTTCTGTCTTTCTGGTGGACAGCAGCAAAGGGATCCATTGGAGTCTCCGTTCCTTCCCCAGTGGAGCCATTTCAGTCTGTCCATCTCACAGGCTCCTGAAAAATTCCCTTCTTTAACCATTTTCTCATACAAACTGAAGGAACCATTTATAATTTCTATAATTTCTGTAATTTAACAAAGATGGGATTGACTCTGATTGAGAACCAACCACAGAGACAGATCCAAGCTTAACAAGTCTGGGCAATGTAARTCTGGGTTTGGTTCTGACTTTGGGAAGGGACTTTTAAAGGCTCAAAGAGCACAGTGCCTTTTTTGGATGTGCCCAAGTTATCTTGAAGATATGACCCTAAGTTTTTGGTTTAATTTGGGTAGAAAGCCTAAGACAAGTATTTATAACCCAGGCTTTCAGGTCATTCTGTTTAGCAAAAAGGATGTTTCTATTTGGAAAAAAAAAAWWTAAAAAATAGTGGYTTGAATGAAATTGCTGAGTTAAAARTTCTGTAGTTACAGGAACTTTCWGTCCGGTTCTCTAAAGAYTTAATTCATACATGAGRATCCAGGGCCCTCCCCTCAGTTTGTTTCCTTTCTCCTCGAGGTATTTCTGTGATTAACAAGCAGATGGAAGTGTGACTTTTGCTTCCGTTTTCACTAAAAGAACAAATCCACTTAAAACATAAAATGCAGTAAATACCAAGCATAAAACATGCCAGGAGGAGTTTGCAATTCTGCTCCTCTCAATTCAGGTTTTAATGCGCTTGATTTCCTTTGACAGTCAGRAATAAGAATGGGTATAAATTCCAATAACCTGGGATGGAAATGTGAATGTGGCAAACTATGGCATGGAATCCCTGAATGGTTTGGGTTGGGAGACCTTAAAAATCATCCCATTCCACYTCTGCCATGGGCTGGGACACCTTCCACTATCCCAGGTTACTCCAAGCTGCATCCAGCCTGCCCTGGGACACTTCCAGGGATGGAAAGTCTACATTAAAGGGTAATTAAGTAATTAAGTATATTTAATTGAGGTGTAATTAAGTGTATATAAACATKCAGGTCGACTCATCAACTCAGTAACAGGAGCATTTACCATTTTGCTGCCCTGAATTCTTTCCATAAAGGATATTCCTGGTGCATTAAGGATGAATGTTCAGCTCAGTGGCACCAGCCCCAGATTCCCYGATTTTAGGCAGAAAAAGCCATTTTCACTGGAGCCCCGAGCAGGGGGATGTCTGTGTGCCTCTGTGGATTCAGTCACACCCTCAGCCAGACACAAACCCTGTGCAAGCTGCAGAAAGAACAACAGGAAATGGCCGGGGGTATTTATAGCAGGATTGTGTTTATCCTGAAGTGATGTTCTGCACAGATTATGATGAAGCTTTTCGTGGGAGAGGACACAGCTTGTGTCAGCTGGAGCTCTGCATGCACTTCACCCCGTGTGCTCCTGCCAGACTCCCTCGTCCCCTTGGCTTCCCTTCACCTTTYTCCAGCTTTGCTGAACACCAGGGCTCCCCAGCAACCCCCCCTCCCAGGAGCCCTGCTAACCACAGGGGCTGGCCCAGAACTTGGTTTCTGCAGGTTTGCAAATCCTCCCTGAGATGGCACGAGAGAAAAACAAACCCTGATGCTCAGTGTCCTGAAGCTCTGACAAGTGCAGGCCGTGCTACAGCCACACCAAACTTCTCACATTTTGGGTCCTATTAACAAAGAAATTGATGGTACAATATGCCTTTCTCAGAAATTCCTCCTTTTCTCCAAGTCTCTTCAAGTAATCATTTCTATCCTTTATTTTCAAGTAGGGTATTGAAACAACTCCCCATTTATCCCTTTCTTCAGGGGAGGCATTCAGCAAAAAGTAATTATTTTCATGGACAGATAGTCTCCACATCCCCAGCCATCCCTCTCTGACCTGAACATGTTAAGAGATAYTTCCTCATTCATTCTCATCATCTAAATTTCCCCAAAGAGGCAAMCCCCCCCAAATATGGGAGACGAAGTAGATAGTGCAGCAGCTTAATATCTCTGTGGGTAAAGGGCCCTCCACCCTCCCACACAACCTTTGCAAGCCCAAGTCCATCCCCGCAGAGCAGTTTATCCCAGCCCCAGATACGGAATAGGGAACACTAAAACAATCATGATAAAAAGTAGAACTCGACCAGCAAAGAACCTGCTATTACTTCATTGTCAGAACAGTTTTTCCTTATCTGAGTCACATCTCCTGAGGTTTGTTCAACTCATGAGCGCTCAGCTCATTTCTCTGTTTACACCCCATGATATCTGAAAACCTTGATTAAAAGCAATCAGAAGAATCCATCATATGACATGGTGGCCGTTTGCAGCCTGTGACARTTATTAGCAAATGTTAACCTTCCCTCTGAGAAAACAGAAGGAAATCCTGCTTTAATTTTGGCTTTCAAACATCATCCCCCTCTATCTGTGCAGTAAATCAGAGCATCTCCACGAGGCCATTGTTTGCAAATATAATAAGCCCCGGGTTTGTGTGTTTAAAAAACAAACAGCAAGAGCAAAGCATCAGGAAGTGCCTGTGAATGGGAGCTGCAGCTCGGGACGGTGGCATTAATTACTGCAATTGAGCCGATGCCCCGCCAATGCCGTGCGGGGCATTATCAGCGCTATTAGGGCTTCATTAGGGCTGCAGCGAGCAAGAGCAGCTCCCCGTGCTCATTTGCATCCTATTCTGACAGGTGCTGGTCCAGGTGTCCTATTGTCATCCGAATTTATAAATGCGGGTCAAACCCCTCCTCCTTTTCTCGTCTGTGCGGGAGAGGGAAGAATGGGGACCGAACGGGCTGYCGGGGGGGCAGAACAACGCTTCTGACCTCATCTCCCAGCACAGCTTCTGCTGGGGCTTTGCCAGGGTTCATTTGGGAATGATGAGCTCCTGAGTACCTGTCAGGAGCTGCCTTCCCTCTGCCCCACGGCTTCTTCTTCCATCCAACAAATTCCCGGGGCTCGAGCCAYCCCARGYGTGTCTGCCTTGGACCCTGCTCCTRTCTCYGGGTTGCTGTCATCCTTGTGCATCCCTAACTCCACAGGTTCTCCCTGACCCTCCCTCGCCACTTCAGCACTCACAGATGAAAATTAAACTCCTAAAGCCATCCTGCTGCTGTTTTTTGTACTTTTATTCATCAAAGATGCTGCTGGTCATTACTAGGATGCACAGAGCAAGCCGTAAAGGGCTTTGCTTTCCAGTCACCTGCTATAMTTGAACATAATCTTAATTGAACATGGAATTGTATTTATAACTGGTTTTGCAAACTTTTTCGGATATAATTTCAAGCTCTTCCCTGTACTCTTAAGAAACACAATTCTATTAAATAGAAGTTGATATTCTTATGGAAATAAAGTGTAATTCAGGCTTTTCAGATGAAAACCAAATACCACAAGAGCTGGCAGCAGCACTGCCATGTCCCCCAGCATCCCCCTTTCCATCCCTCTGCAGCAGTGGCTGGCCCCACACCGTCCCATTCCTTGCTTCTGTTCTGCATTCCCTGATTTCCCCGAGCCTCCCTGACCATGTGGTGTCCAGATCCCAGCCCTGGCTCGTGCACTCCCACCGTGCCGGGTGTTTATGGTGGGCCCAGCTCGGTGACARGGGAGCAGTGGCTGCAGGGGCAGCTCTGACTGTGCTGGCCTTGGTGGCCTGATGGCTCCCACCAGCCCCTCTGGGCTCTCCTGGCAAACAGGGAATGCATTCCAGCCTTTTCCCAGGGCTCCCTCTGTGCATTTGGAGGGGTATATGAGCTTCCCTGACACTGCAATATCCTTGTCTGTACAAAAACACAAACTCCAGGCTGTCCTCATTTCCTTCACTTAGGTAACAATTGAAGCTCCAGCTGTTTATGTGCGAAGAATATTCCTGAATTTCCTAATATTCTATTTCCCATATATTCTATTCATCCCACCCTGTCTCATTCCATGAGGGAGGAAGTCTGGGCTTTATGGCACCTTTCTCAGCCCCTGCACTAACAAACGTCCTTGACCCAGTGAGATAATGAGCACTTCTCTAAAACCCACTCATTTATGCCCAGAAGAGCAGGTGAGTGACCTTATCAGGAGCCAGGTCTTCTGTGCTTCAGGTTGCCTACCTGGCTTACATTTTTAATTTACTCTGGGCATCTTTTAATTTACTTTGTGCATATTTTTGTTACAATCTGTATCTTTTTATTTAAATCTGCATTTTTCTTTTTAGTTTGTACATCCTTTTATACAATTTTTGCATCTCTTTTATTTACCTGTTGCATCTTTTTCTATAACTTCAGCACCTTTTTATTTGCCTTCTGCATCTTTTTGTTCAGCCTGTGCATCCTTTCTCTCGGGTGATGAAGCACCAGCCTCTCACACCTGCGCTCAGGGTTTCCACTCCTGCACCACCCCCGCACTCAGCCAAGGCTCTGAGCTTGCTCAAAAAGCAAAACTCATTTCAACTGCTTTTTTTTCACCCMTTTGTCTTTTAAGAATCAGCTCGCCACAAATGGCACTCGCTAAATGACTGTCCGAGCAGACACAAAGGTGCAGCAGAGGGGGAGCGGCCCCGTCAGGTGCTGCAGAAGAGCCCCCGGTTCTATGGAGCATTGAGAGACAAGAGCTGCTTCTTGTTATTGCAGCCTCTCATGGAAATTTGCCTGCCACGTAGCCAAGTGTGAGCTGGAAGCCGATTTGCACCTGTCCCAGCCGCCCAAAATCAAACAATAACAGCGCTGAGAGAGCCAAGGGCACGGCAAAGGGAGCTGTGCTCATCTGCTGCTCTCAGCTTCTGCTCAGCACATCACCAGGGCACCGAGTTTTYGTGCTYCCAGRCACCTCACACATCTCAGTCCAGGAWAAGCAGCCCATGGCTCCTGTGGCYTTTGCATCTCTGATTGGCAGGACTGGAAAGAGAAGAAGTGTCCCTGGAGCGGGCAGGGCTGAGCAGCGATGCCACCTCCATCCAGGGGACCCTGGAAAGGCTGGGCACTGCCACYCTCCCTGCTCCAGCTGGAGGGCTGGCACTACACAGGCTCAGTCCAACTCATCCCTTGAGGCTCCTGTTACTGCACTGGTTTAGGYTGCAGGGCCTGCAAAGCACAGACTGTTTCTCTCTGTGTTTCACAAGTACCAGAACACTTTATGTCCTATAAATAGTTTTTCCTAGTTTCAAAAGCCCCAACCCTTGCATCCAGCTGCTTTGAACTGGATTTCAGAGAGATTTTCTGCTGACATTTCAGGCACTTACACGTTCTTTTTCCAGGGTTTATGAAACTCTTTGTAGAGATTTGTCACCTCTCAGCTTTAACTCAGCAGAGCATTTCCCATTATTATTTTACAATTAAGAAAATCAAGGCACAGAAACCTCTGATGATTTGCTCTGGGTTTGTGGATAAGRAGAAGGAATAAAGCCAAGGAGACTCCACTTGCAGGGTTTGATTCTACACAAAGTCAGCCAGGAGTTTTCAAAGGAGGGCCATGTGAGCTGATTGTTATCTGCTGAGCAGTGCAGAGATACCAGCTGAGAGATCTCTCCTCATTATCTTCTCACTAAATAATAGATGTCTGATTAGGATCTCAGATGCTAAGAAAACGTTGTCATAGATAATGTCAGGTTTCTAAACATGTTTCTCTTCTGGAAGTATCCTTATCTGCACAACCCTTTAACTCAGTCATAACAGAGGGTGAATATCCAAGGGCAGGCCTTGGACACAATTCCTGGGGAAATTCCCTCCTGACTCAGGCTGAGCAACCCTCAAGTTGCTCCTGGACTTGTGCTGGGCAAACACATCCTGGGGATGGCTCCTGTTCCAAACAGCTCCAGSAATGGGCAGGCAGGGGAGAAATAGGGAATGGTCAGGCCTGCCTGAGAGTTCATTGGCTTCTCAACATGCACAGGAAATCACTGGCAGAGCCAGGGATGAACCTCAAGTGTCATTGTGAATCCATGGTTTAGAGCCTGGCACAGGGTGCCCAGAGAAACTGTGGCTGCCCCAGCCCTGGAACTGTTTGGAACAGGAGCCATGCCCAGGTTGGCTTGGAGCACCCTGGGACAGTGGGAGATGTCCCTGCCCATGGCAGGGTGGCACTGGATGGCTTATAAGGTCCCTCCCAACCCAACCCAACCCAGCCCAGCCCAGCCCATGCAGTGATTCTGTGATATATAAAATTAGCCCTGTTGGGACTGATCCATTTTTTAGCTGTTTGCTGAACTGCACCACTTYAGGCTGGTGTTTGTGCAGGGTGGGAGCACAGCCACCCTCGCTCAGTCTCCTGGAGCTGATGGCACTCCAGAGCCCTTTGTTCACTCAGGGCATGGCCCATCCATCCAGCCCTGGGTACACAGACCCTGCACCGTGCCTGTGTCACACCAAACCCCCGGAGAGGCTGAGGGGAGCCTGGGCAGCACCTGAGGCACCGATGGAAATGTGGGGGAAACACAGAGAGGTTCTTATGTGCCAGGAGAGGCTGTGAAAGCAGCACATGCCTTGTGGAGGCTCAGCCCAGCCAGAACTGAGCCCTCAACACCTGAGAACAGCTGAGCTCATGACCTGGCTGAGGAAGGACCTGGAGAAGAATGGTCMATCAGGAGCTGGAGGGATTTCTCTCCACAGCCTGCTCACTCCCTGCTCCTTTGCTGCCCYGACCTGTTCCATGCACATTTCCCCTCTCTGCCAGCGTGCACACACCTTCCACATCCCACACCTCCCAAAGGGCTGAACTCCCCCAGCCTGGCACAGAGCAGAACSTGGTGTGCTACGGGCTACTCACAAGGTGCAGTTTCTGTGGCTTAGGGTTATGTTAATTCAYGAATTCTTTTTTTATTTTTGGAAGCCTGCAGCTGTTAGTTTTGAAACGACCGAACCTTGTGCCATGAAAGGTTAAGAGCTGGGTGGAGAAAGACAGAATCAGAGTGGGGTCCTGAGCCTGTTCTGGCTGCTGGGTTTAAACATTGAGTCTGGTTTATGCACAAAGCCAACTAATGTTTTGGCCCCGTTGAAATGCTGACCATGCGTGGATCTGGGGAGCAGCTCCACACAGATTCTGCTGCCTCCTCCTCCTCCACAGCACTTGCTGCAAACCCCTGGCAAACCTGTGGGGCTTCACACCCTGCCTCCTCCTCAGGAACAGCCTTTGGTCTGTGGGAAACGCTCCTGCCATTCTCCAAAGCCACACTGCAAATATGTGTGAGGCCCCAAGGATTGGGAGCTGCGCTGTCTCTGAGGATGGCAGAAGATTGTGGGATGTTCCTGAAGGACAAGAATGGGAACAAGCCACTGATCTCTCTGTCCGTGGCACTGCAGGATGGGCCTGCCCTGAGATCTCTGCTGCTCTTGAGCAGAGCCAAAGTCATTCCCAGCTTGCAAGAGCATTGCTGTGACTGGAGCAGAGCAGGCAGGGAGGGAAGGGAAGGGAGGATTTGCTGAGTGCCAGGTGCAGAGAGGGGAAGTGCCTGAGCTCCTATAGTGGCACAACAACTGCTTGAGCCTGGCTGGGCACTGCTGACACGAAGCCTGGAGTCAATTAACAGCACAGATTTTTCTGATTCACCACAAGTTAAAAAAAACCCCCAAAGCATCCCAATCCTGGGATTGCATCAGGAGGGTCTTTGCAGCCAAGCCCTGGGAACAGCATGTGCCACTCCAGTGGTGTTCAGAAAAGGCAAATCCAGATGGGATCAGGTGCAGCTTAGGGCTCAGGAATAACCAGGAGAAGGAGGGTTTGAAGGGATTAGAAGGGCTTTGTTTATCCCAGCAGAAGCAAGAGGGAGGTCCAGCGCTGGGCTGTGAATGCACTGGGGAAGGGAAAGTGCTCTTAGGCCAGTGGTGCTGGCATCAGAAAGGCATGAATCAGCCATGAGCAAATGCCATCCCCAAGCCAGAAGAAAGTGCTCAAGCCTCAGAAGGAAGAAGTCTTGCTCAGTGGGGGTGGAAAGAAAATCCATCCTTTACAGAAACCTTGGAGATTTTGGGAAAGGAATGATAGCACATGGTCCTGTCTGACAGCAGAGCAGAGCCCAAAACTGCTCCCACACTGCAGTTCAAATTAAGTGCCTTAACTTTTCTTCACTGCTCAGGAATTTTGAGGAAGACTCTCCTGTTACACACAGCAGAGACCACGCTGGTCTCCAGGCACTGCTGCAGCACAAATAATTCCTCACACTAACGACCAACCATAATTACATCCTTCCTGCAGCAGAGATGACATAGGAGAAGACCAAAACTGAGGAGCAGGGAGCAAACTGCAAGTTTATTCCATCCATTAGTGACCAGGCTGAGTCCTGTGAGGATGAGAACACGTCTGCTCTCGGATGCCGTGGTGCAAATCCAGAGGATTTGTCACAAGCGAGCTTGAACTTCAGGGCATTGCTTTCCCTTTCTAGAGGGGATGAACTCTGTGCCTTTGTTCAAAGCTTTGCCTGCTGCTCTGGGAGTGCAGGGAAGGGAAAGGATTCCTGAGTACTCAATTATTTTACTTGTCTTTCATCTTCTGGTACTGCCATTTTTGTGGTTCCAGTGATTGCACTTTTAAGAAATTGTGTTAAAATGTAAGATTTTTTTTTTTTTTTGAATGCAGAATTCAGAGAAAAGCTGTGCTCAGATTTCCAGCACAATCCCAGTGTCCCGAGGGAATTTGCCACCACTGGGGTGAAATGTGACCCATGTGCAACTTGCACACTCACTTGTTTGGTAGAAAAAACAGGTTCAGGAGGAATATGTGCAACTCAAAGCAGCCCAGCCCCTGATCAGACACTCTGTGCTCTTTGTCCCTGGTCTGGGACCGTCCCTTCTCCTGTCCCTGGAGCTCTTACAGACATTTTGGTCATATTTTCAGGATGATACTGAGWCTTCTGGCCTAACAAATCACCCCAGAGAGTGCTTATTTTAAAGCCTGGCTGATTCTAAYGAAGTCAGATGTATGAGTTTGGAAATATCAGCAAAATATAAATATTTGTGCTGTGGAAAGATATACAGGGGCATATTAGATCTAATTAAGGAAGGCTGTTATGACTCCTGTCACGTGAATTCTGTTGTGGGTTGGGAGTGTCACCAGCAGAAAAATTGTCCCTGCTGCAGCAATGGGGCCCTGCAGGACCATGAGCTGCCCAGACTGGTGTGGCTCCTCAATGGCCTCAGAGACACCCACAGCTGCTGCTCCAAACAGCTCTCAGCTTTTTGGGATCAATTCTGAAATGATCTGGCCCCTTTTGAGCTTGCACTGTATCAGTTATTCTGCCCCTGGTGATTTTTCAGTGGTAAAATCATGGAAGGGGTTTCAAATCCACTGATCCCTGGGCTATTCTGACGCCAGGAACTTGTGAACAGAATCTTTGCAGCTCTGGTGGTGCCTTGCTGAGTGACCAGATGCTTCCTGCATTTCATCTCCTGCTTGTTTTTTCTTTTTYCCTTTGCCTGCTTGGATTTTGTGCTCTTATTCCATCGATGTGCCAGGGTTCTCCTTGATGGGAGCCTCTGGGGACAACTGCCATAATGCAGGGAATTAATCTGAGAGCCACACTTCTGCTTCTAATCAGGAGTCAGTCCTAAAGGCTGAGCTGCAACACAACCCTCATGGACAAATCCTCCAAATTTAATAGGGATTAAATCAATGGAGTTTTTATGGAAATTGAATTATACTGTATAGAAATTGTTCCACAAACAGAATACAGCAGAAAAGGTGAAACTTCCTTAATTTTCCCCAGGATTTTCCAGCAGGGRTATAATTTTCTGATGCCTTTTGCTGGGCAACCCAAAGTGATTTGATTTTAAGTGACATTTTTGACTGTAAAGGTGCATGAGAACACTGCAGAAAGGCAGTGCTGTCAATTCTTTCCCTTGCACAAAGCAATGCAGCTCCTGCTGCTTCCTGGGGGAGCAGGATTCCCTGGAAGCTCTGCCTGCCTGTCCCTGGATGTGGTGCAGGAATCCTCTGCTGCCTCAGCCTGGTGTAACCCTGGTGTAACCCTGGTGTAACCCGGGCCTGTTCTCTTCCCTGCACACCACGGACACGGCCCAGGCAGGACAGGAAACGGCCAAATCCAGGATCTCCCATCCTGTTCCATGCTCTGCCATCCCTGAACGCTGCTGCTGCTTGGAATGGATGAACCTTGCATTGCAGCTGCCTGCTCTGGGCAGCCTGAGCTGGCAAATTCCCTTTGCCTCCACCCTGGGCTGGCCAGTTCCCAGTTCCACAGCCCAGTTCCCCTTCTCCTTTCTCATCCCATTCAGCTCCAGTGGCTTAATCAAAACATGGGCCCTTTACACCATTTCCAGGGGGAATTTGGAGATATCCAGAGTCTCAAATTTGGCCCAGCTTTGCACTGAACTCTGCACTGACATCGACTCCACACTTTGCCAGTGGATTCTGGTTGTGTTTGAAGGATTTTTTTATGGGCATCTATTCAGTCCTGCTCAGAGCTCCTGTTCTGAGAAGGAAAACAAGGGATCCTTGTCAGTCAGGTGAACAAGAATTTGGGATTTTTCTGAAGAAAAAGTCTCAGCTATGAGCTGTGGAGATTATAAAGGAATTGAGCATCTCAGCAGAACAGCTGGGGAAAAAAGGACATTCCCAAGGAGAAAGGATCCTGGCTGCAGGGCAGAATTTGGATTTTACATCCACAAGTTTTTCCTTGTGTGAATGGCAGGACTGAAGGAGAACTGCAGCCCCTCACAGCTGAAGAAAAATTACCCTGGCTCTTCATGTGTACCAAACATTCTTTCTTTTCCCGATTTTTCTCTAAAATGCAGTAAGAAGCACAGCTCAGGAGAAGAAATGTCATGGATAAGCTTGCTCCTCTATTTGCATTTCTCTTATTCTCTTTCCCTCACGGGAAAACCGGTGCAAGAGGAGAGTAAATGTCCCTCAGTGTGGTGGTTTGAAAATAATCCCAATTAAAATAGAATACACAGGGCTGCCAGTTCCACCGTGTGCCARGGCAGTGCCTGAGCATGTGGGACATTTTGGGGGAGCATTTCTGCATGTTTCAGGACACAAATTCCAGGTTCAGGTATCAAAGTTCTCAACAGCAGCCTGAGCAAATCCCTGAGACCTCAGCACCTGATCTTTGCTTCAGCAGGGCATTCAAAATCCCCAGTGGCACAGGGAGCTTTGGGGTGAAGAGTTTCCCTTTCTGCTTTACTACATTTTAGCTACCAAAAGCTGCCAGTGGAGCTGCCCACGGCTCTTGCAGTGGTTTCCTTTCAGCAGCACCAGAGATGGAGAGGGCACTGCTCAGAGTGTGTGGAGTCCCAGGGAGATTGGGAACAGGAGCAGCTGAGGAGTTACAGTTTCCTTTGTTCTGTTAAAAGGAAAAAGGAAACACATCAGGAAACCAGACTGTGGAGCACAGGAAGTCTCACTCTGGCTGATAAAAAGGAACTGATGTGAGGTTGGTTCAGATGCAGTTATAAGTCAATCAAGCTTGGAACAACAAGAAGAGATATTCAGAAGAAACCGGAGAGSCAAATTCTGCATTTAGCTGCAAAAAGAGTATTTTAACCTCTCCTAATCTTTTCCTTATCTTCTTTTTTTTGAAGAAAGGCTGCTATAAAAGGCCATTCAAATAAGCATTTTCTCATCATGCAGAAGTCGGTTTCCTGAACTCACCACACCTTCCCCTGACCCCACCATACCTTACTCCAGTTTCTTTCTTTCACTCATCAACCAACTTAAAAACTGTATTCTTGCTGATTTATCTCTTCCTCTCAGATCAAAACCAGCAGTGTTAAGAAGGGCAGTTTTTTTGCTGAATGAGAAATCAGCGTATGAGTAATGAGAGGCTCTGCTGCCTGCTGGGTTATTTTTCACTGCCTCTGGATRACTGGCAAAGGATGAAAATGTTCAGTTCCTGGGTGTGCAGCTTGGGCAGGCTGRGCTTAAGGCTTTGTAATTTATTTGAATTTTTTCTTACTCCTTTGCAGCCCTGGTGGAGACCTGGGTTAGTCTGTGTTGGAAGAACAAGAATAAGAAAAATAAAGCAGCCAAGCTTATCCATGACATTTCCTCCCCTGAGCTGTGTTTCTTGCTGGATTTTAGAGAAAAATCAGGAAAAGAAAGAATACTTGATACACATGAAGAACCAGGATAACTTGCTGTACAGCATCCTGCAGAACAGCAAAGGCTGGGATTTTACACAACCCCTGAAGGGTTTAACTTCCCTCCTCTATTCCCCTGCTCCCTGTYGAGCTGTGATCACCAAATTTGGCCTTTGGTGCTGTTTGGAGAAGCAGGAGGTTTGCCAGGAGAGCCTGGAGCTGCAGCCCCCATTGCTGCACAGCCCTTTGCTTTGGGGCTCTGCCTCGGGGCTGGAGGAAAAGCTGCTGCTGGAGGAGGAGGGGCAGGAGGGAGGCACCGTTTGTGGTAAATTCAGTACCAGAGACAGGTTTCCAGGTGGGTGGGACCGCTGGGGAGATACACATCAGTAATTATGTGGCCTGGTAATGAGAGGAAGGAAGAAAACAAGCAGCAAATGCAGCAACATCTTGAGGGCTTTGATACCTGGAGCTCTGCAGAGCAGATCAGGCATTGTCCTGGCCCACACAGTGCTGTTCATATGAATTTTAGGCTGATAAGGGCACCCCAAGACCTCGAGTGTCTGACATGACACTCCTCCTTGGGACATATGATTCCCAAAGGAGGCAGAAACCCACATTTGGGGACTTTATTTTAGTCTGYATTTCAAGCCCAACTATAAATGTGTAGCCACAGCCTTATCTGAGAAATTTGTTGGCTCAGAAAGTGTYCTTGGGCCTCACCCAGGACTGTGTGACAGCTCTTGTGCCACCGAGGTGCCCTCAGGCAGGTCCTTGCAGGTGCCAGGGCTGCGTGTGCATTGGGTATCTGTGTTCAGGGGAGCACAGGAGAGGCACGGGCAGGGAGACAGAGCTGCTGTCCACTGCAAGGGAGAAATCCAAAGATAAATTTCACGTTTCAGGTGGAAACGGGCTCAAAGCAAGCTGGAGAGCTAAGYTTGATGCATTAGAGCTGCTTTCTCTAGGGCCACGTCCATGCACACCAGGCTTCTGTGGCTTTAGGGGTCAGCAAACCCACAAATATCTGAAAYCCTGAAGTTCAGGCTCCCTTGGCTCCTGAAACCCCACTGCTGCTGGTTCCTGTCTGCTCTGAGAGGGACAGGGCTGTGTCTGTCAGTGCTCAGCTCAGCTCGGGCACAGGGAGAGATTTTTGGTTGCCAAGGGCAGCTGATGAGGGGCTGTAAAGGAACCTCGAGCACTGATGGGTTGTGGAGGAAAACAGCCTGGGAGATGCTCTGTCCTGAGGCTGGACATTCACCTGCTCTACACCTGACCCTTGGGAGCAGATGGGAGCTGAGCTTCCGAAGAAAAATCTCCTGCAAGTCCAAGGAGAGACCTGAAGGAAAGAAGACCTTGGTCTAAGAGCCCTTCCCCCAGCAGATCTCACCTCTCAGTGCCATCTC
The DNA here is from genome assembly GCF_030028575.1 of Malurus melanocephalus. NCBI lineage: Eukaryota > Metazoa > Chordata > Aves > Passeriformes > Maluridae > Malurus > Malurus melanocephalus. The sequence continues at coordinate 777,876 of NW_026623433.1, forward strand.
AGAGCCCACTCTGAGGTGCAGCCTCCCCTCTGGTGCCACTGYSAGGAACCYACATCCCACAGCATCCTACACCCCACAGAATTCCCTGGGGAGGAGGGACAGAGGCTGTTCCTTCCCCCATCTCACACAAGGAATAGCCCAGAATTAAAATCAATAACTAAAATAAAAGCACMAAATCCTCACGACATGCATTGCTACTCCTTCATGTGACCACATCCTGTGAAGGTAAAGAGAAACAACACCAGGCTCTCAGCACCTCCTCAGAGCCTCAGAGAGAAGCCCCAAGGGCTTCAAATCCCAGCAGCTGCATTGTTTTGTCGGGTAAAGGTTTCCTTCAGAGCAATCATCCTTTTTTTTGAGCAGGAAAAAACACACTACAGGCTCGGAAAAGACTTTCCCAGTGTTTGCTGGCAAGTGAGAGTCAGCACTGAACCTTCTGAGCTGGCAGCACCAGGGTTGGAAGTTCATGCTGAGGCAGGAGATGTTCCTTTGCACACAGATCTYGAAGGGGAAATAAAGCAGCAGAATCAAAATACCCCCATTATAAAACATTTCTAAATGGTTTTTGCTGTTCTATGTTAGAAAGTTATTATGCAATAAAAATAGCTTTGAACGGGGATTAGGGTAGGAGGGAATATCAGTGTTCATGCCYTGGAAATTCCAGATGGTTTTGTTCCAAATTGCTTTTGAGGGACAGCAGCATGGAAAGTTGCTGTCTCTCAAAACTTTGTGATTTATTTAATATTTTTTCCAGTGTGGAGATTAGGAGCTTTGCCCCAGGATTCAATGCCCTTTGGCCAGGAGAGGCCACCCCTCGGGGGCCAAAGCCAGGGCCATCCAAAAGAGCCAAACAGGCACTCAAATTTCTCAAAAAGGGAACATTTTCTTAGCCTGCAATGCCGATGGCCAAGTTCAAGAGAGAGCGAACGCCTCCAGCTCACAAACGGCAGTGATTGCTCCGAACGCCAGCCCCACCCTTTGCTATGGCAACACCAACACACGAATCCTCCGTGCAAGGACACGCTTGTCCTCCCTTGAATAACGCAAAATCCTCCTGAACGTCCCTCAGAGCSGCTCTCTGATGGCCACAACATCGGGATACATTTGTATCAGCCACACAAAATGTTCTTKTTCATGAACAGACAGGCTCTGGCAAGTACATTTACTGTAATTATTCTCCACACATAAAGTGGAACTGAAACAATTAAAGCAGTTKGAAACCACAGCATTTGTTATTGTGAGGAAGGCCATGCATGAGCATCTTGTTGACGATGAGATGTGCCCTTTTCTGATTTAATGGGAGACAATAAAACCGAGTGCCCCAAACACAATAACAGCTGGGTGTTAACCCAAAGAAGATGGGATTTGAATGTCTAGAGGCACAATAAAAACGTTGGTGACTATTTAAAATTAGTGCAAACAYGAGAGTCAGAARTTTCACTGGCTTCTGTCATCATCTYCCAGTGCTGCTCACAGAATATGAACTGAATGTGGAAATAACTCAGAAAGATTTCCTGCTCTTCTTCCTCCACAAAGCCCTTTGAGCACAGCTCCAGAGGGCACTTACCAAGCCAGCCCRTTCCTCTCATGCCAGGTATTAAACAGATTATTCAGAAAATGGAGCAAAAATCGCCACCAGCCTCCTCAGCAGGTGATCTGATTCCCTTCCAGATAAATAATCCTTTGTGAATAAATAAAAATGTGTCCTAAACCCAGTGCATTGGCTCAGCACTGTCACATGTGATGTCAGTCAGTGCATGGTGGGGAATGATGGCTGAAAGTGCCGAGCTGATCCTGTGTTTTCTGTTCATATTCATGGAATTCCCAGGCTGGGCTGAAAGCCTGAGGACAGCCCAATTCACCCTTGTATTCAGTGTCCACAAGGGATCCATGTCCATAATCCCATCACATCTATTCTCCAGTCATGCCCTGTTTCCCTAGAGTGGCTCTGAGCCCTTGGGACAGCCCAAGGCTCACGATTYATCCCTTCACCTTCAGTTGGCTAGGGGTGCAGGTAAATTATTCCAGGTAGGTAAAACCCACAGTCAGGGAGTGAGCAAAACCCTTTCTGGTAAAAAGATGAAAAGTACAAGCTAAGTACTGGAGATTGYATGGAAAGGGAGAGATTTTCGGAGTAGGCTGGACCCAAACTCCTGCATCTGCCAATCTGCAGTTAACGGCTTCGGCTCTGTTAAAAAAATTAGGAATAGTTTTGCATAGGTTTAAAAAAACAGTCACTTGTCAAGTTTAAATTGCTCAAGAAGCAAATCATCTGGAGTGCACAGCCCTGTCCCAAATGTAGCACTTGTCCTCTGCAAAGACAGGAATAGTTGTGAGTTTAGGGAGGGAAGCGCCTTTACCCTCTCCGGAACTCAGATTTCATCTGAGCCCGCCCCGTGTTCTTGCTGTAGATGATGAAAGAACCTTTCTCTGTGTTTTTCTTGCTCTCCAGTCACTGATGTGCATCTTTCTGCCATATTTTCCCTGACACAAATGCAGAGCTCAGAGATGAATCAATGCCTACATGGGAAAGCGGAGCTGAGGACACAATTGTGTTCAATCACTTTGCTCTGGGTGTGCCCAGGTTTGCTTTGCTGTGCCCGAGGAGTCAGGCCCACCCTGCAGCCCAGGTTAAATCTAGAGCTCAGCACATCAAAAACATCACAGCATCTCGAGCCACATCCTCTCATGCTGCCCTTCACCAGTGGGAGCCACACAAGGGCTGCGGTCTCACCCCTCCCTGCCTCAAATCTCTCCATGTGGGGGGCTGATGCCCCTTGGAACCATCATTTTTTTTTTGTGCCCAGCTGGAAAATTTGCAAAAATCTCAGCAAATCCTTTGGGCAGGACAGGAGCACTGCTCRCAGTGCATAGCACAGAGAAAGGGTGTGATGTCAGAGGGGACAAACAGGTCCTGGGGACCTGCAGCAAAGCGCTGCGGGTGCTGGATGGCTCCGTGAAGGAGCAGATCCCGGTGTCTCTGGGTCCCGTTTTTCTCCCAGCCCCACAGCCCCACTATTCCTGCTCCGGGAGGGCAGCAGGGCAGGAGCAGAGCTGCTGCAGAGCAGCCCCAGGGCAGGCCCAGCCCCGGGCAGTGACCTGGGATGGGGCCGAGTTCCTCCTTCGGCCGCAGCTCCAACGTGACTGAGCTGAGCTCGGGGTGTCGCAGTTCCTCATCCCCAAACCGCAGCGGGGGGAGCAGCTCAGTGCAGCGGGGACAGGAGCAGCTCCCGGGGGCTCTGGGGCTAACGGGACATGAGAATGGCCCAGCTCTGCTCAGGGGATGGGGCAGAAAGGCATCTCCATGTGTGCACCGCAGCAAAGGCACAGCTGGGGAATTTCTGCACTTTCACTGCACAATRTTTAGGGCTCCACAAATCAAAGAAGGTTGTGGTGCATTAAACGTATCCTGAGTGAGGCCCAGGTTACTTTTGCTACAGATCTGAGGAGGTGGAGGAGAAAACCTGTCTTATTCCAGCCGTACTTCCCAAATGTTGTGCTTTCAACGCTCCTGCTTTCTCCCTTCCTTTCCGACATCCACCCTTTCAATCCCTCTTTCATTCCTCTTTCCATTTTCTCTTCCTGCCCATCTCCTTCCCTCCCCCTTCTCTCGAGACCCTTCCAAACCGTGCACTTGTCACAAGCTGCAATCTAAGGGAGACAGTTTCAGTTCCTGCCTGTTTGCAGCTTCGTTCTACCCAGGTCAGCAAAACAAAAAACCCAA
>NW_026623433.1:782945-793655 GCF_030028575.1 Malurus melanocephalus
GCAGACCTTGCCTCGCACCCCAGCCCACGTTAGCCAGCTTGTGTCATCCCACAGTTTAGTTTAACGTGGGGTTTTGCCTTTTTTTTTTTTTTTTCTTTTGGCTGGAGCAGCCTTTAGCCTGACTCACTGAATTTCCGTCTCTTCCCACAGATTTTTTTATTAATGCGTTTTCCAGTCACCGGGAAAAATTAAGGGGAGAAAACCCATGCAATTCGGTGGCGGCAGGCGGAGGGAGAAAAGAAAAAGTCTGGCTTTTAAAACGTATTTAAAGCACATTTCGAGCGCTCTCCTTCACGCCTCCCAGCACGGAGCGTGAGCGGAGGGTGCAGCCCCTGCCAGGAGCGAGCGGTGAGTGCAATAATGCAGGACAGACAGACGGCTCCAGCAATTAAACCCAGCCTGGGCTGGGGCTGCGGGCGAGCCGGGGGCTCTTGGCCACTTCGGCCCCTTCCCCTCCCTCGCCCCCATCTCACTGTGGGGTGGGATGTGGGGCGCGGAAGGGAAAACGCTGACAGGGATGGTTCATCATCTCCTTCAGGTGCCGGGAGTCCTTTCCCAAGCTCCTCTCCCAGTTAGAGGTGTCCGTCTCTAACTCCTCACTGGGATGTTAAACCCCTCTCAGAGGTGGGAAAACAATCCCCAGTTGATAAAAATGTCCAAACCTCACAATAATTGCCAGAACAGCCGAATTTACCGCTCCCGTGCCGTGTCCTGACGGGTGCAGCAAACAAAACTCCTGAGCCAGCTTTGAAGCTCGCTTCGGACCTGGCGAGACCCTGACGTGMAATTCTCCCTCTCACTCAGACAGGAGCGAGCAGCAGAGGAGAAATGCGCTTTTCCTTTTCCCGGAAAAGCCGAACTTTCCGAAGGAGCCGGGGAAAGGAGACAATACCCGCCTGCCCCGCTCCCCCGCGCCCCCCGCCCTTGCCCAAATAACCAGCGGCGGAACAACATCGAGCAACAGCCGGGGCGTTCTTTCTGCCCCACTGCCATAAACCGGGGACAGAGCAGAGCGGGGAAAAGGAGGGTGAAGCCAAGAAAGGAAAGTGTCAAGACGGGAGGGCACCCTGCACGCCGGTGGAGAGCATTACCTTGTCCAGGGCCGGTTGTGTCCAGGCTTTTTGTTTCCCCCTGTCTTTAGTCCAACCACGGGGAGGAGGGTGAGGGGAACCAAAATTATATCCAAAGTTYTCCTGCCCCTGCCCCTTCCAAAAGGGAAATACAATAATACCACCAGTGTTTCTCCCCGGCTGCGGCAGGGATGCCTTATTAATACTTTATTTCTCCAAGCCCGAAGCTGGCGGGAGAGAGCCGCAGATCCCCCTTGCCCCTCCCTCCCCTCCCTCCCCCTCCTCTGAAATTAGCCTCATCAATTCAGCTACAATTTTTCAGTTGGGATGCAGACACGGGGCTGAACGTGACCAGACCTGGAGGTTTTTGGCTCCCTGCTCGCCAGCGATTGAGGCCGCCTGCAGCCGGGAGGTGAAGGGGGAGCGCAGGGACAGCCTGGCCGCCTCCCCTCGCCCCGCACCCCCGGCCTCCCTCTGTCTGCTCCGCAGTCCCGGGGTCTGCGCCGGGGTCCCCCGAGAGCAGCACATCTGGATGCTGCTAGCGGGGTCAGGTCCCCCCTCGCCTAGGGCCACAAGAACTGGAGCTCAATTAAAAGAAATCACGGTTAACCCTTTGTTTTCCTCATTCCTCTTATTTCCCCCTGCCCTCTGTGCCGTCCCCGCCGGCCGCGCTCCCCCGGTCCCGGCTCCCCCCTCGACGTTCCCACATGGCAGGAGGCTGCAGCGACCAGAAAAGCGAGAGGTTAAAGGGAAGAGTGAAACGCATCCTTTCAAAACCCAAATGGTTTCCTCTCTAGACAACGCTCTCCACCAGCCTCGAAAAACAACGCTGCTGGGGGGTGAGGGAGAGGACAGGCTGAGGATCTTAACCGCGAAAGGAAGGGGAAAAAAATCCCCTTGGAAGGAGCCTCTGACAGCCACGGACCTCACAGGGCACTTTGGGTTGWGGCTGCGGGTCCGACAGTGGGGGAGAGCCGGGGCGAAACCACCTGAAAACACGCCCAGCTCACGGGAGAGGAGCCCAAAGGCCTCGAAACCCCCTGAGCCCAGCATATCCAAATCCCCTGAGCCCAACATCTCCAAACCCCCTGAGCCCAACATCTCCAAACCCCTTGAGCCCAACATCTCCAAACCCCCTGAGCCCAACATCTCCAAACCCCCTGAGCCCAACATCTCCAAACCCCCTGAGCCCAACATCTCCAAACCCCCTTTGCCCGGCTCCGGGCTGAGGGCACAAACAAATCCGGCCCCCGCCGCGCGTCCCCGGCGCTCCCAGAGACGGGAAGGTGTCAAACAGCCCTCCCTCCATCCCACCGGGAGATATTTTAGGAACCCAACTCTGCATTTTATGGYCAGACGGGCACCGTGACCCCCAGGGGCTTGTTTTGCATGTCTGGGGATGATTCGAACGGAGCCTGCTGGGGTCACTTGTGATACCGGCTCCGTCAGGGATGCTCCGTGCTTCACCTCCCGTGTTTGGTCTAAAAAACATTCGGGAGAATCCAAGAGGTAAGGGAATGGGCGAAGGTATTACACACTGTGACAGATGAGCCGAACAATCTGCTAATTTTGCCCCGAACAATAACGAACAATAGAAGCTTTGCTTTGTTTTTTCTTTCTGCTGTTTTTTTTTTTTTTAAATCCCCCCGAATCCTTTTATTAACTCCCCTAACAAAAACCAAAACAAAAATAAAACAAACAAACAAACRAACAAAAMCCCCAAAAAACAAAGCCACCCTTGAAGTTATGTCAAACGTTTTGGAAAAGGCTGGAATATTCATAACTTTCGTGCGCCAAGCTCTGAATCATCCTAGGTGGTTGTGCCGTGACTTTGGGTATTTAACTGTTATTTAACTGAGTGTTTAACTGTTCTTGAACCGCATTTAACCAAGAAGAAGGGAGCCGAGACAGGAGGAGGAAAGCCGGGCACGGGGCTGAGAAATGCTCGCCGCTCTGGGTCTGTTGCTCGCCCTTCGGATGCACATGTACGTACAGCAAAGGAATTAGGATCTGTTTAATGTGGTCACCACCAGACATCTGGAAAATCATTTGATCGTGGCAACCACGGAAGGTTTCAGATGCTTACATCGGGACAGGCTGGTAGAAATCAGTTACTCCACAATTATTATTAYGAATTATTTTTCTTTCACTCGGTTAATGAGTTAAACGGAATTGTCGCGCGGCGTTTTTAATTAGTTCAATATTGATCTCAGGCGCTTGGCACGTCCCCACCTCCTCTCCCCGTCCTTMGGGTTGGCTCCCAGCGGCCGCAGCCCCACACGGAGAAGGTGAAAATGCCGGGTTTGGAGCGATCCGAACGGAAGGAACGAGGAGCCACTGGGGGGGATGTGGCGTGGAGCTGTTTCGTGTTCAGACCCAAAGAAATTCACCCTCGGTGCAGTTCGGTGCCATTCCCCACAGAACCCCCAAGATCTGGATTTTCTGGCTGTAACCCATACGAGACTAGCGGGCATCACTTCATAATCAAAACAGTGCAGTTATTCSCCAGAAATAAATACTATGAAAACCTTCCCGAGCCCCAGTGCAGGTTAAATGTGATTTTCCGAGGATGGGAGAGTGGATTGGCTTCTGTCACCCTCTCTGACCCCAACAGCATCAGYTGAGCTCTCGTTAAGCCTGGAGCTGTCGCTGTGAMCKAATGCGGTGATCAGGGAKRGGGAACYCCCAAAAAAMCCCCAAGTCCACGCTCCGGTTTTGTCGTTAGARAGTGCCTCATTTCCCCCGAATTGTGACCAAGTATCCTGTTTAAAAACGAGCTTTCAGTACACGTGTATTCACACAGCTTGTGCTGGGTAAGTTCTGTGTATTATACATCTAATAAATAATATTAATTTCTAGATAATTTGCTATACATTCTATTCTCTCCAAACCTGTGTACARTTCCCATCACTCCGTACTTGCAGGGGGGCAGAGTTTATCCCGCTCCAGCCTTCACTGCAGGGAAACTCGCCCCGAGCTTCARCGAACCTTTCAAATCCCCCTCTCTGACTGTCYTCTGGCACCGACTCCGTTGCAGAAAAGAAATCGCGTCGTGTTTTGTTTGTTTTCKAACCCCGCATTCTTACAAGCAAAAWGCCCAAACTACAGCMCTGGGATTTGATCCCCAGAAACGAATCCCAATTTTAAACTGAACTAATTGGGCAAACCTCCGCTTTTCAGCTGCAGCAGTAAAAGGGAATCGGGAGAGTGTTCCAGGAGCAGAACCGAAGGATCGAAGGATCGGGTCCTTCCTCCCTGCAGGAACAGCCCAGGAGATTTGGGAACCTGAAGCCGGGAAGTTATTCCCCGCTAATCGGTACTAAATAAAACATAACGTCTTAAAAGCGGGGTGGAGAAGATGCCGTGGCTTTGAAGCTGCATCGCAACGAGGGGCGAGCGGGGCAAGCGGTGTCCTGGCTGCTTTTATTTGAGTTCCATGTCCCAATAAAACAGCCCCCGCCCTCCCTCCCTCCCTCTCTCATTCCGCAATTATTGAAAAGCTGAGGCACAGAAAACAAAAATACTGAAGGCCAACAAAACAGACTGCAGTGCACTAGCTCCGAACGTCTGGCCCCTCGCTTGAGGCCATAATTAATTTGAGATTTATTTTTATTGGAGAACCCAGTCTCGTCTGACCTTAGCCAAACAAGACTTCAGCGAGACCCTTGATGCGCTTGAATGGAACAGAATATTTCTCTCTAACTTCTCTTCAGGCGGCCGTGCCTGCTTTGAATTTGYTCCTCAGACTTCATATATTTGGAGATTTACAGGAAAGATTTAAAGCATTTTTCCCCCTTAGCATTCACTCTCTTTTCTTGCCTTTTTGCTCCCCTTTCGCTCCACACCTCCTCTCCTTCTAAACACGGCTTGGGAGAGCCCAGGGAAGGCTGGAATACAGAATTCCCTGAGTCCAACCTATTGGGAKGGGGGCGTTTTTCTGTAAATTGGGAAAGAATGAAGCCATTAAAAGGTCGCAGAGCTGGGGAGGGGGTTGGTTGCTGCTGCCTAAAGACGGAGGTCACTGGAAAAGCTCGTCCCTTGTGCCCGGGAGTCTGGTTTATTTTAGAAAGCTCCGACATGCCACAGTTCCAGGAGAAAAACAACTTTTCTGCCACCTCGACCGAAATTCAAACGGTTTCTTGAAGGTAAAGCGGGGGAGGAACAATGCCGGCCGTTCCCCACGCCGGGCTGGGGCTGAGCATGGGAAAAAGGCAGGACACGGGAACACGGAGAGGGGTTTTTGTCTTTAGAGTAGAGAGGTYGGCGCAAACAAGAACTAAATCCCAAAGTATCAAGTTGTCCTAAGGCGTTAAACAACGACTCGCTAAAGTCCGACAATTCAKCAGCGTTTGTGCCCGAGAAATGAGTGTCAAAAAAGGGGAAAAAAGAGAATGGATTGGAAATACACGTAATTAGTCACCGCGGAGGGTGAGAGTGATGCAGGAGTCACAGCAGCTTCTGCCCCCGAAGCTCTCTGGAGCTCCCGAGCGCAGGGGAGAGGGACTGGAATCCTCCGGGGCGCCAGGAATGGGGAAAAGGCAAAAATGAAGAGGCAGAAAAGAATAAAGTGCTGGAGGATCAGTTCAGTGGGAGCATCACCGCCCGGAGCCGGAAAAACACAGTCCAGGAAGGCTTTGATTTCCCTTTTCCTGGCGGGCTCAGGTTCTCCAGYCCATCCCGGAGCACGGGCAGGTTCCCCGAGCACCTGCGGGCTGACCCCTCACGGATCGCTCTGCAGCACCTTCCCCTCGCTCGGTCCATCAGGCACCAATCCCTCTGCAAAACGARCCAAATCCCGGGATATTCTTTCCTGGCAGCCCGTCCTCTGCCGCTGCTCAGCGGGAAAGGGGCGCGGCCGTGCCAGGCTTTGGCAATGCCCGCTCCAAAGAAAACCTCACTRTTTTGTCCTTAAAAAAAGAATTTACCCCCTCTCTCTTTAGGGCTTCTGTAAACTTTCCAGGCGGAGTGGGAGCCAGAACAAACCCAATATTGTTCGCAGCCACGCAGCCCTTTTTCACTCCATGAATATCGTCCTTTGTGCGGCCCCGCAAACGTTACGGCCGCGTTAAAGCCGGGCTTAAAACGAGAACCTCGCGTTTGCACCGGGGCAAAAAAAAAAAAATCTCCGTGCCCTTCCCGAGGCTGGAGACAGCTCTCCGTAGGAGAAGGGCGGCGGGACAGCTTGGATGGTCACCTCCAGGCTGACAGAGGCTCAGAGAGGCACAGCGGGGCTGAGGCCGGGACAGCCGCCCCTCGCTCCATCCATCGCCTCCTTTCCACGGGATCCATCGGGGCAGACTCGCCTCAGGGCTGGTTCCGCGAGTGGGAACGGCCCCGGCAGCAGAAACGCCGGGAGAAGGGGCTGCAGGGGAAGGAAAAGGGCTCCAGGGAGAGGAAAAGGGCTGCAGGGGAAGGAAAAGGGTTCCAGGGGGAGGAAAAGGGCTCCAGGAGCAGGAAAAGGAGCTCCAGGAGAAGAAGAGAGGCTCCAGGGAAAGGAAAGAGGGCTCCAGGAGCAGGAATAGGGCTCCAGGAACAGGAAAAGGGCTTTAGGAGGAGGAAAGAGACTCCAGGAGAAGGAGAGAGGCTCCAAAAGGAGGAAAGAGGCTCCAGGGAAAGGAAGAGGACTCCAGGAGTAGAAAAAGGGCTCCAGGAGGAGGAAAGAGACTCCAGGAGAAGGAGAGAGGCTCCAGGGGAAGGAAAGAGGCTCCAAAAGGAGGAAAGAGGCTCCAGGGAAAGGAAAAGGGCTCCAGGAGTAGGAAAAGGGATCAAGGAACAGGAAAGGGGCTTCAGGAGGAGGAAAGAAACTCCAGGAGAAGGAGAGGGGCTCCAGGGGAAGGAAAAGGGCTTCAGGAGAACGAAAGAGACTCCAGAAGAAGAAAAACGGCTCCAAGAGCAGGAAGGAGCTCCGGGAKTAGGAAAGGGGCTCCAGGAGGAAAAAGGAGCTCCAGGAGAAGGAAAGAATCTCCAGGAAAAGAAGAAGGAGCTTCAGGAGCAGGAAGGAACTCCAGGAGCAGGAAGGGAGGGAGGCTCACCCAGGCCCCGGGCTGCCTCGGGGAGGGCAGGGCACGGGAAGCGAAAGCAGAAGCGCTGAGTGTGCGAGGAGGAGGCGATAAAAGGGGACACGAAGCGTTTGGATGTTGCCCAAGGGCAGAAGAAAAGCGCGGGTGAATAATGAACCCCCCGAATTGTTGTGCCACCTTTCCACATCTGAAACCACAGCCTGGCAGGGCAGGAGGTGAGCGAGGGCTGCTGCAGCCCGGAGGAGCTCGTGGCAATGGGAATAAATAAAAAATCAGTATTCAGAGGTCATGTTGCTTTGCTTGTGGCCCYAATTCTTTCCATATCACTCCAGTCAGGATGCCAGTGCCGTCTTCTTTTAAAATTTAATTTCCCAATTATATTCCATGTTTCATTCTSTGAAGTCAAGTCCCTGTGTTTAGATGAGATTAGCACCCTCTGATACACTGGGAGTTATGAAGAACTYGCAGATCATTCAGCCCCTAAAGTCTGAGGAATAGAAATACTGGAACAGCTCCATTGAATAAGCCAGAAAGGATCAAAATTATTTTTTTAATTCTATGAATTCTCAGTCATCAATTGAATTAAGGCCCCTGCAAGAATTGGGTACCAGAGAGAAGGCTGGGTTCCCCTGTCAGGAGTTCTATGGGGTCGAGCTCCCCTGTCAGGAGGTTCTGTGGGACCACTTTCCCCTATCAGGAGGTTCTGTGGGATCATTTTCCCCTGTCAGGAGGTTCTGGGGGATCATTTTCCCCTATCAGGAGGTTCTGTGGGATCATTTTCCCCTGTCAGGAGGTTCTGTGGGATCATTTTCCCCTGTCAGGAGGTTCTGTGGGATCATTTTCCCCTGCCAGGAGGTTCTGTGGGATCACTTTCCCCTGTCAGGAGGTTCTGTGGGATCAAGCTCGCCTGCCAGGAGGTTCTGTGGGGTGGGGTGCCCCTATCCGGGGTCACATGGGATCCGTTATCAGTATCAGACACACCCTGTAAATGCGATGTAAATGGAGGTGACAGTCCCCAGAAGCTGAGCTCCGACCCGAGTGACTCCTCGTTCAAACAGTGTTGTAGAATGAAATCCTGCTCCCCCTCCTGCAGCTCCCTCGCCTCCCCTCGCCCTCAGTTTGCCTTTGGGAAGCCTGACAAGGACCCCGTGGCCTGAAGGTGCTCACAGGAGATTTGGTGAATTTTTTTCCTCCTGGGAATTCCCGTGGAACACCCTGCAGCACCCACTCCGGGCTCCAACCCACCCAGAGGAGGCGTTTTCTGTACAAAATAACAAATAATTCTGAATAAAGCTGAAGTTAGTGCACACTGTGCGTCTGTTGGAGAGGATTTGTGGAAGAGATCAGCCCAAATCTCCCTTTTTCTGATGGGCACAGGTACACATCCCACAAAAGTAACATTTCTCCCTCCCATAGGACAAATGAATGAGGTTTTATGGAGAATGAATGACATGAAAGATGATGACGATTATAACAATAATAGTAATAATAATAYTAATAACAATAATAAYGCTGCAAAGAGARAGTAATTGGGACCTCAGTCTTCTGCTTTTCAATGTTCTTGCTCCCCAGAGCTTGGGGAGGCCTCCCTGGTCAGGGAAGGAAGGTGGTTTTGTCTCAGTGTGAGCACCCAGCAGCTGCACCCACACTTTGGGGATGGGGAAATGCAGCAGTGGGACATTCATCAATCCCAACTCTTCCACGAATAACCCAGGCACTGTCAGATTCCTCTKCTGCCTGTGGGTGCCTTTGAGTCTCTGGCAGCTGCCACAAGACCCAGAGGGAGCAGAGCCTGACCTCACCTGTGTGTTTAGGGTTCGAACTTCCCTGAATTTCACCACAGTCCCACTTTTATGAGYGGCTCTGAATGAGCTGCTCAACCCAAACCTTTAAAAAGATTTTTAAAAGACATTTCCTTTGTCTCCAGAAGATTTTGGATCAGACTCCCACCAAAATCCTGGTGATTTTTCTAAGCAAAGAATCAAATAATTTTCCCAGTGTGGAAGAAGGAGTGGAAGTAGCTCTGCAGACAAAAGAGCAGAGACAGAATCCTTGCCCAAAAGAACTGAGGAGGAAGGGCTGGGTTAGAGGCAGAGCCCAACATCCCAGAGCTCATCCCTCCCTGCACTGGGTGAGTCCCACCTGGGGAGCTCTTCCTGCAGGATGGAACACAAATTGTGGGGCAGAGAATCCCATCCCAGCCCTGGACTGCGCCCTGTGGGGAGGGGAGGGGATGGGATGGGATGGGAGTGCACAGGCTCCCTCAGTCCCGCTGGAATCTTCAATTATTCAGCCCTGGGACTCGGTTCCACTCAATTCCAAAGGAATTTTGCTCCTGCCTGGAGCTGGATCTGCCCCCCAACAAGAGGCAGTGTCCCCACGCTGTCCCAGGGTGTCCCAGGGCCATCATCTCCTCCGGGCAAACAGAACATCCCAGAGCATTTCCCACATCCCCCAGCTCCAAAGGGAATCCAGCCAGGCTCACACTGGGGAACTCCTTCCCTTCCTTGAACTTGGAGGGGATTTGCTTTCCCCAGACTGGAATTTCATCTGTTTTCCACAAAGTTTCTGTTGCTCCAGAATCTGTACCAAGTTCAGTACTTGGTATGTACCTCCTATATGAATTTATATATGAATTTATATATGAACCTATATAGTACCTCCTATATGAATTTAGGAGGAAATTCACTCACCAACATTCCCTGAAACACCGAGGTGGGAGTGGGATTTTGGGGGATATCAACCAAGTGGGGAATCCTGCACATTCCTGGCTGGATTTGCTGYACAAATGTGGAGCATCTGCACAAATTCACCCAATGCCACACGACCTGGKATCATGCCAAACTTGCATTTCCACTGCTAATTGTCCCGACAAACTGCCCAGAATGAGCCATAACCTCGGGATTATTCACAGGAATAATCCACTGAATCGTCCCCAATAATGTGGGTGCACGWGAAAATCCCAATTGGGGCACGGATCATTGACTGAGGGAAGGGGAGGGGCAAGAGAGACCAAATTCCTGTAATAAATTATTCATTACAAATTATCCACCCAGCTCTAGTTAACACCCTCCTGTGTTTCTTCAGGGACAGGAGAGCCTTGTGGTTTAGATTTTCCCTAAGTGCTGCTGCATGCAGGGCTTGCCTCAAACGTGTAACCCAGATGTCCCAGCCTTGGTTTATTTACATTCTTGGGAGCTGTTGTGAAAAAAMCCCTATGTGATGTCAAATATAATATAGAACTCAACTGAGGTRTAAAGGGACAAGGCTGTGCCAGCCCTGCTTTGGTTCTTGTTTTAATCTTTAAAGAAGAAAGAGGCAGAAGTGGCAAAATGCATTGTAAGATCAATTTTTTTTCACTTAAAATAAATATCTACATGCAAATGAGTATTTAGAGTGCAAGATCTGGTAATATCAGTCAAAAACCAAAACAATTGAAATTAATTTTCCCACTGAATTGCATGGAAGCCCTTAAGGAAAACCACTGGGAACATGGAAAGAAGTCCCAGTGTCACACAGCACCACCCTGGTGACAATCCATTGCTTCAGCAACTGAAGGAGATGTTTGCATTTAATTCATTCAGTATTTGTGCCCTCTAAATCCGTTCTGAAATGGACCT
>NW_026623433.1:794117-814762 GCF_030028575.1 Malurus melanocephalus
CCCAGCAAACCCAGCATTGGTGCAGGACAAAAGACAAACCCACTTTAATGCATTTTTAGCCCCTGATGATGCAACTTTTCACTCAACCCTGCACATTTGCAAAATGATAAAGTTGATAGTTCAGTCTCTGACCCCTCTCCCACTGAAGACCAAGGAATTTTTTTTCCTGCTGAATTCAGGAAGAAAGAGAATGAGATTTTCAACCAATACAAAGGACTGTGAATTCAGGAGAATTGTAATTTTTGACATTACCTGTTTAAAGATGCTGTCATGTCTTACCTTGACGTAAGACGAAGTGTCTGGTACAGTCTGAAACATCCTTACTTGTTTATTAGAGATACTTAAAGGTCCTAAATTTGACCTGAAATAAATCATAAAAAAACCCCTCCAAATCATTTATGTTCATATAGGAAAGTAAAAGAACAAAGCCTGGTTTAAATAATAAGATTGCCAATAAAATTTAGAGAGGAATGATCAAACATTTAAATGGAACTTTTAAAGGACAGAGAAACACATCAACACAGTGACTAAAGTAGAGTAATAGAGACCAGGGGCTCATTTCTGTTTTTTTGAGATCAATTTGGTTTTTCCTTTGGATTCCCCCCTCCTCCTCAGGAAAAGAACCTTCTTCACTTTCAACCAGAGCAGAGGGCAATGTYTGACATTTGATTAACGGAATTTCTTAGCCAACAATTAAAAGCCAGCTGAAATACTCGTGTTTTCATGTCGAGCCTRGTTAACCCCATTGACTCGTACCCCAACGTTTCCTTTGGCTAAACGAGGGGCTGTTGCCTTTCCTGGCTCATTGAAACCATCCCGAGCCATTAACCTGCCGGCCCCGACTGATTTAAAGAACCTTCCTCACCGACAATAATTAAACCATAAATTAAAAAACATTCCGAATGGAAGCGTCGCCGCGAATATTAAAAAAAACCCTCAGAGTTGTCAATCCAAATTCTATTTCGGGTCTTGCTCAAACTTTATCTCGGACCCGGGCACCACATCTGTTTCTCTGTATTTCTGAGMCCCGATGAGCTCCTGATGAACGGGATGGGGGGGTTGATTTTTCCTCCCCGAAATCGTCACTGCAGAGACGCAGAGATGAACAACGATGGTGAAAAATKGGACAGGGTGTGGGAAAACAGATCCCACAACCGGCATTGTCTGACCCCCCTGCTCCTGTCGGGCTCCTCAGTCCTTCCGAAACGCGCCAGAAAACAATTAGCTGAGTGTAATTAGCTAGGTGTAATTAGTGCATCGTTAAGATGCACAAACATCCTCACACCCCCTGAGCCTGCCGCTCTATCCCGTTTTCCCGGGACGGGAGGGAAAAATCAGACATTTACCCAGGAATTAGGGCAGGAAAACGATCCGGGAGGGTGAGGGAGATGCGCCAAGAGTCGCGCACAAGCGGCCGACAGCCGGAGGTTTTTGGGTTGGGTTTTTTTCCAAGCTCTTGAGGAAAAGCTGTGGGGTCCTGAGTGCGCCTTTAGCGCGGTTTGTCCCGGTCTGATCCGAGCCAGCCCCGGCGGTTAATTACAACCGCGTTAATGAAGCTGCCCGGCCGCTGAAGYTGCGCCCCGACGTGCGGAGCTGAGACCCCGCGGACTCCGGGGACACCCCCGCAACCACCGAAACATCCGCGGAGTTAAGGGAAAGAAAAAAAAACCCAAAAAAACCCCGCAGCCAAACAACTGGAAAATAAAAGTTCTCTATCTGCACGTAACCCCCCTTTTATTGATTTTTAAAGTATTTATTGCGCGTCCAGCTGGCACGGGAGGGCAAGCGGCTTGAAGGCGGACAATGTGTTTCTGATAAGTACAATTCTTTTTTTCCTGTCGTCCTCCCTCCTAACACATTCCAGTTTCTTTTGCTTCTGAACTTGCGACGGGGGGTGGGGGCAGGCAGAGCAGAGGGACAAGGAAATTTTGCCTCTCCAGTGAATTTTCTGGGGTCAAGGATTCTCGGATTGGTTTTCCCTCTTCCCTCTTTACCCCTGATTAGCGTCCCCCCCACAATTACCTCTCTGCTGTAATTACGCCCGTGCATGTAAATGAATCATGTAAATAAATCAATACATCTGCATATTTTGGAGCCAGTTTTGGAGAGAGTCTGCAGTGGATTATTTATCAATCGTCTCGCCCTGCCAGCGTCAGCCGCGATATAAAAAGGGCCTCTTAAACYACTTTTAGAATCGCTTATTCTTATKGCTACGATTGAAAGGACTCACCTTTTGGACCCTTTCCCCTCAGCCAGTGGCAGAGCAGTTTGTAAAGATCCAGGTTGAGACCAAAACCCAAACTCGCCACCAGCTGCGGATCCCTGCCCTCGCCGCTGCAGTTTTGCGGGAAGAGAGATTCAAACTTGTTGGATCCAAAGCAGCGCTGAAGTTAAAATTCCCAGCCCATCCAGACAGGCTGCATCAAGCAGACATTTCCTCAGGGGGCTTCTGTGCTGCTCGCAGCTCCAGGACGTGCTTTGCTTTCCTTTCCCTCGCTTCTCTGCCCTCTACTTTTCATTTGATTTCCGTTTTCCCCCCTTATCAATATTCCAGCTGTTCCCTCAGATTATTCGTGGCCATGGGACATCCTCGCCCCATGAGCCCTCCTGGTGCTGTGAGCGACTTTAAACAACACACACACGCACACACGCACACACACACAAAGACGAAAAAAAAAAGGAAAAAAAATTCACAACTTAAAAAAAAATATTCCTGAGGAGTCAAGCCGAAAAGAGACGCTGAGTGGAGCTCAAGTGCTACTTTAAATCCCCTTCTTAAATAAGGAAGTTTCAAATATCCGTTTTTAAATCATCGTTCCTTATTTTGAGKGKTTTTTTTTTTTTTTTTTTCCCTGACTCTTACCTAGAAAAGACTTAACCCATTTCCCCCCTGCAGCAGGACTGAAAGCATGACAGAGCACGCTGCAGATGCACACGGCTGGGAAAGAGGGATGAAGTCGGCTCCAAACGATTCTTTGGGATCAAGAATTCCACATTTCTCCCAGCGAGCCGACACCTCCAGCTCTTTTTAGCTATTTCATGAGAGCCTATCAAACAGTAACATGCTCAGGAGGGAAAGGAAACACATCTTCAATCCAGGGATGGTTTTTCCCCCACTGGAGTCGCGTTCCTGGTGCATTTTGTCATTTCAGAAGCCTTCACAGACAATATTTTGCACAAACCTGGACAAAAACTTCCAGGGATTTTAGTACAACATCAATTTTAAATGTAGCCCTCAGAAGGGTTACCAAAACTATTTGGAAAATGTTCTTCCATCCTCGATTCTCTTTCTCTCCTTCCCGGCTTTGCCCCAAATTCCAACATATTGAAACATTTTTCTCCTTAATAAGAGGAACATATAAAGTGAAGGGGTGAAAGGGCAACCTGGGAGCCGTGCCTTGAGCTCCGCACACAATTTACTCCCTGGTAGACGAGGCGTTTAGCATTCCTCCCAATTTCCAAGGAAAACACACTCAGACCCGGACCCAGCGACCGGGGACCTCGCCCCTTTTTAATATAGAAATTCCTCGGATTCTTCGTTGTTATTATAATTGTTGTTGTTTGTGGCGAGAGAAACCCTTTCCCAAGCAAGGTGAGGGGACGGGGATTTTACGGAGAAGTTCCTTGGGATGGAAGGAAAAGCAAAGCGACAGGAGGGACTGGCAAGGTGCGCGGGAGAGAAGGAATCGGGGGAACAAATTGGAGAGAGAGGCAACGGGGAAAAAAACAAAAAAGTCCAAACCCCAACTCTAAAATCAAAAGCAGCGTTGTCATCATTAAAGGCTTTTTAAAATCGCGTGCACCGGGTTAAAGACGCTCTTTGCAAGCCTTAATCTCATTATTCTGMGGGGACGGGAACGACTCTTTCTGCCCAGCCGAGCCAGCCGGGGACCGAACGGGCTCACGTTTCAAAGCCATCGCTCATTCTTTTCTCACGTTTCCACGTGTGAATTACACAGAACACGGCGCGCAGGAGGAACCCCGAGGGCTCCGCTCTCGTGTTCGCTGCCGCCTCTTCCCCTTTACCCCCCGCCATCTCCGCCCCGTGCCCTTGTCCTCCTATTTTCCTATTATTTTCCTATTATTTTCCTATAATTTTCCTCTAACTTTCCTTCACTTTTTAAGCGGTCTCAGCCTGGCTCTGACAGAGAGCCCCGAGCACACGCACAACCTACAATGAAATAACCTTTAAAGGTTGGCGTTAACAGAAATTTGGGATGTAAAGCACTCCCAGGTTCAGGGGAGATGCCTGCCCCGAATCCCGAGCTGAGTTTGCTGCCCCTTGTAACCAAACCCCACAGCCGAGGGGGGAGACCCATGCGGCCACTTCCAGCCATCCTGGGAGCTTTACTAGCCCAAAAGAAAATTGCTGGCAAATTGGAAACAGCTGTAGCGGCGGAGACTGAACAAACCCCGAGCCAACCGCCCCCCCGCTCTCCTGGGCAGGGAAAGTTGCAGGAGTTTTGTTTACACGAACATCTCGGAGGCAGAGCCCGCGTTTCAAGTTTTCTTCCCCAAACCGGGGGTGATTTGTTCGTAAGCAACTTTTCAGCATCACGCACGGACGGGGATTTTTAAAAGATGCCAATGAATATCCGTCCCTCTGCTCCCGCGTAGCCGCTCCCCCCGTGTCCCTGTCCCCTTTAACGGGGTGCGAGCGACACAAACCCAGCGACTTCAGCCTCACAAAGGGTTTTATCCCCGGGTGCGGGGGACCTGACAAGTGCCGCGTTCCCGTCAGCCCGACAGACAATTGCTGGACCAAACGGAACGGTGGAAGAGCTCCGTGTCCTGCAGAATGTGCTCTTTTCATGTTCTCTATTTATTAGCGACGTTAAGAGAAAACAGACTCATATGAGTCCCAAATGGAGGCAGGGTATTAAAAGAGCCATGTGAATGCCCCAGCAATTACAGCTGAATTTGATTAAAAACGTCACGAGGGCTGCAAAAGCAGGAGTTACCTGATACACTCACCCCGAGGTTGCTTTAGGATGAATTATAACACAATTCATTTTATTTTAATAGGTCGCTATAAGATTAACTGTTTAAGGATGGAGCTGCGCTATAAATGTTTACATCAAACCGGAGAGAAGCAAGCTTTYCTTTCGGGTTGTTTAGAAATAATGTTTATTACATTTTAAAATTCCTCAACATGTTAATTAGGACTAAGGGGGAAGTCTGGGAAGGCAGATGGAGCTGCAGTGCTTGACATGGAACCACACACACGCTGCTGTGCTTTGGTTTCCCTTTGCTGGCAGGGAAATGTGGGCATTTTGACTGGCCATCACTGTTTCCATGTGCTGAAGGGAAATGAAGACAAAACAACTCCTTTTGCTCCTGCTCCCTCTCCCAGGCTCGTCCTGAAATTTAATGGCACCTCCAAACCTGTGGCCTGGAGAAAAGGAGATTCAAAGGTGACCTTATTGCTCTCTACAACTGCCTGAAAGGGGCTGTGGGCAGAGGGGTCCATCTCTTTCTCCAAAAGGAGAGGACAGTCTCAGGCTGTGCTAAGGGAAATATAAGTTGGATATCAAGAAAAAGTGTTTTATTGAAAGAGTGATAAAGCACTGGAATGGTCTGCCCGGGGAGGGGGTGCAGTCACCATCCCTGGATGTGTTTAAAGAGAGATTGGATGTGGTGCTGGGTGCCGTGGTTTGGTTTAGGTGTCAGGGCAGGGGTTGGACTGGAAGATCTTGGAGGTCTCTTCCAGCCCTGGTGATTCTGGTTCAGGGGAGGTTCTGTGATTCTAGGTTTCTTTGATTCTGGGATTCTGGGATTCTGGGTTTCTTTGATTCTGTGACTCTGTGACTCTCTGATTCCGGGATTCTGTGATTCTGTGACAAAGGAGAGCAGCCACAGCCGAGGTGATGGCTCTGTCTCAGTGAGATTGGCCCCACCACACCCARATTTGGGTGTTTGGGAGGGAAAAAGGGTGAAATCCCTCAGTGACCAAGGGCAGAACATCACAGGAATGCAGAACTCCAAACCTGTTCCACGTCCTGCTCCCACTGCAGGGACTGGGACTTGGTGCTTCAATTGACAAAAACTTCGTATCATCCAGACAGGTCCTGGAGGTGGAACAAAACCAGGCTTCTGAATCGCCCAGAATTCCTGGATTCAGGGAAGAAATGATGAAACACAACTGCCACGGAGAGTTGTCCATCTGGGTTTGCATCTGCCGTGCTGCTGGGGAGTTGGGGAGGAGATAAGGACCCTCTGTGCCTGCAAATTCTGGCTTTTCCCTCTGCTATCTTTGAGCAGCATCTGATACAAAGGTACTTGTGCATATCTAGAGCASTTAAATTGAATTAAAATTAGCCATATTCCTGAAATTAAATTATTAGTCTGACAGGAAAACCCTCCCTGTTAAAATTTATTTTCATTTTCAATCGCTAGGAAGGGTAAATTTAGAATTTGAGCATGAAAGACAACTTCTGTCATAAATTACCATTGCAAAAAGATTTCACTCAGAGAACTCAGCCCTCTTTCAATGAGAATCTGTTCTTTCCTCTTCACTAATTAATTTAATCATTAAAGGCACTTTGATGAATTCCACTGAAAATCAGCAACCCCACTATAAATATTTTTGGGAAAAACATTTCAGCTTTGCTAAATTACTCTCTAGCAGGAAAAACACCTTTGAAATAGAATACGCTCACCCTAATATTAGTGATGGATGTGATCAGCRTATTCAAATAAATAATCATAAATTATTGATAAAATCATTATCACAACATGGGGAAAGCTTTAGTTCCAGAGATAAAATGAGGGCAAAGGAAAAAGGCATTGCTGTCACTGTTGGATTCTATATTACTCCTGAAAAAGGAATGTTAGGTGAAGGTTCATGTATGACCCAGGAATTTTAATTTCCTTGTTCCCAGTCTGTTTAATGAGAACGAGAACCTTACTCTTTTCACTCTGTGGATCTGAGGACACGTTTGAGGCATTTATTTTGACGAGTGTTTATTGTGAAGTTACAAAAAAAATGGTAGTTTGGTGGTGTTGTTAAAGCCCCATAATTTACAAAACATTGAAGTTTCCACTCCTGTTGTTTATAAACATCCCAGGGAATGATTTACTGTCTGTGGGACGTCATGGAACTCCTGTTAAACCAGTTTGGGTTGGGGACTGGTGTGAGCCTCAGTCTGTGTGAGTTTYCACCAGTCCTTGGAGAGATCCTTCTGAAGGGTTATATGGGGTGGGATAGGAGGGTTACAGGGATATTTCCTGGATGAAGAAAGCTTCGGGGACAAGAGGCAGGAAGGGAAGGTAGGGATGGGATGGGGAGACCTCAGACCCTGTGACAGTGGGGTGGGCAGAGGTGGGACAGGAATCCTGGGRGCAGAGGGATCGAACCCTGCAGTGGCAGAGCTGAACAGGAATCCCTGTGGCAGAGGGATTTAATTCCCATGGCAGAAATGGGACAGGAATCCCTGCGGACAAGGCAGAGGCAGGACAGAGATCGCTGTGGCAGAGGGATTTAATCCCTGTGGCAGAGGCAGGACAAGGATCCCACAGTCCCCTCACCCCACAAGAGCTCTGCTCCCCCCAAGCAGTCCCCAGAGGTTTCCTGCTCTCCTGGCACCTCTCTGGTGCCCATGTGGCCCTGCTGATGCTTCTTTTTCCCCAGGATCCTCATGTCCAGCCCCTTCAGCGTTCCTTTAGTGACAGAGCACCCGTGTGCCACGATGTCACACCTTGCAGTGGCCCTGCAGGGGCTCACCCGGGTGCCCATGGTCCCTGGTGACAGCACTGCCACCCCTTCGAGGTCCCTTCACCACAGAGATCCCAGCCCAGCTGGTGCTGATGAGAAAAATAGAAGGAAAAGCAATGGAAAGCAAACACCTTCCTCCAGCAGAGTTTTGCCCCTCCAGAAAAGAGAAGTGGCTGTGACCCCAGGTTCACTCAGGAGKTGCTGTTGCTTTGCTTTTTAGTAAATGTGACATGAAACACCTCTTCTAGAAGAGATCAAAATCTTTTTTTGGGATCTAAACCTCGAGGTTTCCCTCGTCTCTGGCATAGCCCCCCTCCCAGAACAGCCTAGCTCCACGGCTCCAAACCTTTGCTCACTCTGGGATTGCTTCTTTCTTTCTTATTTTTTTTAAGCAAAATGCTAAATTCTCATCCTGATTCTCCCTTGGGGCCTTCCTGGCCAACCTGGACTTGAGATCTCCTGCTCAGGAGAGACCAAGCAGCCCCCAAAACCCTTCAGGAGCTCTAAAGTGGCTCCACCTGCTCTGGTCTCCACAGAAAATTGACCAACCAAGGAAATGCAGCCATTTTTTTCTTTCCAGAGATCAATTCCTTGAAAATATCTCACTTTGTCTTGGATCCACTGTGGATGGGAAAGGAGGGGAGCAGGAGGGACAAGAAAAGCAGCTCCATCAAAGTTTTCACATGAACAGCTGGATGAGTGAAAAGGACTAAAAACCCCAGCACCAAGGTGAGTTAAATGACAATAAATGAAATTAAATAAAGCAGGAGCTTGATGTGATTCCAAGGGTTTGCCATGGAAGTGTGCTCTCCATTCCACTCCTCAGCTGAGAAGTTCTCTCTTCAGATCAGATGAACCATAAAATAAAGAGGGAATTCAGAACAACCCAGAAAGGTGRTGTTTGACAGCTCTCCCCATGCAGGGCTTTCCCTTGAGCTCTGCTGGCCTGGCCCTTGGCTCCACGCTGTCACCAACAGCTCCAGGACAATTAAAGGGTTCCAGTGCCCACTGCTGCCCCAGCAGCCTTCCATGGGATGGTGTTTTACAGGCAATAACTGCACCCAGCTGCAGAGGAGAGAGGAATGGGAAACCTCTCTGGGTAATGCCTTGAGATGAGAGTTTGCTGCATCCTGAATGGCTCCAGGTCATTCCAACCAGAATGGGGACAGCAGCAAAGGCTGGGCACAACTTTGACCAGTTCATGGGCCAAGGAAACTGTCTGGGACACGGAGGAAGTGATGGACAGGAGATGGGAGGAATGCAGATTTCATGGAATGGGTTGGGCTGGAAGGGAAATTAAAGATCAGCTCATCCCAACACCCTGCTGAGGGCAGGGAATCTGCCACTGGACTCAGACAGCAAAAATGAGGAGCTGGGATCCAAAATATTCACAGGAAAGGTGTGGGGTGAAAGAGGAATCTGTAGAAATGGGAGGGAAGGTTTGGTTCAGTTCTGTGCCAGTGATGGGAAGCACCACAGGAGCGCCTGGAACCCACGGCAGGGGAGGAGCTGGATGAGCTTTGSTCCATCCCAAACCATTGYGGGATTCTGTGGAAACACCCAGACCTGYCTGGGCCAGGGGCACTGCCTGGGGCACTGCAGAGCTCCCCCCTGGGCACACCAATCCTGGGGTTTTGGGGCTCAGACTGGAGCTGGGAGTGCCCTGGGACTGGGAAACAATGGGAGGAGTGTGGAAACTGCTGGAGCAAGGGAAATGTGGGGCAGCAACACCCACAGAAGGGGACAGAGCAGAGAAAAACCCATCAGCAACYGAGTGAGAATGCTGTGAGCTCACCCAGAGAGCTCAGTCAGTAAAACCAGCCCTGCAGCAGGGCAGAGCTGTGCTGGTCCAGGGCTCTGCAGCTGCAGCCTGGACATTGGGGCTCTCTGCTCTCCATGTGCTGCCTTCCCCCTCGGCAGCTCAGTGTGAAGGATCTGCCATAAATTACAGGGTTTGAGGTAAAACCAGAGTGGCTGCCCCAAAGAACAGAGTTTGCAAAGGTTTTCCTGCTCAGAAATCCTCCAGCTGATCTTCCAGAGGAAGAGCACACAGCCTCACTGCTCCATTCCCCAGCCAGGCTCTGGGCAGTTTTTGGGCTGCAAGAACAACGTGAGCTGCTGTTCTTGGATATAATTAGCCCCGATATTTTTGTGTTTGAAATACATTACAGATGAAGCCCACACGCTTTTCCAGTTACCACCAAACCCCTTGTGCACATGGGGATAACAGGTGATCACAAAAATATCCTGGTGCTTATAAAAATCTCCTGGTGCCCACATGAGCAGCTCCTACCCTGTGCTGTGGGTTCTGAGCCCCGCTGGGAGCACATGGACAMGGACCAGGTGATCCTTTGGGGCCCGGGAAGCTTCCAGATTTCCACAGCACCTTACAAAGCCTGGGAGCAATGCCCTGAGCCCAGCGCTGCTCTCAGCCCTGCCAAAACCAGRGGTTCGCTCCAGGAGCCTGCCCGTGGACTGAGGAGCTGAAATTCGGGCTCCTCTCTGAAACAAAACACTCCGATGCCATAAAGAGATCAAGATGATTCCCTTCTCCATGGCAGGGATGGGTCAATCCAGTGAATCCCCTCTGCTTGCTGGGGAGCTGCAGTCGTGACACCCCCCGAGTCGTGACACGGAGTCGTGACACGGAGTGGTGACACCGAGTCACATCCTGGGGACTCCGGAGGTGTCCGGTTGCTCGCTCAGCTTTGTTGACTCAGCCCCAGTCCCCAGCCCTATTTCCTGGACTTATCTCCCGCAGCAGATTTCCCCCGTGTCCCTCCCTGGCCGCCCCATAAACAGCGGGACCGTCCCGCAGCCCAATCGGGGCTCGCAGCTGCCCCGGAGCCGATAGCGGCAGATAAGGGATCGGCCCGCATTGTCCTTTCCCAGCCTGCGCCCAGAGCTCGCTTTTCAATCTGAAAATTGTTTGCTCAAGGAAAAGGAAATGTGTGTGCTGTGTGTGTGGAGGGCGGCAGGAGGGAGGGGAAGGAGGAAGGGAGCTGATCAGAGACCAAATTGGGGCACTCGAGAGGGGATTGATGGAGATGGATGAGGGCGGCTCAGGGAAGGTCCTGCTGGTGCAGCCCTGTGCTCCCATTGCCTGCCCTGCTCCCAACCATCAGGACATTCCCAGGGGATGGGGGTGTTCCTGCAGCCCCGGGATGAGCATCCCCCTGCAGGGTGCCCAAGGCCCGCTGTGGCTGCGGTGACATCAGCCTGGGGAGGGATTTGGGGCTGCAGCCCCAAGAGAGGAGTTCTGCTGAGTCCCACAGCAGGGCTTGATCACTGAACTGGTAAAAAATCCCACTGTAAATACATTTATACCCAGTGCTCACACTGGGAAAGCTTTATCCCTGCAGCCTGCCATCCTGCAGGGATGGAAAATGCTCTTTATTCTGTGTCCCTGCAGTGCTGGGGGACGTCTTGGCACTTGCTCACCTCAGCAGGATGAACTGATTTCACTTCCCAGGTCCAGAGCGGGCCAGGGCTCCCTGTGGGCTTTGGGAAGGGCAGGAGGAGCTCAGGACAGGATTTGGGARGGGCAGGAGGAGCTCAGGACAGGATYTGRGAAGTGCAGCYRATGGATTCCGGGAAGCAGAGTGGCTCTCTCTGTGGTGCTGAGGTGCTGGGGTGGTTGCAGTGCCCCAAAATTGGCTTTTCCTGGTGCCCTGAGGTGGCTCTGGTTCCACTGCCCAGCCCCAGGGCAGAGCTGGGGGTGTGGGAACACTCCTGTGTGGGCCAAGGGCACGGGGTGGAGGGGAGCTGGGGAGCCCCATGGCCATAAACCCTTTTACCCCATGTCCCTGAGCAAGGCTGGCACTGTCCCTTCAGCTGTCACTGCAGCCAGCGAGCAGAGGGCTCCAGCACAACTTTGGGCACAGGGACAAAGCTCTCACAGCACAGAAATGGTGAGGGAGCACAAASAGCAGCCCCAAAATGCTTCTCTGTGACCCGTGCAGAGTTTCCTTTTGATCTCTGAGGTGCCCAGATCTCCCGTTTTCCATGGATCAGATAAAGGCTCAGGCCCGGGGGCTGAAGGGGATGATAAAGGAGTTTGTGAGCCCTGGGGTAATTGATGGATTGATCTCCTGGTGGGGCTGGGGTCAGCAAACCCTGCTGCTGTCAGCACTGCTGCAAGGTTCAGACCTCSTTTGGGATAAATTTGGAGATGCCTATTTGAGTTCCTTGAGGAGCTGGGACAGAGCAGGGATGCACCCAGCACAGCCGAGGGGCTGATCCTCCTCTCTGGGCACCCTGCAGATCCAGGCAGCCCTAAGGTGCAGGGAACACCCAATTTTCACACAGCTTTCAGAGCAGCTGCCTCTGCTTTGGGAACAAATGAGTTGGAAACAACCAGAAACAGGGAGAAATCATCACAGAATCCCAGGATCCCAGAATTTGGGTTGGAAGAGACCTCAAAGCCTTGCTCCACCCCCTGCCATGGGTGGGGACATGTTCCACCCCTCACTGGGGACACCTTCCACCCCTCATTGGGGACACCTTCCACCCCTCATTGGGGACACCTTCCACCCCTCACTGGGGACACCTTCCACCCCTCATTGGGGACACCTTCCTCACCTCATTGGGAACACCTTCCACCCCTCATTGGGGACACCTTCCACCCCTCATTGGGGACACCTTCCACCTTCATTGGGGACACCTTCCACTCCTCATTGGGGACACCTTCCACCTTCATTGGGGACACCTTCCACTCCTCATTGGGGACACCTTCCACCCTCATTGGGGACACCTTCCACTCCTCATTGGGGACACCTTCCACCTTCATTGGGGACACCTTCCACCCCTCATCCATGACGAGGCCCCAGGAAGCACCAGAGGAACTGGGCTGGCCACTGATGCCTTCCTTATCACTGGGCTGGGCACGCTTCATTTGGAAAACTCATTTCCTGGGAACAGAGGGGCCCTGATGGAGCTGCAGGGGCTGGCAGGGGAATGGAGCCCCTGATGGAGCTGCTGAGCAAGGAGTGACTTCTCCACCTTCAGAGAGCGATGTCCCAGGAAATGCCTGAGCCTGGGGATGGAAAAGGGTCCTGGAGGGACTGACAGAGCCCTGTGGGGTCACAGAATGGCTGTGGTGATGGTGTGGGGATGGCCCTGGGAATGGTTTGGGAATGGTTTGGGAATGGTTTGGGGATGAAGCTCTTGTGCTTTGTCTGTCCCAGGCAGTTTTTAGGATGTGCTGCACAGGCTGGAGAGGAGAGCAGGGCTCCATTCCCGAATTCCTGCCGGGATAGCTGTGCCCAGTGCCATGGCAGCCAGGGCTGGGCGTGGGAATGCTGAGGGAGGGCTGGGCAGGGACAGAGCGAGCCCAGAGCCTCCCTGCTCTGCCCTTTCCTGGGGAAACTGGTGTGGGTCTCTCAGGGGAATGGCTGGAGCATCACCTGGGTTGGTTTTAGGAAGGAAAAGCAGCTCAGTCCATGGGGATTCTCTGCTCCATCACCTGCCCACACCTGCTCTGTCCTCTCCCAGGAAAACTCTTCACACTGCTCGTGTTTCCACAGTGCCACTGACAGAGAAGGACAATGAGAACACATGGCAGCTGCAAACTCTCGTTTTTTATGGCTGAGCCCTCCAAAAAGCGCCTCAAAAATTCTAAGGTGGGATTCTGAGGGGCTGGGTGCTGCTGGAACACAGCTCCAAGCCCTGGGTGAAGGCAGGTGGGATCTGTGTGGGTTTCCCTGGCTGGACCCTCCGTGGCCGAGCGGTTTTATCTCCCGTTCCCATCCTGGCCATTTCCTGCTCCCGCTCGGACGCTTTGATTCGCGGTGCCCGGCCACCCGTGACCATCCAGGGAAATGGGAACTGGCCCAGAGCCCCTCCCTGCCCCCAGGGGAGGAACAGAAGCCCCGATAAAATCCCTTCATTTCAGCCAGAGCCCTGCTGAAAGGAGCGCTGCTGCCCTCGGCACTGCCAACACCCAAACTGGGGGACAGGGGGACATCAGAGCCCCCATCCTGGGCTGGACTCCCAGACTCCTCCTGGGGATCAGTATGTCACAGACACAAYGGCCCCATGCCTCAGTTTCCCCACCCTGGTCACCAGGACCTTTGGGATACAAACCCYCTGGGAGTTTCCAGCTGTCTGAGGAGCCCTGGGACAGCTCCTCTTCCAGGCTCTCTCCCATTTCCCATCCCTTTCCCGTCCCTGTGGAAAGGAGCTCTCCCCAGGCCCATTTCCCAGAGTTTGGGTTTGGTTTGCTGYTGCAGTCCTCAGCCTTGRGCAGCAGCCAGATGGCAAAGGCAGCCTGAGTTGGCTTCCAAGGAACTTTCCAAGGAGCTTCTCCAAAACTTCCCAAGGAGCTTCAAAGGAACTTCTCAAAGAGCTTCTCCAAAATGTCCCAAGGAGGTTCCCCCGAGTTTCTCCAGGAGCTTCTCCAGGAGCTTCCAAGGAGCTTCCAAGGACCCAGGAATGTCCCTGCCACATCTCCGGCTGCACCATCCTGGGCTTTTGGGGCCTTTGCTGCTGCTGCCCTGGGGCTGGGGGTGCTGGTCCCAGTTAAACTGGGCAGCCCTCAGCACCCCCAGGGCCAGGCAGGCTGGGAGTGGGGTGTGGCACAGAATAATCAGTGGGATCAGGGCTGATGTCCCCATGAGGGAGAACATCAGCTCAGGGTGTCCCTACAGAGGAGAACACCAGTCCAGGGTATCCCCAGAGCCAAGAAAACAGCTCAGGGTGTCCCCACGGGGGATTGAACCAGCTCAGGGTGTTCCCATGGGAAAGGACACCAGCTCAGGGTGTCCCCACAGGGGAGGACACAAGTTCAGGGTATCCCCAGAGATGAGAAAAAGCTCAGGATGTCCCCACATGGGATTGTACCAGCTCAGGGTGTCCCTTTGGGGGATTGCCCCATGGGGCACTGGTGTACCCATGCGAGTTTCCCTTTCTGGGGCCGTGTCCTGCTGCCTCTGCAATGGGGTTTGTCCCTTTTGGGGCTGCCAAGGCCCAAAGAGATCACTCTGCTCCCTGACCTGGGGAAAGCTTCTCTCCACCTTGCCACACACCAAAGCTCTGGCTGGAGGTTTTCCCTGAGGAAAGGTGATGATGAAATTCTCCTTTATTTTCTGAGTGTAAAGACTTCTSCAGCCTCAACTGCAGAACAGAAATATTTATCAGGAAATACAAATCGATGATTTTTAGTTGCTTAAAGAAAAKACAGAACTTGCCCTCTAACAAAAATAAATTAGTGGAATAAGGTCAAACGTTTGGTTTTCCACCTTGGAGCAGAAAAGTCCATTTTATGTGAGTGTGTGTGGAAAAAAGGGTTCAACTTCTGAGCTTCCCTGAGTGTCAGAGGCGAGGCCAGGCTGTCAGTCCAGCTGAGGGTTTGAACTGCCAGCCTGGGGCAAGCAGAAAAGGAATCATCCCCAGCCCCATTTCCCAGCTCTCTTTATGGACACAGCACTGTCTGGAAGCAGTGTCTGCCTCCCTGAATATTCCCTGATAAAGCCCTGACTCGCTGCTGCAGCAGCAAAACAGGAAATTTATCCAACACCTCTGTGGAGCCGTGGAGAGCAGAGTGCTGGAAGACTGGGAAGTGTCAAAATCATGGCAAGGTACAAAAAGTCCTTGGCCTGGGCTTCAGGCTGTGAAAATTGAGTTCCTTGCTGACATCAAACCCGATTTGCTGCAGCGAGGTGAGGAATTCCATGATTACAAAGGCAAATTCCCAAGCAAAATTGTCCTCCTGTGCTGTGGTCTGGGTAATAAAGCTCCAAACCAGCTGGCTGCTCTGCCTGCCCTCCAAGCAAAGGGGAATTTGGCTTTTTAGTGTATTATCCATCAGCTCCAATTATCTGCCTCGTCCCTCTGCGTGGGAAAGGAGATCCATGGAGTGAGAAAAAAGGGAAAAGAAATACATTTATTTATAGAAGCAAATATTTAGAGAAACAAAGGTGTGAATTCTCCCATTGTCTGAGATCCTTTGAGGGGTGCCAGGAGGGTTCCCCAGCTCACTGAGCACTGTGGGTGCAGTGAAGGAGTCACAGAGGGTTTCAGGTGCCCTGGACAGGTTCCTGCTCCCCATCCCCCTGGTGGCTCAGCCCCTGCAGAAGGGATGGGCTGTGAGGGTCCTTTGGGGTTTGGGATGTTCTGAGGATCAGGGGAATTGCCCAAGCCTTGCAGGGGGCTGCTGGTAAGCGAGGGGGGCTCAGCAGGTGATCAGCGTGAGGGAGAAGYTGGATTTCTTCCACGTCCTTCCACAGGAGAGAAAAACTCACCTGAGTTTGAAAAGCCCCATCAGCTGCTCTTTCTCAGAGGCACATTCAGTTTTGGGGACATCCAGGAGTTTTGTGCCTCAGGGCAGTTATTCCTAAAGGAGAACTGGGCCCACAGAGTTGTGCTTCTCCTGTTGGGAGCTRCTGGGAGAGCAGGTGGGGCAGGAACAGAAATGAAAGAGAGCTGGGAGCTTGCCCAGGGCTGCTGGGGATAAGTGATACAAGAATATGGGGAACTGCTTTGTTTGGCCCTTTCTGCTTGGGGAAGTGAGAGGGAAAACTCCCATGGCAAGAGCCTGGGGATGCTGAGGGAGAGGTTCTGAGGAGCAGTGCACAGTTCAGGAGGAGGAGGAGGAGGAGGTTTCCTTTGAGCACAGCAAGAGGCAGCCTCAGCTCGGCCAGAGGGTCCTCAGAGGCTCAGGACACCCTTCCCTGCATCCCTGAGCCCCGGAATGTGCCCCACAAAGGGGAGCAGCGCTTTGGTCACTGCCAGGGAGCTGCAGAGCTGCTGAGCCTGCAGCCCAGACTGTCCCGGCCTCCACCTCCCGGGAAGGTGCCTTCCTCCAGCTCCTGTGAAGATCTTTTCCTCCACCTCTCATGGAAATACTTTCCTCCACCTCCCACGAAAATGTTTTCTTCCATTTCCCATAAAGATGCTTTTGCTCCACATTCCATGAAGATTTTTCCTCTATTTCCCATAAACTTGTTTTCCTCCATTTCCCATAAAGATGCTTTTCCCCCACTCCCATAAAGATGTTTTCCTCCATTTCCCATAAAGATGCTTTTCCCCACCTCCTATGAAGATTCTTTCCTCCACCTGCCATGGAAACTCTTTTCTGCACCTTCCCCACCCTCCTCTCTCCAGGAGGATCCAGAGGGGCTCTGTGATGTCTCGGGGGGAGCTGGAGGAGCAGAGGGAGCAGCGCTCTCCCGGTCCCATTTCAGGAACTCTCTGAAATGCTGGCATCTTGCGGCAGCTCGGGAAAACAACATTTCTGCTGAGATCAAAGCCGCCGCYTTGAGAAATCCCGAGCTGTTTCGGATCCCGGTGAATGGGGAGGCAATTCCGGCCAGCAAAGAGAGAAATGGGGTGAATTTGTTCGGGGATGKGGAGGTCCCGCTCGTCCCACCCCCGTTCCTGCACAGCCCTGTCCCTTTCRGAGGATGTGGTTATCGAACAGCAATTTCCCAGATGGATTTTGATCCGTTCTTCCTCCGTGCCCTGCCTGTGGTCTCTGGGCTGGGAGGTTGTGTCAATCAGCGAGAAACTGAGACCACATGAGACATTTTCCCTCATCCTGGAGATCTCTCTCATCTGATTCGGGAAGATCTGAGGGCACTGAGATTTGATGGCAGTTCTGTCCCTGCCAGCCAGTGCCAGATGGGGGTGAAAAATGTCTGTGGGTTTGGCTCAGATTTTCTCCAACYCTTTTTGCCAGATGGGCTCCGAGCCAAGCTGGGCTGCAGAGCTGGGAATCCTCAGGAGTTCCCACAGGTACAATTTCAGGTGGATTCCTCCAGGTGGATTCCTCAGTGGGTGCCAAATCGCCTCCTTCAGAGCCCTCTTGGATGCACAAATTCTCATCTCAGAGCATTAAATCACCACGAGCAGCTCCMACCCTCCCTCCCTCTYCAKGGGGACACTCCGGGGTGCTCCARAGCTCCTGTGGCCATCGCTGCCTCRCTKCTCWGAAAAATGTCCTGGGGACCTGGAGCCCGTTAATAAAACAGGAAACGTCAAATCTCACAGGGATATAAATAACCCGGGAAGAGGGGGCTGCGAGCACATCTGGCTCTGCACTCCGGATGGGCTGATGGGACACGAGCTGGGCAGCTCCCAGCCTTTGGCCAGAGCAGGATTTTGGGGTGACAGCAGGGCCCTMTGAACCTCTCCAAGCACAAGATCCCGGCCAGCTCCAATGGGAATCCAGGGTTCAGGATGAGCCCAGGSAGCAGCACAGGGAGGGGACACATCCCACCTCCAGGGCAAGTGCCACTGGTCATCGGCTCTTCCTGACCCTCTTCCTGCTCCCCTGTGCTGCCTGTCCTGTCCAGGTGAAGGCTTGGCCAGCTGAGCCACAGCCAGGGGCTGTCTCATGGCCACAGGAGCTGTCCCATGGCCACAGGGGCTGTCTCATGGCCACAGGAGATGTCCCATGGCCACAGGAGCTGACCCATGGCCACAGGAGCTGGCCCATGGCCACAGGGGCTGTCCCATGGCCACAGGAGGTGTCCCATGGCCACAGGAGCTGTTCCACAACCAGGAGATGTCCCATGGCCACAGGGGCTGTCCCATGGCCACAGGAGGTGTCCCATGGCCACAGGAGCTGTTCCACAACCAGGAGATGTCCCATGGCCACAGGGGCTGTCCCATGGCCACAGGGGCTGTCCCATGGCCACAGGAGCTGCTCTATGGCCACAGGAGCTGCTCCATGGCCACCACAGCTGTCCCATGGTCACAGGGGCTGTCCCATGGTCACAGGGGCTGCCCCATGGCCACCACAGCTGTCCCATGGCCACAGGAGCTGTCCCATGGCCACCACAGCTGTCCCATGGCCACAGGAGATGTCCCATGGCCACAGGGGCTGTCCCATGGCCACAGGAGCTGTCCCATGGCCACAGKGGCTGCCCCACTCCAGTGCTGAGGGATGTGAGCTCAGAGAACCTGGGAAGGACGAGGCAGGCTCAGTGTCCCCACCTGTCCTCGTAACCCAGAGGGACTGGAGCTGCAGGCGCTTCCCTGCTCCTCCAGGAAAGACACCAAGGGAGCCATGGATTCACAGGGGTTGGGAGAGTCTTGGGGGGTTTCTGCAGAACTTTTGCTGCTCTGGTAGCCCATCGGGGCTGGACGGACCAGGATGGCTGAAGGCTCCCAGGAAGTGTTTTTTTGTGTGCATTGGCAAAACGTGCTGGGTTGTTTTTGGGGAAAAACAAGCAACTTCTAAAGAATGGGGGAGGGAATGTTTTCACAGCCACARTGGGC
The DNA here is from genome assembly GCF_030028575.1 of Malurus melanocephalus. Classification (NCBI taxonomy): domain Eukaryota; kingdom Metazoa; phylum Chordata; class Aves; order Passeriformes; family Maluridae; genus Malurus; species Malurus melanocephalus. Next base: position 813,052 of record NW_026623433.1, read on the forward strand.
TTGGGAAGGTGGTGCTGTAGGGAAAAGACCAACTTAAGAGGCATCAACTGCAACACTGCAAAGAACAGACACTCCTGGGGGCAAATCCTTCCTCAGTGAGTGCTTTGTGCTTTTGTTTGGTGGGRGAGGCAGCCTGGGAGCCATTCCTTACCCTGAGAGGCTCCTGACATGTAAGCCCAGCTCTAAATCGCTTCCTCCTTTATTAGAAATAACSGTTGGCACAAGCTGCCACGGGAAGTGATGGATTCTCCATCTCTTGAAGTCTTTAAATCAGGACCGGATGCTTTTTTGGAAGAGCTGTGGAGCCAGGCAGGAATGCTCGGGCTCGGCTGGGGAATCAGGGATGGACTCATCTGGCCCGCGTTAGAGGGGAAGTCAGCCCGGATAATCTATGGTCCTCCCTGGCTCGGAGATCTGTGCGAGTTCAGATCTGCAGCCAAAGCAGGGGGACCCTCACGTGTCTGACAGAGCAGCRCCCTGGGCTGGGGGAAGCCTCTGAACTGCCTGGAAACCTCCCAGCACCTGCAGATTTATCCTCCTGGTACCTGAGGCACTGCCATTCCCGGGATGTTGGGTGGGGAGAAGAGCTCAGAGGGCCAGCGGGGTCATTCATCACCATGAGGGGAGCTGTGACCCCCTCCGTGTGGCTTTTGTTGCCCCACACCCATCCCTTCAGCCCAGCTGCTGCCTGTGGTGCTTTGAGCCCGGAGCAAAGGGAACCTCAGCCAAGTTTGGTCCATTCTACCCCAAAATCCAAAACGTTCCCAGCTTCCTGTTCCAGGCTGGGCATCCATGGATAGCCAAAGGCTCTCYATTATCCATCCCCTTCCCAGCTTTTCAGCTTTTGGAGGTGGCTCTCCTTCACCCTCTCATCCTAATCAAAGTCATATTAATTAAACTCGAGTTAATTACAGCAGCAGGGGCAGCCGGTGCCAACTCCCCAGCCCTGCAGCAGAGAGGCCCAAGGAGCAGAGCTCAGATGTGGGTTTGGCTCTTTCCATTGCAGGAGATGGATGTGGAAAACAAGCCAGGAAAGCCAGGAGGGAGTGAATCCACTGAGCTCAAAATAAAGATGAAAATGYAACCCAGATCTGTTAACAGCAACTTTGTGCTGCACAGGTGAAGCGAAAACACAGAGCCCAAAATCTGGGAGCTGGAGAGATTTAACCCTTGGACACRTTTGCCATGATTTAATAGGAAAAGAGCGTCCCACTTGTGACTTCTGCCTCCCTGGAGGAGGAAAGGGGAGAGAAAAGGATCTTTTGTTCAGCCCCGCGCCTGTCTGCACCTGCCACATCTCCTGATGGAAGGTGGTTTGTGCTGCTCTCAGCCAGGCTGGCTCATCCCTGCCCTTCCCGGGGAGCCTGACTCTGGCCCTATATCCCTGCCCTCCAGCCCCATATCCCGGCCCTTCCCGGGAACGGGTGGCTCTGACCCTATATCCCGTCCCTTCCCGGGAACGGGTGGCTCTGATCCTATATCCCGTCCCTTCCTGGGAGCTAGGTGGCTCCAGCCCCATTTCCCTGCCCTCCAGCCCCATTTCCCTGCCCTCCAGCCCCATATCCCTGCCCTCCAGCCCCATTTCCCTGCCCTCCAGCCCCATATCCCTGCCCCCCAGCCCCATATCCTTGCCCTTCCCGGGAGTGGGTGGTTCCGGCCCCATATTTCTGCCCTCCACTCCTGTATCCTGGCCCTTCCCAGGAGCCGAGCT
>NW_026623433.1:816162-818349 GCF_030028575.1 Malurus melanocephalus
AAAGAAAGATGCATTCTGATTCTTAGGTGTAGGAATGGAGGGGCTTTGCTGTAATACTGGTGAGGTTTTATTTGCTCTTGCTTTGAGTTGGAAAATGGGCTTTTAATGCAATTCAAAGAGCTCCCAGCAATGTGTGTGTGCCTGCTGGAGGGGCAGCACTGGCAGCGCCCTGCCCTGAGCCTGGGCGAGTTGATTGAGCTCGGGGCACTCGGTGGTGGCTCTGCCAAGCCCTGGGTGATGGTGGGCAAATCCTCCCTTTCCCTGTGCTCCAGTTCCCAGCTGAATGATGAGGATAACAAAATCCATAAGGGAGCCGCTGGCTCGTGCTGGGGGTGAGAATTCCGGCAGGAACGGGGTTTTGTCCTGCACTGTCCCCACAGATCGTGCTGTGTGTGGATGCTCTGCACGGMCCCGACCAGGCAGTTGATCCCGCTGTGGGGTGGGGTCCCTGGCAGTGTCCAAGGCCAGGCTGGACGGGATTTGGAGCACCCTGGGACAGTGGAAGGTGTCCCCGTCTGTGGCACGGGATGGAATGAGATGGGCGTTGAGATCCCTCCCAACCCAAACCCTTCTGTGATCCCTGGATGTGCTGGGATGCTCCAGCGCTGCTCCCTGGAGGTTCCTGCCCGGACTCTGCTGTTTTGGGGCCGCACTCTTTGACCTCTCCCCRCAGCTCAGCTTCCGACGGCTGGAAAGTGAATCCCTCCTTTCGGACGGAGGRGCGAGAGCGCTTCCCTGCCGTCCAGATGTGCTGCGGAGATAAACAGCCCCACGGCTCTGAGCTTCTCCAGATGCTGCCAAGGGGACGAAAATAACCCCGTAGAGCAGGATAAAACCCCACCTGGGTGCTCCGGACCTGATCCTCAGCAGCACAGGGATTTTTGCCAAAGCCGGGATTGGCTCCGGCACAATAAATTTCTTTTGTCGGAGGAGCGCGGAGTCTCCTTGTTCASCCCCGGGAGCTGACGGGGGTAAGAAGGGCAGCCTGGACGAGGATGGCCTTGGGGAGGCGTCCTTGTGCTTCCCGAGCGGCTCGGGAGGCGCGGCAGGGACGCGGCAATCGCGGCTGAGCAGAGCAAACCTCCCTCGGCCGCGGCAGCTGCGGCTTTTTGGGGAGGCGCTGCCGGTAAAAGAGCGCTTCAAATGGGGAGCGACAAAGGTGCGGGGCTGGGAGGAGGCAAACCCCACTTTTAGGATTGCCAGAATGGGGCAAATGGGCTGCAGAGCTGCTGATAACTGCGCTGGGGATCGGAGCTGGCTGTCTGTGCAATGAGGGGTTACCCCGACCCCAGCGGGGTCTGGTGTGGGAAAGGGACACTCAGAGGGTGCTCCTTCCTCGTTGGGATGGGGGCTGTGGTCATGCCCGCTCCCCATGGGGCGGTTTGCAGGGCCCTTGGTCACTCTGGGTGTCCCAGCAGTGATTGCCCTCCCCTCAGTGGCATCCTGGCTTCCCAGAGGAGGGAATACCTGGCCTGAGTGGTGGAGTTCCTGAGAAAAATTGAAGGAAAAATAAAAATAATTTGGAAAGTTTAAGTGTCAACCCCAAACACCCTTATTTCTTCCCCCAGGGCTGCATTTTCTGTTTGCATCCCCTTCCCCAGCCTGGGAAGCAGCTCTGGCAGGGATTGTGATATTTTTTGAGCTGGATCATGGAAACCCAGAATGGTTTGGATGGGAAGGGACCTTAAATCCCGTCCCATTCCATCCCTGCCATGGGGTGGAACTTTCCATAGTCCCAGGCTGGTCCAAGCCCCTTGGACACTCCAGGGATCCAGGGGCAGCCACAGCTTCTCTGGGCACCCTGTGCCAGGGCCTCCCCACCCTCACAGGGAAGAATTTCCTCCTGATTTCCAATGTAAACCTCCTCTCTCGGTTTCGGGATCACCGCAACAGCACCAGCGAAGCTCGGGGGACACGGCTCTGGCTGAACTGTCCCCGTGATGGGAACCAGCGGGATTGTCACCGGGGAGGCAGAGGGACCGCAGAGCTCAGAGCTGGCTCCTCGTTGTTCAATCCCTTGTGGTTCTCGGCCGTGGCCCAAGGGCTGCCCAGGGCTGCGTCCATCACCGATAACACAGCAGCCACCACCGCTAATGAGCGCTAATGGGAGCGCACAGAAAGCAGAGCACAGGTGAATGGCAGGGGCACGGAGCCTTTCACCAGCCCAGGACTCGCCCTGCCCTGCCC
>NW_026623433.1:818889-822523 GCF_030028575.1 Malurus melanocephalus
TAATTTCTACATTCCTGGCTAATCCTTTGCATTGCATCCCAGCCAAACAGGGCAGCTGAGGTTCCCAGGGCTGGAGCACCCATGGATTTGCAGCTCCAGGACAGCCTGGAATGGGCCAGACCCTGCTGGGGTGCCTGGTTGTCCCTCCTTYCCTGCCAACCCCAGCCAGGAGCACACCTGGCCCCAGTGTGAGCRTGGCCTGAGGAGATGGGGAGGGTGGGAGGGTTTGTGGCCACAGGGACTGGAGAAAGGGACAATCGGGGCCCTGGAAATAACCCCGACCCTCAGAGTGTTATTGCAGCCGTGCCGGGTGAGGCCGGGGCTGGTCCCTGGAGAGGAGCGCTGGCTGCCAGCAGAACTCCTCTTAACAACAATTAATGGCACCTAATTACTCTTTCTTTTGTCTTTTCTTTAGCAACGGGGCTCAGCCCAGGAAGCCCCGGCTTCCACTGGTGGAGTGCTTTGACTCTGGGCTGGAAAGGGCTCATTTCTTGCACAAACATGACCAGGAAGGTCCCCAAGCCCCTGCTGGTCCCCTCCTGCTCCCCGCGTTCCTCCAGGGTGTCACAGGGACATATCCTGCCCCATCTGCCCCATCAGCACCGCCTTCACTGCCATGTGTTTTGCCATGACCTGAGAGGGAAAAATTCCCTGCCCAGATCCCCTTTTTCCAGAGTTCTGTGTCTGTCCTGGAGAAGGAAGCCCCTGATTCAGAGGCTGTGGGGAAATGGTTCTGTTAAACCAAATCAGCGGCTCCGCTCTTGGCTCCTGCTGAGAACCAGAGATAAAAGCAGGAGAAAAGGGCGCGATGCAGCCCTGCCATCCTCCCCGAGCTCCAAGAGCCACAGCACGGGGATTTGCTGACCCAAAGGTCATTTCTTTAGTAGCCCTGGGTGGATTTTTCTTCCTTGAATTTCTCGAGCTGGTTCCTGATGCCGTGTCAGCCTTTCCCCTCTCCTGGCAGTTTCAAGTTGCTTTGTTGTCCCCCTGGGGTGACAATGGGCTCGAGAGTGGCATAAAGCAGGATGTGGCCCCTGGCTCCTGGCACAGCATCACTGCAGGGCAGGGGTGAGGGACTGGCAGCATCTCCATGGGGGCAGAACACCACAAAGATCTGTTTGAACTGCCTGGCATGAGCAGGAAGAGGTGTCTGGGATGTAGAAACCGGGATTTTTTTTGGGACATGGTGAGGAATAACCTCAAACCAATCCATGCTGAAGGAAAAGGCTGCAGGGACTCCCTGTGCCCAGCAGTGTGYGTGGAAAAGGGGGCAAGGAGTTCTGGTCCCAGGGGTGGGGGGAGAAGCCACGTTTGGGGAGGGTGGGAGGCAGAACGGGGATGAAAATGGGGCCAAACTCTGCCCTGGAGCTGAGGACAGGACAATGACTCCTCCCCTGCCACAGAGAGGGCACAGGAGGGGAGCAGGGCAGGGCAGCGGCCACACGAGCAGGCAGGAAGAGACAGCTAAAATAAGCAGAGGGGTGGAAAAGGGAGGAGAGAGTATCAGGGAGATAACAGAAGGGTTGGAGAGGAAAGGCAGAGGAAGTGAGCTGGAAACAGCCTGAATGTCACGGAAAGGTGAAGCTGYGCCTCCCGCCCAGCGCCGTGATCGGCCCGGCCCTGTCGTGATGCTCGGGGCTGCGTCAGACACACCGAAATGTGCCCCCTGCCCTCGCCCCCGCCCCGGCAGCGACCCGGGGACACCTGGAAACCATCGGCGCTGTCCCCTGGGCTGGCAGGGCAGGACGCGGGCAGGGACAGCGCCTGTGCCGGGCACGCTGCTCCTGTCCCGAGGGAACGCCTGTTCATTCCCTCCAGAGGCCGTGCAAAGTGCCGCTGGCATTTGGGAACGAATCCCAGATGAATGACCGGCTCCAGCGCTTTCTACGTGGGATGGTTTTTGTTTCCACGGCTCATCCCGGTGTGGGAACAGCCGCTGCAAACTTTGCTGCTGCTTCCACCTGATCGCGAGCCAGCGGAATCCTCGGGGGGGATTTTGTGTTTCCAAACGCAGAGCAGGCTCAGGGCTCAGCCCCCAGGTGCCATTACCTCATGGCTGTTCGCTCGGGCTGGGAATAACCCGGCAGCGCTCGGACTCACAGCCCTGCCAGACACCTTTTCCCTGGCTGCGATCCCGGCGGCAGCACCGCGGCCCCGGGGATGGGGGAGGAGGAGGATGATGGAGGATGGGGGATGGAGGAGGAGGAGGATGGAGGCTGGAAGATGCTCTTTGGCCCCCACGCTTCACTCCCATTTCCTGGCTGCCACTCTTGATTTAACTCCTCGAGCTCTGCATCACGACACGGCCGGGGGGGATGAGCCTGGTGGGCTCGGAGGGGGCTGGAGCCGCGGCAGCTGGAGCCGAGCGACGGGAGAGGAACGGGCAGATAAAGCCCCCTCCCCAGCAAGGCTGCGCTGCAGCTGATAAGAGCCCTGACGGGCTGTAATGGGAGCCCCGGCTGGCTGCTTCCTCACAAAGTCATGACTCAGGGATAATGTTCACATCCTCCGAACGGCGAGGGAGCTAAAAATACAGCCAGGAAAATGAGAATGAGCGAGCGAGCATGAATGAGAGCGTGAGTGAGAAATGCACTGGGGAAAAGAGAGAGGAAGCATGAATGAAAGAGCCTGGGAGAGAGAGAGGGAGGAGGGAGGGAGGGAGAGTGAAAACAGCCGGAGCCGTCCAAGTTTCCAAGCTGCGAAGCTTCGCCTGCAATCAGCGCTCTGGCCGAGGCAGGAATGTAARCCCAGCCCGGGAATTCGCCTCTGCRAGCGACACTCCTGGTGTCACCTCCCGAGGGCAGGGGCACGGGACACACCACTGCGACTCCGGGCACCCATGGGACCCTTCACACCACCCGTGCCCCATTTACAGGGTGCCCTGCCCGCTGGGGTGCACTGGCATGTACAAGGACGTGCTCGTGTGCCCACACACAGACCCAAACCCGTGCCCAGCTCTCCCACGGACCCTGARAGGTCTCTCTGGGAAGAAGGGATGCACTTCTGCCCCCGATGTGGCCCCTCACTAGGGTGGGGTGTGCCTGGGGACCYCCACTGCTCTTCCAGCCCTGTTTCTCCATCCATTCCTGTGTTTTTCCCAATATTGCAGTGAGTCCCTGCCCTCTCCCTGTGTGAGCCCCAGCACCTGCACAGCCCCTGAGCTCATTGTCCCRGAAAGATAAATTATTTCACCCCCCGCTGTTGCCCTCTCATCTCACAGAAGGTCCCTCGGAGCTCAAATGTGTTTTACAGATTTATCCCAGTGCTGGGGTTCCACCACAGCCCCCTGGCACTGGGTACTTGCCCCCATCCCTTCCAGCTCCCCTGGGCAGAGCCAGGATGGGTAAAGGGGCCTTGGAGCAGGTCTTTAGGGCTTGGAGTCCCCCTTTGCCTGGAGGAGAAGGTTATTCCAGAGCAGGATGACAAGAAGTGGTTCTTGGTGCTKGGGAAATGCCTGAAATGCTCTTCTCTCTCTGGCTTTGCTGGGATTGAGGAAATCCCACCTGATCCTGGGTTAAGCAAAGCCCCTTCCTTTCAGGCTGAAGAGTTCAGTCACAGAGAGGCTTTCCCATCAAATGGCAAATTCTGGTTTTCACCTCCCTCACCATCCCATGGGGTGGGGCAGGGGAGGGGC
>NW_026623433.1:823003-823883 GCF_030028575.1 Malurus melanocephalus
TGGCAGAGGGACACTGGAGGGATGCATCTGGGTGGGGCTGGGGACAGGGAGTGGGTGCTGCCCGAGGGCCTTGGACATGCATGGTTGTGTTTGATGCACCCTTGGGAACAGCTCTGCAGAGTYGCAGGGGTGCTGGGATGACTAAAAACGGGAACAGAAGTTCATGGCTGATGGGAACGTGCTGCCATCTCGGCCTCTGGTGCTGTCACAGGGCCTTTTGTGACAGAGCCCTTCATGTCRAGGGCCAGAACTGATAAGAAACTGCTGAGGAGAGGCTCTGCCACCACCTGACTGGGATTTACCCAAAAAGATCAAATCCAGCCCAGGCTGTGCTAAATCCGTTTAAAAAGCACAATTCCTGCCCCCGCTCCGCTCCAGCCAGCCCAGAGATRGGGATGCAGGCTCCTAAACAACTCRTTTAGGAAATAAATAAATRGGATTGCTGRCTCCTGAGTCATATGGCTCCCGTAGATAGCGCAGAGCTCCTGCTCCGGGCTCAGTCGGGGTGCGGGGTGCCCGCGGTCCCCGGGGAGCGAGGAGCGAGCGCGGCCGATCCCAGCCGGTCCCAGATCGGAAGCGAGATTAGCTCCTTCTCCGTCAGCTCCTCACAAAGGCCCCGCAGCCCAGCCTGGTGCTGCTCCAAGGAGCCAATTTTAGAGCCCGCTCTCCGCAGACAATCTCCGATTGTTTGGGCTGGTTTGAAGCTTTTCCCAGCCGCGCCGTCATCGCATCCTGTGACTTGGCAGGAAGGGCCTCTGTGCACAGCACCCGCTGCCAAGGAGCCCGTGAGGTGTGACAGCGAGGGCTGAGTGTCCCCTCCATGGGCTGAGTGTCCCCTCTCTGTGCTGAGTGTCCCCTCTCTGTGCTGAGTGTCCCCTCC
>NW_026623433.1:824704-826720 GCF_030028575.1 Malurus melanocephalus
GGAAGATTGGGGGAAACAGGGAAGAGCGGTTTGTCCAGGCAGGGAACGGCCTCGGGCTGGCAGGGGACGGAGCAGATGTGACAGCTCAGGGCCACCCAGCCCTGTGCCGGGGACGCTGCAGGTGCGGGGACACCCAGGGAGCTCCGCTGGACCGCGGGTGCTGCGAGGAGCAGGGAATTTTCTCCCGGGCTGGGGGAAAACCCAGGACAACTGAGCACAATTTCTCCTTCTTTCTCTGCTAAATAACCTGGTGTTTCCTCCTCCACGACCCCCCCGTGCACCCCCAGCCCCGCTGCACCCCTCCCCGCCCCCGTTCCCCCCAGCAGCTCTGCCAGCTCCCTTCAGCATGGGCAGCAGCCAAGGCAAGYAGAGATACCTGAACCTGCCATCCACCCACTCCTTGTCTGGACTCAAGATGTTTCAAAGCTCCCCCCTTTCTATTTCTATCCTCATTGTCATCCTCCTTTGAGAGGAAGGTCTATTATTCCCCTCCTCCTTTTCTCTCTGCAAAAATGGGACATTGTTTCTTCTTTCTTTGATTTAAAAGCCAAAAACAGTTATAGGAAACTGTTCAGCAGATGTTTCACAGTATGAACCTAGAGAAAAAAAAATAAAGAAAAAATAAAAGCTCTYGGATTTTGCTGGAGGAGCTAAATTTAGCCTGATGCTTCCTCCCATTCAGGGTTTGTGTTGGCATAGGCGAGGCGTAGGTTTGAGCACTTTGATTGTAGTATTTATTTTATTTCTCCCATTTGCTGCATCCTTGAAAAGCTGGAGTTAATGAAGCTCAGGGAGGGAGGAGGTGAATCCAGCCTGAGCTGGGTTTCRGAGAGATCCCTTTCAGCCCGCAGGATGGGATTGAAACAAAATAATTCCTCACCCTATTTGCATTGGGATAAGCAAGGCTGTGCTGGTGGCAGTGCCCAGGGTGGGCAAATGAGATCAAACTCCCCTGAGTTGGTGCAGTCTCAGGGGGGATTCACAGGCACTGAAGGAGCTGAAAGTGGGAGCCCCAGTTGGGTTGGAAACTGCCCTCACAGATTGCTGGGAACAGCTGCAATGAGCACAGCCAGAACCCATCCCAAAAACCTCCCCCAGGCCAGGCTCATGAGGACTGCAAGGATGGTTCCAGCTGGGTCCTTCTGGGTGAGGACAAGGACAGTGTCCCCAGCTGGGTGTGCTGCTCTGCCACCAGGACATGGGACAGACCTGAGCACTCAGAGCTGGGGCTGTGGGTGGGACACAGAGCAGCCCTGGGCTCCCTGCAGGCTGCCCAAGGATCCATTTCCCCCTGGGAAATSCATTCCCTGCCATCCATGGCCACCACCATCCCCAGTGCTCCCAGGGCCACTCGACAGGGCACATCCAGGTGGGAAAACGGAGGAAAGTCACCCCTGGATCTCTCCCAAGGGACAGGCGGGAAGCTGATGCTGTGCTGTCCCTGCCTGCTGAAGGTTGGGGCGTTTTCCACCTGGGAAAATCCTTTGGAGCAGCAGTGACAGCCAGTGACACTGCTCCACACTTCCCTCCCTCTCCCTTCCCATGGGCCCTGCTCACCCCCTGAGCCAACATTTCCATATCCTGGAGCTGCCAGTGTGCCTGGGAATGTCCAGGGAAAATCCTGGGGCAAACCTGCAGGGTTCCACAGGCTGGCACTCTGGATGTGTGCCCAGGGTTCGGATTTGGGCAGAGGCCCTGTAGAGAGGGAAAGATGGATAAAGCTTTGGAGTTATGGRTCAGGGTGCCCAGAGAAACTGTGAATGGCCCATCCCTGGAAGTGCTTCAGGCCAGGCTGGACGGGGCTTGGAGCACCCTGGGACAGCAGAAAGTGTCCCTGCCATGGCARGGGTGGCACTGGATGAGATTCTGGTTCCYTTCCATCCCAAACCATTCCACAAATCCATGGCTCTGAAGCAGAAGGAACCAGGAGTCCTTCAAGGCTCAGAAGATTCCTGTTAATGAAGATATGGATTGAGGAGTTAGCCCAGAGATCCTCTGCAAACTTCCTTATCCCAG
>NW_026623433.1:827329-829962 GCF_030028575.1 Malurus melanocephalus
ATGGGATGGAATCCATGGGGTGGGATCCATGGGGTGGGATGGGAGCCATGTGGGCAGGGAGGAATTAATCAGGGCTGGACCATGGGACTGAGCACTGGGCAGCCCTGGGAGGGGTCTGAGCTGTGCACTGCGAGTGAGACTCCAGGATGTGCTCCCAGACATTAATGGCTTGTTTGTTGTCTAAGAGGGTGGAAAACCAGAGAAAATCCGAGGCCCAGAGGAGCTGTTTGAGCTCCAATGGGGCACTGTTGGTCCAGCCTGGGCTGGAGATCCAGGGCAATTACCAAGGCAAACTCCCCAAACCCATGGGCTCGGCTCTGGGGGGCTGGCAGGATAAAGCTCTGATTCATGGACGCATCTTTGGCCCCTTTCTTTGGGGTCTGTGTGTGTCACACATGCAGACAAGCAGGAATGTAATTTTTTCCAGACTGCTTTTTGCATAAATTAGGATTGTTTGCTGTTCATCAGCTCACCCTGCTGTGACCCCCCCTGCAGCCCCATCCCTTTCCCTGCCCAAACCCCCCAGATCCACGCTGGCTCTGGCAAGGGAAGGCAGCCTGGGCCATTCCCAGCCGGAGTTTGGGGATTTTTCAGGAGCTGCGCTGAGGATGGGCAGGACAATGAAGCAACCAGAGCTTCTGGTTGTAGGATAATGAGAAGTGTTTCCCCTCTCCAGGGTGGGTGTACCTGCCCCAGGCACCCCCGAGGATGGATCCTGGGATGGGATCACACCCTTGGGTCTCTGCAGAGCTGCCTGGGGGCTGTGGAGCGTCCCTGGGGCAGCCTGGATCCGGGAGAGCTGCCGGCCTCRGCAGCGCTGATAAATGGGATGCTGCTGCTTCCCCTCCCACCCACACACTTCCACTTTCACTTCACATGTGGGACCCAGCCCTGCAATTCCCAGCCTGGCCATAAATAACCCCTGCAGCACCAGGCAGCCACGGGGACGCCGTGGATTCAGCCAGAACCCGCTTTATTTATCCCCTTTCTTCCTCTGCAGATCTGGGTGTCCTTCACAGAGGGGATGTCCCACCCCAGGGATGTCACCTGTGTCCTGTTATCCCTGCTGGGCTCCCCTGATAACCCACCGAGGAGAATCTGTCCAAACAGCCCTGGTGCAGCTCAGGAATTAAATATGAAAAGAGCCAGCTGTTCCCGAAGCCTAATCCTTGTCACAGACAAACTTCCCTTGACCTGGAACTGTGTGGAAAATAAACACAGAGGTAAAGGCCATGTTCATAACTCATTTCCACAAAACCCAGCCTCACATTTCTGCTACTGGAATTTTTTCCCTCTGATGTTCTCTCCCAAAGCACAAAGTGTTTGTTGAGGTACAAATCACCTTGGCTGGTTTAGGTGTGCCAATAAAGCATTGGAAAATGTCCCATTTCTTTTCCACCTGGAAAATCCCACACCTTCCCTGCCCCACAGGGAAAGCAGGGTAACATTTGCTCAGCTGGGTGTGTCCCTGGCATTCCTGGCTGGGTTGTGGAACCCAGGAGGGATCAGCTCCAACCTCAGCCYTCCCGAGGTCACAGCACCAAGAACGGAGCCCTGGCTGTCCCTTGTGTCTGTCAGCTGATGGAGAAAACAAAGGTCACTTTGAGACTGGGAAAAAGCCTCAGGAAAAAGAGAATTTCCCAGGTTTATCAGCTCCCCATGGAGCCCAACACAGAGAAAGCTCTTCATTCCTACATCATCTGTTCTCCTCCTCTTCCCACACGGTGGCATTTCTGATGGGCAGAGATGTGAGCCATGAAAGGAGAGCCCAGGGGTTCAAAGGAAGAGCTGAGCTGGGCTGGAGATGAACATTGAGCCCTGAAAAGCAGAGATGGAGCCTGGGATTGCTCCCAGGGAGCAGGAGCTGGCTCATGGATGCAGCTCCTGGGTGTCCCCGTCCTGTGGGGGACAGTCCCCATGAGGAACGGAGCCCCAGGGAAAGCCTGGGCTGTGCCTTGGCAGCCCCTTGTCCAGATGCTGCTCCCACCCCTGACTCAGGGAATTACGGACTCATTTGGGCTGGAAATGCCCTCTGAGACAGAGTCCAAGCATTCCCTGAGCACTGCCAGGGCCACCASTGGCCATGTCCCCARGTGCCACATCCCCRCTGTTAAACCCYCCAGGGATGGGGCTCCATCCTTTGGGGCAGAGCAGCTTTTTCACTGCTCACCTCTKCCCCRATGTGTTTGGAGTCACTGCTTGCCRGGATGGAGGAATTCCAAGCCCAGGACACTGCAGCCACCACCCTCTGCTGTCCAGGCAGGGCCACCTCCACCCTGGGGACACGAAGCTTTCAGATTGTCACCGGTGTCCTCAGACAACCGCCAGCACTAACGAGAATTCCCAATTCCATTCATCCCCATTCCAGCTCSACCATCACAAGCTGCTCATTATTCTCCAAATGGGTTTTGTGTGACATTCTCAGTGTGGTGCTAATCCCATTTTTGCAAAAAARAAGCTGCAAAGGGAAGCAGCGAAACCATCTCAATTCACCCCCTGTATTTTTACATGGGCTTGAGAAGCAGTTGACTTTTTAAAAATGTCATGGTTTTTATCAAGGCTTTGAATTCCACCCCTTCAAGATGCAGGGAATATTTTAACAGATAAAAGAAAATAAAAATATCTCTCTCTCT
>NW_026623433.1:830038-844590 GCF_030028575.1 Malurus melanocephalus
TAATAAAGAGCAAGTGATTAACTGGCTGCTGAATTGGTTTTGAAATCTGGCCAGATGTGTTCGAGCAGGAATTGTTGGCTGATAGCATTTTTATAAATCTGATCTCTATTTATGTGCCTGCCTGRGAAAAGAGCACTTCTGAAATCTGGCTTTATAGTCCTCGATTAAATGATTCTGGTTGAGGATTTTRATTTACAGTTTGAAGAGGGTGTGTGTGATGAAATCCTAGCTGTTTTTTTTGTCTGAGTGCATCAGTGTAATCAAAAATCCTTCTTCCAACCAAAAGGCCGAATTCTTCTTGCAGTGGGAGAGCTTGTGAGTAAGGACTGCTTTCCCAATTAATATTGCCGTAAATGATTGTTAATTTACCTTGCTGTCGCAGCTCTCAGGGCTTTGTCAATGGTGTGAGTGGGCAGGCACCTCAGGGGAGTTTGCAATGAAAATATTCACATTGGCCTCTAGAAAATGATCAGGTTTTGTGCCAACAACGCAAAATCTGCAACTTTTGCTCTCAAAGGCTCAGGCTGGAGATGTTCTGGTTGGAGCTTCCCCRGAGATGTTGCTCAACAGCAGGGTTAGAGCTGAGTGGAAATTTCTCACTTCCTCTTGCAGAGAGAAAACGTGACAGAATCCCAGAATGGACTGGGCAGGAAGGGGACCAAAATCCCATCCAGTGCCACCCCTGCCATGGGCAAGGACACCTTCCACTGTCCCARGCTGCTCYAGCCCTGTCCAGCCTGGCCTTGGGCACTGCCAGGGATGGAACAGCCACAGCTTCTCTGGGCACCCTGTGCCAGGGCCTGCCCACCCTCACAGGGAAGAAAATGTTATTGGTGTTATTTTKGGGKTTTTTTTCACCTCCATACATATCCATGTCTTTTTATCCATGTGTATAGAGATGAAAATGGAATTTTTCCTGAAAAAAATTCTCTCACTTCTCATCCCATCCTGACACCTTCAGATGTTCCCTGTTTAAAGCTCGTTTTCACACAGATCTGATTTCCCTTAGGAAAGTGGGATAAACCGTGGATGGGCCAGTTTGTCACAATGTTCTTGGTAGATGTGAAAGAAATCCACGAGCAGCAGTTCCCAACCTACCACAACATCAYAAAAGTCACTTGTGGGGCAGTGACTGTACATCCCAAATCTGTCCTGTTTCAGTGCATATCCTGCACCTTCTCATCCAAAGCAAAGCATCGCCGAGATCTGAGCTCCTGTCTGACCCACGGGTAGAAAAATCTTCTGCTGCTTGGGAGGGCATGGAATTTCCCCTCAGCTTGGACATTCAGCATCCTTGGGCTCCGTACAGAGGGAATTCATTGGGGTTGTTCCAGAGGGATGAGCTCTGGGGCTGTCCCCATYGGTTTTCAGGGCCAGGCAGCTCTGGAGAGTGTCAGCACCTGGATCCCAGATGTGCCCAGCTSTGGGACCGCTGCACATCTGGGCACAGGCTGTGGGGGAGAGGGGCAGAGGGGATGCTGGGGCAGCCTGGGCAAACCTGACACGGATTACCAGGCACCTCCTGGTCCTGCTGTGTCACCTTCCCCAGGGAAACACTGGGAAYGTTCCTCCAGCTCAGGATTACCCATTTTACTCCCTTGCCATGGGGTAACACAAAAGCAAAGAGATTCACATTCTCAGGATCATTTTATTGGTTGCTGCTGAGTTTTCCCAGAATCAGATGGAAATGATGATCCATGAAGGGCTCTGGAAGCTCCTTACCTGCAGCTTTTCCCCTTTAGTATTTTATGATCCACAGGCACAGGGATCTCTCCCTGGAAAGGARCCTGGGGGCTGCAAGGGACTGGAGCTGGGGAAGGTGACAGTTGGTGACACTCAGGACTGGGCTGAGCTCTGCCCAGAGGATCCAAACTCACTCCCAGCTCCAGAGACAAACCAGCACCATCTCCAGGGGCAGCCACCCTCCCAGTGGTGCTGCTCTCAGCTCCCATCCATGGGGATGAGGATTTSTCAGGTTTTTGGGAAATGGGCAGTTCTGCTGACACCAATGACCTGCACCTTCCAGCTTTGAGTGCCCCCAAATTCAAGCAGCCTTTGAGTGCAGAGCCCACAAAACATCCCCCAGACATCTCCAGTTCGGTGCAAACATCAATAACTGCTGCAGGAAAACATTAAGGGATCGTTTTATTTTTTATGAGCCCAGAGCAAACCCAAAGCAGCTGCCATGGAAAGTCCAATGACTTTCTGATCAATTCCATGAGCTGCCCGAAATTTAACCCAACTTCTTGTTGCCAGCTGGTTTGGGTGACTGATGTGACAGCAGTGACCCCAAAACCGGGCAACTCTGTGGAACCTGGCGATCTTTACGGTTCCTTCCCCCCCAAAGCATTCCAGGATTCTGTGATTCCATTTCCCAGTCTCCCAGCTGGCTGCACAGCCACTCCAGGGAGCTGTGGATGTCTGAATTGCTGCATCCCACCGCCCTCCTGGGCTGAGCACCCCACTCCCCCTGAGGAAGGACATCTTGCTCGCAGCTGCCAGCGGGGTTATCCCGGCCACAGTCGCCCGGATAAAAATTGATTGCTGAACACATTCCGCCCCTTTGGAGCTCAGATGTGACAGAGCCTTTGTAGCAAAGCCCAGGAGGCTGGAACCCTTCCTGGGGAGATGGAGCCCTGTAAATCATTTCCTGTGTTAAAGCAGCTACAAGAGGGAGCCGTGCCTGGYGAGTGCAGCAGGTAACGTGGATTTGGGCCACCTGGAGCTGTGTGTTTCTAAATTCAGGGCTAAAGGAGAGCTTCATTCATCATTTGGGAGCTCCTGAAGGACCTGGGAATAGTTTTAGGTGCATAAATAATGGGGGTTTTTTTGTGATTTGTCATTTTGTGTATTTTAGCAACATTCTGGGCTGGGAGAGGGGCACAGGAGGAACCTTGGTGCCTGTGAGCASTCATTTGGCACATTTGTGTTCTCTGGGGAACATCTGGCAGCAGCAGAAGCCACAGGAGCCCTGTGCAGGCAGAAATTATCCACGTGGGAGCAAACACAGCTTTGGTCTGCGCTTTGCAAACATTCCCTGTGCTGAGAGCACCAGAAACACCCAGGGTTGGGAAAGGGAGCCTCCAGGAATTACTGCTCTCCCCACACCGGTCCTTCAGCAGTGACAGTGCTCACATGTACAGGCTGCTTTGGTTTTTACCGTCAGGGTGCTGCACAATTCCATGGAAATCAGYCCCTCCTGCAGATACTGGGCAAGCAGAGCGTTGTGGTGTCAGAGCAGCGAGGCACAGAGGGCTGGGTGCTCTTTTCTGCTCTTACATTGCAGTTTGCTGTCAGGATCTCCAGGAAAAGGCCCAACAGCCGCTCCCCGCCACCCTTTTTGCCCCAAATGTCCCAAATGAGCAGCGCACGTAGAACCCTCGGTGCCCCGGGCAGGGCTGAGCCGGGGCTGCTCACAGGGACAGCGGGATGGGCTCCGTGCTGGAGCCGGGCAGGATCTCCAKCCTGGAGCCCTCTCCTGGAGGAAAAGGCAGCGCTGCTGCCTGGGGAGCGAGAGCGGGACAGGCGGGAGGGACGCTCCTCCTGCAGCCGGGATTTGGGGGTGCCGCTGGCCCTCGGAGGTCCCCGGGCGGGCTGCGAGGGTCAGATGGGCTGGGCAGGGGAAGATGGGGCGTGTGGAGAGGGGAGCCCCAGATCCTGCTCTGCCAGAGCCTCTGGATAATTCACGGGGGCGTTAATGGAGTGGACCAGCGCAGGCTGTGTCTGTGCCCCGCTCCCTTGTCCTCCCCGCCGGGAATGCGCTCTCCTGCCCTTCTCCCGCCCGGAGAGGCCCCCGACACCTTCAGCACCTGTATTGACACTGGAAGATGCGGATTGGGGCCATCCCCCTCTGCCAGAGCTGCTCCAGCGGCTCCCAGCACTGCCCGAGCAAATCCCCTTCCCCAGTTCCTCACCTAAGAGGGGATTCCTTTTAGGATTAGGAGCTTTTAGGATTTCAAAAGCAAGCAGCAGCTACCAGGGCGCTGTTTGGGTTCCAGAGGCGCACACCAACGGTCTGCAGGGCTTGCACCAGGCTGGGAAAGGCAGGGGAGGAGCAGAGAGCCCCGGAGCCGCGGTGCCCTGGCACATGGAGCGGGGACAGCAGGGATGGCAGAGGAGCCCTGGCACACGGAGCAGGGCAGGGATGGCAGAGGTGCCCTGGCACATGGAGCGGGGCAGGGATGGCAGAGGTGCCCTGGCACACGGAGCAGGGCAGGGATGGCAGAGGTGCCCTGGCACACGGAGCAGGGCAGGAATGGCAGAGGTGCTCTGGCACACGGAGCGGGGACTGCAGGGACAGCAGAGGTGCCGGCGGAAGAAGGAGCCGCTTCTGCCTCGAGGCCCCTCCCGGCAGAGGCAGCAGCGGGGCTGAGATTTGGGGCTCAGGGCTCACATGGCCACGCTCTGCCAGCCGTGAGAGCGTCCCTGGGCAGGGATAAACTCCGCTCACGGGACTTTGCGGGYTGCAGCAGCACTCGCCGGGCAGGCTGGAGTCTCGGATGGATTTACAGGGCACGGGAGCCGAAGGCCGCCCCAGAGCGGGRCTGGCAGGACGCTGTCCCCCATCCCCACCCCCAGCCAGGGCTGTTTTGTTTCCCCRCCGCCGTGACAGCGGCCAGCGGTGGCTCTTTCCTGGCTGGCGGCGTGCGAGTGGCCGCTCGCAGCGCCCTGGGCGCGGGGCTGACCACTCCCCCTCCCTTTCAATAGGCAGCCCTGCCTCGAACACTATGGTATTTCCATCCTCGCCGGCTCCGGCGCAGAGGAGAGCACCAGGTAGTGAGGAGGA
Source organism: Malurus melanocephalus (assembly GCF_030028575.1). Taxonomy (NCBI): domain Eukaryota; kingdom Metazoa; phylum Chordata; class Aves; order Passeriformes; family Maluridae; genus Malurus; species Malurus melanocephalus. The sequence goes on from NW_026623433.1 coordinate 834,825, forward strand.
GAGCGGACACAAGTGTGGGAAGCCGTGGAGGATAGAAAGCTTTGCCCCGGGTCCTTCAGCTGAGCCGTAAGTGGAGGGGGGAGAGGCTCTTGGAACTCTTTCGGGGGTTGGAGGTACCTGTGAACATTTTCAGGGCAGCTCAGATTTGGGTTGTTGGTGATTTACTTTTCCTCTCCCCATTTCCAGTTTCACCCAGTAAAAGATTWGTGCATTTGCTACTGTAGGATCTTATAGAAATGTCTGAGATGATGCTCCCCTTTAAAATTCCTTTTTAACATATGTATCGATTTGGTACATCAATTTTGTATGGGTATTTAGGAGAACATAATTATTTTACTCATGTAGGTGGAAGGCTGTGCACTGGCATTAGTACAGCGAATTAAATTTGCAGTTCCTTCGCTGTTTCGAATTGTAATTTGGTTTTGGTGTAATTTGGTTTGGTTTTGCTGTGAGGGAGGGGAGATCCAAAGTGCCCGGGGTCGGGCAGGCAGACCCAGGGCTGATTCCTGCTCTGCAGGGGTGCTTGGAAGGATTCTGCGATCCCTCCAGGTGTTTTCCACGGCAGTGCCACCCCCAAAGGGTGCTGCAGGTGCCCGCATCTGCCTTGGGGATTGTGACAGCTGCAGGGATGTGCTGCCGAGCCGCTGCCATCCCTCGGGAAGAGCGCAGTCCTGCTCCCCCAGCCCCGGCAGAGGGAATTGAGTCCCTGCGGAGCCCGGCCAAGGCCTTCCCCCTTCCCATCAGCCCGTAAATCACTGCTGTGCCTGTGGCTGCTCTCYCGGTGTCAGAGCCACCAGCAGCTCGCCACCCTGCGCTGTCACCTGCTATCCCTGGGGGCTGCGGGCTGGGGCCGGGCCCCTTCCTGCTGCAGCCCCTTCCCACTGCCTCCCGTTCCGCTGGCTCGGCAGCTTTCCCCCACCTGCCACAGAAATCATTTTCCTGATTTTTTTTGCGTTTTCTGCTTGGCCTGGGGCTGGGGGTGTGTGGAAGCTGAAGCACTTTGGGTACCCCAGCATTGGGATGTGAGTGTGTCCCTTCACCACAGAGCTTTGGGGGGGCCGTGTGCCCCTCCAGATGAGGAAACTCTCTCCTGTCTGGGCAGGTTGAGGGACAAAGGAACACAAAGTAACCTCACCTTGCGTGCTTTGGAGCCCTCTTTGGAATGGGGCTGATGGGATTTTCGGAGCGGATTSGGGCAGGCTGGTCCAGGTGTCCTGCTGAGGGTCCTGCAGGGATCCAGGGGCACCTCAGGGACTCCCAGCTGGGCTGTTCATCCCTGCCCACGGGACAGGCTGGGCTCTGCCAGATGGGGAAGGTGTGAGGGGTCAGGCCCCGCCCTGGGGCTGGGATCCCTCTGGGACAGAGGGACTGTGATCTCGTTCGTTCCCCCTTTCCTCTGCCCCGCCCAAGGCCTGGCCCATGGCATTGTGCTGTGAGTCTGCTGCTCCGTGGAGGTGAATTCATGAGTGAAACAACAGCTGATCTGATTAACCCTCCCTGCACATCCCCCTRCAGTGGCCAGAGCTGGGTGATTTAATGGCAGCAGCTCTGGTGTCCCACCTGAACCCTCTGCTGCCCAACCTGTGCTGCCAGCTCGCTGTGCATCTGCTGAGAGGGGCATTTTCAGCTTCACTGGCAGCTGAGCCGTCGATGAATRAGCAGAGAACAGGAGCAATCTGAACAAAGTGCAGTTTGGGACAAGAGAGAGAGGGCTCTGTGAGGCTGGGCCAAACTTTACCCACCCTGGCCACTGTCACCCAGCCCAGCCAGACTTTGTCCAGCCAAACGGGAAGGCTCTCGAGATCCCATCCTACCTCCCTGAGATATGGCAGGCCCCGGGGCAGGGAAGAGCCCCTCGCCGGCGCCGGAGCAGCCTGGGTGGGATGCGCTGCCAGGCAGTCCCTGCCCCATCCTTCCCACCCAGCTCCCCACCGGCGCAAATCCCCGGCAATCAGCGCCCAGACCGTGCCGGGGGCCCCCTCGCTTTCCCTGGGTCACCCTGTCCCTGCCCTTTACCCTCCTGGAGCGTTTTCAGCGGCTGCAGAAGGACCACTGCCGCTCTATTGACCGCCGCCACTCCATTGTTTACCACAGCACCCCTTGCTGCCCCGCCCGCTTTCCTCCAGGAAATGGGGTGTGACCACTCCCAAGTTTTAAAATCGTAAGAAATGTGGGGTTTAGCGGTGGCCAATCTGCGAAAACCCTTGGCTGTGAGTAAAGGAAACACGCTCCTGTTGTTGCCTCAGGGATGCTCCCGCTGTCCGAGCTGATGGACGGGAGGAGGGCTCTGAGATGCCAACACATCAACAACCACTCCCTCCCCTGGGAACGGGGCTGGCAGGRGCCTGGAAAGTGCCCGGCTCGCAAGGGTTAAAGCCTGGCGGAAGGATGTCATTTCCAGCGGCTCTTTGCCCCACCCCCTCAAAGATGATAAATTATTGCTTGATGCAAAAATTAAAATGAAGTGGTTGTCACCRAGCAGTTCTGGGGCAGCCGGGCAAGGTGGGGCTGTGCCAGGGGCTGCTGCAGGTTTTTAAAGCTTTAATTCACCTTCTTGAAGCCAGAAATATTCTTATGGGGTTGCTGCTACTGCCCCTTTCTCCAGGCTTCCCGTCTGACCCCACGGAAAAGGAATTGTCTYGGTTTGTTGGGACTGAGGAAAGCACCTGGATGGTGTTTGGTGGCTGTCCCGGGTGTGCCATCCTGCAGTGACACCTCCCCTGGATGCCCAGCTGGGACTCAGGGCTGTGGGAAGGAGCTGAGTGCGATCCTGCAGTTCAGGAACTGGGGAACAGTGTGAGCCTCAGCATTTTACAGCTGCGTGCATGGGGCATTAAACTGGGAAACAGGGATGGAAACCAACTGGGAAGTCACTGTGCATYGCTCCACTTCCCTCTTCCTATCCTTAAAACAGCATAAAACTACAACATTACATGAAAATACTGTAACCTGCCTTCATATATTCAACAGACAAGGTTTACTTTAATATTAATTTTTAACTCCTCAACTTATGCAAGGGGTGTGTGTGTGTGTTAATCATGAGTACAAACAGCTTTTTCCTTTTTAAACCAAGCTTGGTAATTCACTTAATTTTTTTAAAAAACCACCCAACCTTGTAAAAGAGGAGGGATGGATGTTGAAATGAAATTAAAATTTTAATTTAGTTTAGAAATGACCCAAGAGTGTAATAGCTTTGGCTGGTACTTGATCAAGTCCCAAAATAAATGCTGATTCTCTCACACATGTTTTCACAATAGGACAGGAATAATGAGAGCAAACAATAAGACTGAAGTCAAGCTGTGAAGTCACTAAGGATTTTACCAAATGGTTCTGATTCCCCTCTATTTATTAGCAGCTCCCAGCAAGCCGTGGCTCTGGATTATCTTGATGTAAATCTGCAGTGATTTCCTCCAAATCAGCCAAGGTACCTGACCTGGAGAGCTCCAGCAGGGAAAGGAGCTCAGCTGAGCTCCCTGACAGCATCCAAGGGAGGAGAGCAGCTCTTTGGGCTCTCGTTAGAGGAAGCTGAAGAGAAGCAAAATATCACTCAGCCATCAGGGAAACTTGCTGACAGTGAGAGATGTTCTGGGCTGTGAAGTCGTTTCCTCTGGGAAGTGGTGGAAGTTCTGTTAAAATTAGCCTGGACACAGCAGAGCAGAGCTCCGTCTCTGCTGTCTGTGCCTGCCCTTCCAGAGTGCCTTTATTCCATGCACAGCACCTGCTCACCTGCCTTTCTCAGCCTTCATGGCACCTACTGGGCTGGAATGGTCCCTTCTGGGATTCCTCTTCAGGGATTCCAGCCTAACATTCCCTTTTCACACCCTAAACCCTGTATTTGTCWGTCCTTTAACCATCAGCACCCTCAAAACCTGCAGCAGGCTGGGTGCTGGTTGAATTTGCCTTTAAGCAGGGCTTCTCTGGAACCCACAGAGATGGGGATGCAGATTGTTGCAGAGTTTTGTGTTGTGTTTCTGCACTTGTCTCGTGCTTTTTAACAGCACAGCTTGAAGGGGAAGAGAAACCAGAGAGCAAACGGGCTCTGAATGTCTTGGAGCTGCTGTCTAGAGATGGTAATTCACCTCTGCTGGGGCTGCTGTGCAGCTCTGGTTAAATCCTGTTGTTWTTCCTCGTTGCACGAAGCCTGTCCAGGGTGTCAGGACGGGTTTGGTGCTGCTGCTGTCACTGCACACAGGCGGCCCCGAGCAGCAGTGAGTGCTGCCTTGCTGGAAGGTTCAGCCTGAGAAAGATGCAAACAACACCCAGCGAGGCATGAGCACGGTTCTCGAGAGCTGCTGCGAGCGGGGAGCCTCGATCAAAGGGGGGAAAAAAACCCCAAACCCAGCACCAGCTGCTGCTGCACGAGCTGCAAARCAGAGAGCAGAGCTGCTCTCTGGCACTGCTCTGTCTGCTCTTTGGGGCTGGGACTCCTCACTCTGGGACCCGTGGGTGGCACCGGGGCAGGTGAAGAGCCCCGAGCTCGCTCTGGCTCCGTTCCATCCTGTCTCGCTTTGTTTGGCAGCACCAACCTTTGCTTTGGGGCAAGGTCAGCCTGTGTGTACCTGCCACAGTTTCCATATGCTGCAGGTTGGGGTCCTGTGTGTGATGGCCCGGCTGGGATTGAGCACCCTGCTTGGCATTAGGGGATGCCCTTCAAGCCAGGGATGCTCCACCCTGGAMGTGCTCAAGGCCAGTTTGGACAGGGCTCAAAGCACCCTGTGGGAGGTGTCCCTGCCCATGGCAGGGGATGAACRGGATGAGTTTTAAGGTYCCTTGGAGCCCRACTCACTCMGTGACCGCTCAGRTCTCGCCCCAGCTATGGGGAGTTGTAGCCGAGGCGTTTCACCAGGGCGGGCTGGCAGGGCGTGCACTGATGCTGAGATTAGTTAACGCTGCTCAACCTCGCCAACTCGCTCTCGGTGTGGTTTTGGGTACGGCACAAAGAGAAACAGGCTCGTAGTTATAGTGGTAGTTTTCACCCTTGTGAATCAAAATAGAGAAGTTCGGAAAAAAAAAAAAAACAAAAAAAAAACCACCCCAACAACCAACCAACCAGCTCCTGCCGGTGTTAGAGGCAGAGTTAGTAACAAGCAGCAGGAAATGATGATGATCATTTAATACCGTGCACATGCAGGTGTTTTGTGTTGGGTCATTACTCACGGGGCGCGGGGGAGATGCCCTGGGGGTCCCTGTTTGTGGAGGCGCTGAGTGAGGCACGGTCAGAGCAGCTCCACCCTGCCCTGCCCTGCCCTGCCGGGGGAGAACTGCAGAGAGCTCCAGCAGCAGCAAAACCCCTGGGGAAGGAGCAGAGGAGAAGCTGGGAGAGGGTCCCAGGGCCTCCAGGAGATGTTCAGGGGTAGAAGTGGAGGCTGGAGGTGATGGGGTTGTGCTGGTTGTGGGCATAAAACAGAGAGTGAGTCTGGTGAGGAGCGGCCGAGGGAAAAAAGGAGGCTCAGAGRGGACCCTCTCAGCTCCTACAACTCYCTGAAAAAAGGGTGCACCCAGGGTGGGGTCAGGCTCTGTTCCCAGGGAACAAATGATGGGAGTAAAGGAAACAGCCTCAGGTTGCACTGGGGAGGTTTAGGTTGGATAGTGGGGAAAATTTCTTCACTCCAAGGATTGTCAGCACCGGCACAGCTGCCCAGGGCATGGTGCAGACACCTTCCCTGGAGGTGTTTACAAACGTGTGAAGCGGCACTTGGGGCTGTGTGGACATGACTGGGTGAGGGGCTGGACCTGGTGATTCTGGGATTTTGCTGCAGCATAACTTGGGCAGGGCTCTGCAGGAATCCAGAGCCGTGTCCTCGGGAGGTTGGAACAGCTCCTCTGCACCCCCAGGCTGGGAGCAGCCATTCCCATGGCTCCAGCTCCCATTCTGCCCAGTCCAGGCTGCTCCCCATTCCCTCTTTCGTCCCAGCACTTTGGGGTCACATCCCCCAAACATAGGCAGAACATCAGCCCTGCCTTTCCATTGGCACTGCAGGRAGAGAGGGAGAAACATTTGCATCTCTGATAACTGAGCCATGCTGCAGCTGCTCCACCTCAGCCACCCCAGTGGGCTCATGAGGGTCAGAAATGCCAGCTATGACTGCTCTGGCAGAAGGACTTGCTCAGGACAGTAAATCCCACRTGAGCAGCTCCATGTGGGACTGCGAGGGAGGGATTTGGCCAGGGAAACCAAAGCTCATGTGTGAAAACAGAGGACGTGTCCTGGAAACAGCAAAGGTCTTTGTGAGACAGACTGGGCCTGACAAAGCTTTCACAGGAAAGGTGTTGATCTCAACAAAATGCCTTTTTTTTTTCCCCTCTCAAAAGGAAAAAAAAAAACCTGGCAACAATTTCCCACCAATTCTACAGCAAAGGAAACATGATCTCATCTTCCCTCAGAGCAGCTCCCTCAGCTTCCAGGTGATAATTCATTCCCCATTGTCAGACCCTCCCCWGGTTTGGTGCTGCACTGTTGATACAACCCCTGGAATCACAATATTTCCTATTAATCCAGATAGTTTTCCTCTTCACTTTCCCAGCTCAGACTCGTTATGGTGACATTGTGCCCTGAGCTTTACACAGCTGTGGAAAGCMCGGATTGAGCTGGCGCTGTCAGGTTTTGTGTCCTGGGATCTAATGCCCTTCTCCATTCCTGCAGGCACCTCCAGGATGATGAGTTATTACATGGACACAGCCATCGGCAGTGCAGCTCCTTATCCTTTGGCTCGGCCTGGAATGATGGTAAGGAATGGACAGGACCAAGGGAATAGACTTGTGCTCAGGGAGAGTGGGGTTAGATCAGATTTTAGGAAGAAATTCTCCCTTGTGAAGGTGGGCAGGCCCTGGCACAGGGTACCCAGAGAAGCTGTGGCTGCCCCTGGATCCCTGGAGTGTCCAAGGCCAGGCTGGACATTGGGGCTGGGAGCACTCTGGGATGGTGGGAGATGTCTCTGCCCATGGCAGGGGTGTGAAGGAGATGATCTTTAAGGTCCACTCCAACCCCAGCCACCCCATGCTTCTATAAAAGCCAGGAATTAGGGTTGGTTTCCCACCCCAGCAGTTTTCTCTCAGGTTCCTGGGGTTTCTCCAGCCCTGCCCCAGCTCGGTGCCATCCCCGGGGTATCCAAGGTKTGAGGCAGTTCAGAGCAGCTCCTGAATTCCAAGCATTTACCCAGAGCCTCTCGAGCCTGCAAATCTCCCCTGGAAATGGGATCGTGCTCGGATTTCCTGCGCTGCTGTTGGGACGAGCATTGTCAGGAGAGCCATTGTCCCGGTGCCTGCTCCCCCTGCTGACCTTCACCTGGGATCAATGGGATCACCACGGAGCAGGGCAGAGTTTGGGAAAAGGGTTTCTGGAGTTTTGGGATCGCTCCGGTGCGGCACGGAGCAGGGCAGTGTTTGGGGAAGGGTTTCTGGAGTTTTGGGACTGCTCCGGTGTAGCATGGAGCAGGGCAGTGTAGGGAAAGGGTTTCACGAGTTTTGGGATCGCTCCAGTGCGGCACGGAGCAGGGCAGCGTTTGGGGAAGGGTTTCTGGAGTTCTGGGATCGCTCCGGTGCAGCATGGAGCAGGGCAACATTTGGGAAAAGGTTTCTGGAGTTTTGGGATCGCTCCAGTGTGGCACGGAGCAGGGCAGCGTTTGGGGAAGGGTTTCGGGAGTTTTGGGACCGCTACCGTGCTCCGCTCTGTTCTGTCTGTGTGGTTTATGGTTGTGTGGGATAAAGGTTGGAGTGTGATCCTGGGACAGGCTGGGCAGGGATTGGAGCCTTTTTTAGGAAAATCAGATTGATYTTTAGGAAAATCAGATCCATATTTAGAAAAATCAGATCCATATTTAAAGAAATCAGGCCTACATCTAAAGAAATAAWACATATATTTACAGAAATCAGACCTATGACAGAGAAATGACATTTCTAGCCATTTGTCCAAAGAACTGCTGASCCTTAGAGCTCACATAAACTGTGGGCTGACACCCCAGGCTGCACAGAACGTGTGCTAAAACCAACATTTTCCCCAAATTGGAGAGAAAAGCCCACCCTGAGCCATGAAATATTCCCAAGGCAGCYCCACAGCTTTCCTTTAAATGGTTCCGAGCAAGCATTTGGCTTTCAAATATTGATTGGCCATCAAGGAAATCTATTCCCCCCACAGGGAAATGGTAACAATGATAAAAAATTCAAACATCCTGCATTTATTTATAGGTATGTGSACGGTATTGTCCTCTCACAGGCAGATAAACTCTTCAATGCAATAATTATAAAATATGATATATATAACATAAAATATAATATAGAATGTATAATATATACATATATAATAAATACATATATACATATAAATATATAAATACATAAATACACAAATATATAAATATATAAATATATAATAATAAATATAAATTATATGGAATTATGTATATACAGGACGGTGTACATAGTAAATATATCTACAGTGTATATAAACACATACATATATGTGCTGTGTACATATATATACACACTAATATACACTAATATGTGTATATTAGTGTGTATATACACTAATATGTGTGTTTAAAATAGGTGTGTACAAAATAAAATAAAAATTATATCCTGGGATCATTTATTAAAGCTCTTTTTACAACCTGAACAAATCTGTCTTTCTAAATACCTCTATATCCTTATATATATATTTAATAAATATATTTTATTATATTTGTATTTGATAAATATATTGTACTATATTTATATATTTCATATAATAGATAATAAATATATTTTATTTATATGTTTATAAGGTATAAATCTAGCTTCATCTACAATAAAAATAAAAGTGTAATTAATATTGAGTTATAAGCCAGATTGCAGAGGTGTGGGTGTATAAACGCTTTTGTCACCCATGCAGTCAGTACATATATAAAGTATTGTGTAAATTTTCTGTAATAACACAGAAAATTATGTAATATAKGGATAATAATGCATGACATTATGTGAATTATATGTACRTGTGGGCATTTTATAGGARGTGTAKATCTCATATACCCATGWGTGCAGGCCACATGTACACACACGKCTGTGGACACAAAAATAAAACTGCTATAAATATAAATAACCTAAATAGAAATGCAATAATCCCAAATAATATCCCTATAAATAGGAAGAGAAACATAAATACAACAGCTGGGCCCAGGCTGCCCTATAATGCCTGRGCAGGGGCTTCTCCACCCCCTTGTGACCTCCCCCTCTAGATTTTGTGGGGGGTTTAGGGCCTCCTGCTGCCAAAAAATAACAAAATAACTAAAAAATGACCGTCCCAGTTGTGGGGAGTGGCACTGAGGGTGTCCCCATGGGAACCTCCTCTCACAGAAATCCCACCGAGCTCAGCCTCACTCTGTGCCTTCACTTTTCTCTCCATATTTGTTCCAAAAAGGCCCTTTTTGGCCTCATTGACATCAAAAGTGTTCAGATCTGCCAGGGCGGGGCTCGCTGCCCCTTGCACATTTTGGGGTCACGCTTCCCTTACCATTCCCCTCTGCTCCTTCCAGAAACCTGGAGTGCCCGCTCCCTGTGAGGATCCCTGGGTGTCCTGTGGCTTCCAGGGCTCCTGCTGCCAGTCCCGGCCATGCTGCCCGCTCTGGGACGAGTCTGCCACGCAGGAGGTGCCCACGGGGCTGGAGCACTAYGGCACGGGTAGGACACCGGGGTGGCACGGGGGTGGCACGGGTGGGACACGAGAGTGGCACTTTCCCTGTGCTGGGGCATCGGAGCATCCTCAGCTGGGAAAATGAGGCTGAGTCCCCACCCA
>NW_026623433.1:845055-848587 GCF_030028575.1 Malurus melanocephalus
TTCCTTCCAAAATTCCTTCCTTCCCTCCCTCCTTCCCCAGTCCTGCCTTCATTTATTTGGGGTTTTGCCCTCAGTGCCTCCCTCAGGCACAGCATCACCATGTTGGTCCCTGCCTTCACGGTGTTGAGGGTGTCCCTCAGTGAAGATTGGGCCAGAAAGCAGAAAAAAACCTTAAATATGATATTTTTGGTATCTATTATCCTCCTGTTGAAGCGGTGCTGAAGGGTGGGAGCTTCCTTCTCCTGTGCCGTGGTGTGGGAGAGCTCCTTTCCTTTTCCAGCTGGTGATTTTGCTGTGTTTTGTAATTTTGAAGTCCTGGCTGCGCCTCCTTTGTATTTAGGGGCAGTAGCCCTGGTCTGGGGTGTCCAGGAGGATCCTGTGGGCGGTTTCATCCTCCACATTTCTCTCAGGTTTGCAGGACTGATGTCCTGGCCCTGGTTAGTGGCTTTGGAGAGCGACACCCATGGAGATTTGTAAGGATTTCTAAATTCCCGTTCTGCTCTGGTGCTGAATTTGGGTCTCTTGCAGCTCAATGCCTTGCACTGGGTGTCCAGAGAGGCTGGGGCTGCCCCAGCCCTGGAAGTGTCCAAGGCTGGGACACTTGGAGCAGCCTGGGACAGTGGCAGGTGTCCCTGTCCTTGGCTTTCAGGTGCCTTCTCACCCAGTTCTGGAATTTTATAATTCCTTGGGAGGGCAGTGGCCTCCAGGGCTGGAGATGTGAGGCCACACTGGGCCATCAGCTGAAGCAGTTCCCTGCCRGGGCCTAGAGAATGTCTCTCTCACACGTTTGTGGTTTGGAAGTTGTTACAACAGCCCTGGTAACGGATTCTTGCCCCACATGTGTTTCAGCACATGAATTTTCCAGCTGAGTTTGCACTTTGAGCTGTTTCTCGTGGTGKGGAAGGTGGGGTRGGATGAGATGAGCTTTGAGGTCCCATCCAAGCCAACCCATTCTGGGGTTTGGAACTCTTGTTTCAGAACATTCTGCTCACTCTCTGTGAGCAGTTGTCAGGGCAGAGGCTCCCGGGGCTGGGGTGGCTGAGGATGGAACAGCCCTGAGCTCGGGTACCCTGGCACAGCTCAGCCACAGAACTGAGAGAAAGAGCTCCAGCTGYACAAAGGTGATCTTTGCCTCACCAAGGTGAGGTTTATGTCTCATTTAGTCCCACATGAGCCTGTCCTGAAGCACTCAAACCCTGGGTAAGCTTTTCTGTGGGTGTGCTGCTCTCTCCTGCTCGTCAGTGCTGCTCATTGGCCCCCGGGGAGGGACAGCCCCGCTGTTCAGGGACTTTGTGCAGCTGAAGAGTTCAGCAGAACCAAAAACTGCTGTGGTCAAACGTGCAGCTTGAAACCTCTCCTTGGCCGAGGTTCAGGCATTTGGGTTTTTTTGGTTTCTCCTTTGGTGAGCACTCGAGTGTGAGCAGGAGATGGATGCAGAGAGCTGGGGCAAAGCTTCTCTGCTATTCCCAGGCRTCCTTACTCCAGCTATTTGCTCAACTCCTGTGGGTGACCTCTCAGCATGATGTCAGCTCTGCTCTGATGAAATCTGCCCTGGCAGCATTTGGATTTGCTCAAACATTTTGCAAGTCTGTGCCTGGAAARTTTTCTTAGGGTTTTTGTTCTTGACCCTCTCCCCTTTTCTGTGAAAGTGCTCTCTCCAGGGAATGASATATCTGCAGCCCAGATCTTCCTTACCCTGTGCTGCCTCTGTGAACTTTCTTATTGCCATGGCTGGAGCCTTCCTCAAACCTCAGCAAAGCCAGGGAAAGAAATCCAAGCTGTTGGTCCTTCCACAGGTTTTGATCCAGCTTTTAGTGCATTAGGATGAGCAGGACAGGCCCCTGGCTCTCTTGCAACACCCAGGAATTACTTTTCAGCTCTTTCTGTTGCAATGCAAGGTGCTCTTTCTCTGATTTGTTTTTCAGTGTTTCTGGTTCTTCAGTCTAGAGCAGTTTCTAATTTTAAATGAGAGGAAACTCTTATTTGTATATGGGGCCAGGAAACAGCCTTTCATTTCTCCTTTGTGTCTCGGCTGCACATGAAAACCATTTGTCATCTATTCTTCTGCTGCACCAGAGGCTATTTTGGTTTTCATGGTCTTGATGTTGGTGAAAGAAACAAGTCAACAAGGAAAATGCAAGTGTGAATATATCCTCCTGCAATAGAAACCCACAACATTTCTAAGAGTTTGAGGGCTGCTTGCGTTTAGGGAAGATGCTCTGCCTTTGAAGCTCAGGGCGAGTTTATTTGCGCTGCATTCGAAGCTGATAAGGATATTGTGTGATATGATAAAGGGAAGCTTGATGTGGATTTAGCTCATAGATAAAGCAAGGAGGGGTGGAGTGGTTTTGGCTTGAAAAGGACGCATTTGAAAATGGGCTGGAGTGGGTTTATTTTTTGTGGGCTTGTACCACAATGTGTGGAGCACGTGGTGGGAATGTCACAAAGCCATCCCGAGGGGAGCTGCTGGCTGCTCATGGCCAGGAGCTCTGCCCCGTACACAGGTGGCATCAGGGCTGTAAAGGCACTCTGGCTGCTCCAGCTGCCACCCAGCTGGCCCTGGGCCTGCCCAAAGTGCTGCTGGAAGCCACGCTTGGCACCTTGTGGTGATTTCATGGGGAAATAGGATCCCAGTATTCCTCCCTTGGAATGCTGTTTGGATTATACAAGGTTAGGCGTAAAGCTGCAGTGGAGGGAAACATTTGATGGTGGAATTATCAAATTATTGTGGGGCTTTGAGTGACCTGATTGAGGGGGTGGCACCCTGCCTGTGGTGCAGGGGTTGRAATGAGGTGATTTTTAAAGTCCCTTCCCACCCAAACCAGCCTGGGATTCTGCAATTCCATTACAATTCCAGCACAGATGCAGTGCTGGCTGTGCTGCCTCAGGAGCCAAGGCCACTCGAGCAGCCCCTTSCACTCAGAGTGGTTTGTTTTCCTTGCTGATAGGGGAGATAAAGCTGTTGTTAATGGCAAGGCAGGGATGGAACCACTCTGGCCCCAGCGGAAGAAGTTTCTACAACTCTTGTGCTGAATTAGCATCCTTGGGCTGAAGGTATTCCCAGCCTTTGGGATGCTCCTGGAGCATTTGGGGGAGTGCTCCCGCCTTCACTGAGAAATGAATCACAGAAACTGGAATGGTTTGGGTTGGAAGGARCCTTAAGGATCATCTCGCCCCAACCCCCTGCCTTSCACCAGGCCAGRTYGCTTTAAGCCRTGTCCAGCCTGGCSTTGAACATTTCCARGGATCTTYTGGAGAGGAAAAAGCAGAGCTGGTGCTTCATGGGCATCAAGTCCCTGCAGCCTGGGCTGTGCTGGGGCTGTGCTGGTTTGGGCAGGAGAGCTGAGCCCTTGCAGCTGGAGGAACCCCTCGGGGTGCTGTGTCCCCACACAGAGCAGGGGGGATGCTCYYCCTGYRYCCCCACCCTCTGGCCCYGTGATCCTCCTCCCAGCCCAGCCAGGGTCCCACGGGGCCGCCTGCAGCCATGGCAAAGCCCCCCTGCTTTTCCCCATGTGTCCCCCTGCTCTGCCTG
>NW_026623433.1:849584-871587 GCF_030028575.1 Malurus melanocephalus
GCCCAGGGAGCAGCCAGGCTCAGCCCTGGGCCAGCCAGACTCTCCTCACTCTCCTTAACACACCAGGAGCAGGCAGGGGAGGATGTAGAGAAGGTGAAGGGAAGCAGAAGAAGTGGAAAAAGGGGGTGAGCCCCCGTGGGAGGGGTGTGATGGATGGGAACTCATTCCATGCCCCAGAGGAAGCCCTGCACAAAATCCTGCCCCTGCCCACCCTGCACAAAATCCTGCTCTCCCTGCCACACAGCTCTCCCTGGCCCTGAGGGAGCCCTTCCTGCTGGGCTCTGTTGTCACCCTGTGACATGGCACAGCTTCTCTGGGCCTGGAGCCGGCCTGGGGGGCTCTTTCCCTTTTCCTTTGTGACACCCCAGGGTGTTCCACCGGCTCCAGTCCCACCCAGTTGCTGTACTGGGACACTCTGTCTGTTGAAGGACACACATTTTCTCTGTTATGGCCGCTTTCCAATCTGTTGGTAGAGAGAAACGATCCCTCTGTGCCTTGGGAATGGATTGCAGGGTCTGTGGTGTGTCCTGAGAAGGATGAGCACTCAGGCTTTGCTCTCAGCTCAGGGGAGCTGCAATTCCTGCAGATCCAGCAGATTTCCCAGTGAGGAACACACCTGCAGGTGCTCCCGTGGCACTCAGAGGTGCTGGGACCCGCTGCAGCTCAGCACTCGCAGAGGATTATTGCACTGAGGCCATGGAATGACAGAAATCCAGGCTTTCACTTTTCCATTTGTTTCCTGCCTGAGCCTGGAAAATTCCCCATGTGGCCTCTCCAAGACAAAACCCCAGGGAGCTCCCTGTGCCTSGGTCAGCAGCGGAGAATGAGCTCAGAGCTCTTTTCCCCCTTGGGTCAGCTGGGATGAGGGATGGAGCTCAGGGCAGGGCGTTGGACCCCGGGCTGGGGCTGGGCAAACTGGAATGCTGCTGCGTGGGTTTGGGAGGAACCTGGGGGTTTGTTGGGATTCTCAGGTGTAACAAGGGGTTGGGGCTCAGCAAGGGCCAAACTCAAGTGAGGGAGCTGCAAAAATGAGCAGCAGAACGAGCAGCAGCACTGAGGGCTCCTGTGTGCCTCAGGAAAGGAATAACGGGATGGGGAGTGTGGGAGGCAGGGACAGAGCCACAGCCTGTCCAGGACATCCTATCCAGGAGTGCCTGGAGGGTGCCTGCAGAAGGGATCTCATTTTGGGATGTCCCTGGAGCAGGGTGAGCCACAAGGCCCCAAAATCCCAGGGACTGGGCCCTGCCCTTGGAGCAGGACTGATCCCCCCCATCCTCTGTGGGGATGGAGAGCTGGATGTTTCATTTTCCAGAGGAGGAAACCATCCTGCACCCCCAAACACTTCAGASAGGCCACACCAAGCAAAACTTGAGGGAGTGGGGGGGATGAGCTTTCCCAAGAAAATTCCTCAGAACAGTGAGGTGTTGGGGGCACAGAGCCCTCCCCAGGGAGTTTGGCTGCCCGTGGCCAGCTCTTGCTGCAGCACTCAGGGGGCTTTGCTGGGCTGGTGAGGAGCGGGGAGGGCAGCAGAAGTGAGGAGAGAGATTTGGAACAGGCTTYSYRGGGAAGGGGCGGAATCCCTGCCTCTGGAAGTGTTCAGGACATGTGTGGATGTGGCACTCGGGGCCACTGTTTGGTGCTGGACCCGGCGGTGCTGGGGGAAGGCTTGGTCTGGGTGATCTTGGCAAGTTTCTCCAACCTTTAGGATTCCCTGATTGTGTTTTCTCTGGGAAAATGGAACAATGATGTGCCAGGACAGTGGGATGGCAGGAGAGCATGGCAGGGCAGGCAGTAGGAATGTTGGACCCTACAAACAGCCCAATCCTCTCAGCTGCTGGCAGCTTGGAGCACCTCCGGCTCCCTCCAGATGTTCCCTGTGTTTATGGCTGCTGGAGCAAGAGCCTCAACTCTCTCATTAATGCATTTCTYTCTCTCTCTCTCCCTCACGTCCAAGCCAGAAGTCTCAGCTCTGAGGCTGCAGCTGGGAACGAGCTGGGGTGAGGGGTGGGAGAGRGGAGGGAGGTGTGCGCCAGCCTCCCGTCCCACTCGGCTCCCCCTCCACTTCCCTCCCCCCCGAATCCTCCCAAAATACACATGCCCCGCAAAAAGAAAAACACTGGCAGATTTTTTATTTCAGAAAGTAAACACTTAGGCCATGGGGGTCTGGAGGTTATGGGAAAAGAGGAAACCATTGGGCTAATCAGGCCGGGACACACTTCCCCTGCTGAAATAAAGCAGAAATCGCTGCCTCGCAGGGCGCTGCTRCGGTTAACCCTGGGGCTGCCAGTGCCATCCATGAGGCATTTTCCCTCAATCCTCAGGATTTTGGGGCTTGTGGTTAACCCTGGGGCTGCCAGTGCCATCCATACAGTGTTTTCCCTGGGATTTTGGGGGCTCTGGGGCTGCCAGTGCCATCCATGAAGTGTTTTCCCTCAATCCCTGGGATTTTGGGGCTCTGGGGCTGCCAGTGCCATCCATGCAGTGTTTTCCCTCAGTCCCTGGGATTTGGGGCTTGTGGTTAACTCTGGGGCTGCCAGTGCTGTGGGGCTCTGGGAGCCTGGATCCTGCCCACCCATTTTCCCTCGCTCCCTGGGATTTTGGGGCTCAGGGGCTGCCAGTGCCATCCATACAGCTTTTTCTCTCAATCCCTGGGGTTTGGGGGTTCATGGTTAACCCTGGGGCTGCCAGTGCCATCCATGGACCATTTTCCCACAATTCCTGGGATTTTTGAGCTTGTGGTTAACCCTGATGCTTCCAGTGCTGTGGGGCTCTAAGAGCCTGGATCCTGCCCACCCATTTTCTCTCAAAGCCTGGGATTTGGCACTTCCTGGTTAACCCTGGGGCTGCCAGTGCCATCCATGAAGCATTTTCCCTCAATCCCTGTCATTTTGGGGTCTAATGGTTCACCCTAGTGCTCCCAGTGCTGGGAACTGGACCCTGCCACTAGTTTTCCCTCAATTCCTGGATTTTGGGGCCCATGGTTAACTGTGGTGTTGCCAGTGCCAAGGAGCCCTGGGAGGCCAGACGTGCCCACGCATTTTCCCCCAATCCCAGTTTCTGGCCAGGGCAGAAGGGAAGCCAGCACTCCACAGCAATCCTGCAGCCCTTTGGGAACGAGCCGTTGGGAATTTTTACTAGGAAATGAGTTTTTTTCCTCTGGTTTATGAGCTATCCTACAGAATTTCATCGTGATTCTTGCCTGAGAACTCTGCCTGCCGGCTGCAAACCTCTGCAGAGAGGAAATCTCTCAGCTTGGATCAGCGGGATTTGGGCAATTTCTGCAGAGCTTTGAAAGGTTTTCAGAAAGCTCTCTTTTTCCATCCTTGCCAGATTTGCATGAGGTGTATGAATGATCAGATTGTAGATTCTTTGGCTGCAAACCCTTCGGGGAGGGATCCTTCCTGCTCCCTTTTACCCCTGTGTCTGTAGAGCACATGGGATACAGGATCTGGCAGGAGATGGGAGACCCTCGGTGCTCCCACAGGGCACGGAGTGATCCCAGTCCAGGTGTGAGGGAGCTCAGAGGGCTTTGAACCAGCTTCCAAAGAGATCCCAAATATCCTTCTCTGACAGGAGATCCCAAATATCCTTCTCTGAGCCTGGCCTTAGGATGGACTTCCCAGCACCATTCCCAGCCCCGTTCCCATCTCCATTCCCAGCTCCACTCCCAGCTCCATTCCCATAATCTCCATTCCCATCATCTCCATTCCCAGCTCCATTCCCATCTCCATTCCTAGCTCCATTCCCAGCTCCTCTCCCAGCTCTATTGCTATTTCCATTCCCAGCTCTGTTCCCATCTCCATTCCCAGCTTGTCTCCCATCTCCATTCCCAGTTCTATCTCCATTCCCATCTCCATTCCCAGCTCCATTCCCATTTCCATTCCCATCTCCATTCCCAGCTCCATTCCCATCTCCATTCCCAGCTCCATTCCCATCTCCATTCCCAGCTCCATTCCCAGCTCCATTCCCATCTCCATTCCCATCTCCATTCCCATCTCCATTCCCATCATCTCCATTCCCATCTCCATTCCCATCTCCATTCCCAGCTCCATTCATTCCCATCTCCATTTCCAGCCCAAGCTGTGCACCAGGGATGGATGTCACTCCCCAGTCTCACACCTTTCTCAGCTCCGTGTGTTTTGGGGAGGTTGGATCTCCAGCAGGAGTGTTTCTGAGTGAATATCAGGRACTGGGAGCCTGCTCTGTTCTCCCAGACCTGCCCCAGGGTTGCTGATTCCCTTTTCCCCCTGGGGCTGTCAGAGAGCCCGCAGAGTCTGCACCAGGTCCTTGCTGCACCCAGGAGCCCCAGATCTCATCCCAATGTCCCACTGCCCCGGTCCCTGATGGAATTCCCGCACCCTGAGCTGCCCCTCGATCCCTCCCTGTGCCTGCAATCGCTGAGCAGGGCCTGAAGGCACAAGCCAGGGTGGAACAGTCTGTAGCCAAGTGAAAGTGATGTTTCCATCAGAGCTGGGAAGGTTTTCCCTCAGCCTCTGGGGTGTGAGCGGGTGGTGAAAGGGGCCGTCACCGGTTTSTTGAGCCATCAGCCCCGCTCTTGCGACATTCCCAGCAGGAGGCAAATCCCAGATAGCCGCGATAGGGGGCTGCAGACCTGCCGGGTCCCACCMYGCTATCTCAAGAATGCATTTGAACWGGAGCTGTTTCTGCAGCCTCTGGAGGTCGAGGCTTCAGATGGAAATCAAGCTCCAGAGACAGTCCCACGGGGCAAATTTCAGGATTTTTGGAGCTGGTGTTCAGCTCAGATAAGCCCTTGAGAGCACAGATACTTTATCTGAGCCTTATCTGAGCTATTTGCATCACTTCAGCCTGAGAAGCTGCTGTCAGACATTTGGGGGGAGGTCAATTAGGATGGTCTGTCTGTTCTTTTAATTGTTATTTCCAACACACAGACACTTCCAGGAGGATGGGACCGTCCTGTGCCCCAGCACAGCTCTGGGAGGGGCAGAGCAGGAAGGAGAAGGGCCAGGCTTAGGGGAGTAAGGATTAGGATGGATATTCCTTGAAAGCCCTGTATGGGAGTCTATCTCTTTGCTCTCTTTCTGAAATGGGATGGAAATCAGCCCGAGCTGCCCCTGCTGTGGATTGAAAATGGGAATGGCAATGGGATTGGGAATGGGATTGGGAATGGGATTGGGAATGGGAATGATTCCTTTTCCAAGCAGAGCCAGTGCTGAGCTTTCCTGAGGAGCTCTCTGTGCCTCATTTATCAGAGCCTGCTTTGTGCCAGTGAGGTTTCTCTCTTCGCCTGGAGCTCTTGGGGGCAAATATGGGGTACTGATCTCCTGCTGCTCACCCAGATCCCTCTGCAGCCCAGCTGTGCAGCAATCGAGTGTTTGACTGGAACGGCCCTGCAGTGCAGCCTCCTCTTTTCTGGGGAAGGGTTCATTCACCTGAGCTCTCAGTCCTGCTGACTCTTCCCAGCACCCATGGCCATTGAACCATGGAATGGTTTGGGCTGGGAGGACCTTAAAGCTCATCCCATGTGCAGGGACACCTTCTGCTGCACCAGGCTGCTCCAAGCCCTGTCCAGCCCGGCCTCTTATGGGAGAAGGGTTCTCAGGGGTAAGAACAGATTTAGGGGGCCTGGCTGAGCCTTACAGCTGGGCTTTGGATGGGCTATGTCACTAACCTGAAAGTCTTCAGGCATCTAAATCCCACTGCTTTTACTGGAGTGAGACCCCATTGGAGTGAGACCCCATTGGAGCGAGGTCCCATTGCAGCTAGACCCCATTGGAGTGAGATCCCACTGGAGTGAGATCCCATTGGAGTGAGATCCCATTGCAGCTAGACCCCATTGGAATGAGATCCCACTGGAGTGAGACCCCATTGGAGTGAGATCCCATTGGAGTGAGACCCCATTGGAGTGAGACCCCATTGGAGTGAGATCCCATTGGAGTGAGATCCCATTGGAGTGAGATCCCACTGGAGTGAGATCCCATTGGAGTGAGATCCCACTGGAGTGAGATCCCATTGGAGTGAGATCCCATTGGAGTGAGATCCCATTGCAGCTAGACCCCATTGGAATGAGACCCCATTGGAGTGAGCCCCCTGACTCCCTGCAGTTTCTCATGTCGCAGATGCAGATGATTCATTCAGAGCACATTTTATTGCCATGCTTTACTCAGCAGGGTCAGGAGAGTGGCTGGGGCTCCCTGGAGAGCGGGGCTGTGCGAGTRCTGGGATCACACACGGACAGGGATGGCTGGAGCGATCCTTGGCCCTGGAGCTGCCTCYCCAGTGTGTGCTGGAGCCTCCCAGCCCTCCAGATGGAGCTTTCCTTGGGGGCTTTGGGACCACCAGGCTTTGGAAAAGGAGGGCCAGGCCCCTCTGGCAGCAGGCAGGGATAACGGGGTCCTGYGTGTGCTGGGATGGTGGATTCTCTGTGGGACAGCACGGAACTCTCGTCTGCCTGGCTCCAGATGGATTCACTGAGGGGTGGGAATGGTTTGGGCTGGAGGGTGGAATTYGCACATGGGCTTATTTTCAACTTTKGCCTCATGAAAGGAGCATCTCCAGCCTTTGGAGACCTCTGATCCTCTCTTAGGGCTGCTCTTTTGATGTTTTGCCTTCCCCTGTGATGCTGCAAGGGCGGGTTGGGAGGCAAAGCCGGGATCTCCTCAAATCCCTGGCAGAAGGGTGGAGCCAAGTGGGGTTGGTCTTTTCTCCCCCTTAACGAGGGACAGGACAAGGGGAAGCAGCCTCAGGTTGTGCCAGGSTTTGGTGTTTAGGGAAAATGGAGAAAAAGAACTGCTCCACCAAAGCGAGATTTGATTTTCAAGCAGATCCAGCCCAAGCTCCTTCTCCCTCACTCAGCAGCAGCTCTTTTTCAGGAGTCAGGAATGCTTTTCTCTGTGATTCACTCTCCACATCCGAGGTTCAMGCGGGGCCAGGGGGCACTTGCTTTGGTCAGACTGATGTCAGCATTGAGGTAGAGTAGGAAAAAAGGAGGAGATGCCCCAAGGGAGCTTCTTCATGGAAAAATTCTAATTTGGTCAGTTCCAGGCATCTTGCAGAAGAGCCTGYGCTCGGGAGATTTCAACCCGCTTTTCCAGGCTCCAGAGGCAGCACTAATTCAGGAAGGCARTGATGGAAATAAAGCTGGCATCTCSTCCTCACCACCWGCAACCTTGGGCTCTCTGAGACATCTCCAGAGGTGACCAGACCTGCTCCTCCTCTGCTTTACATCGAGCCCTGCCTGACCCCAGGACAGCAGAGGCCTCCTGTGTCTGGCAGCCCTGGCTGTGTTTCCATCCAGGGAAGCAGGAGCATTTTCCTCTACAGTAATCAGACTGACAGGATAACGAGGCAGCCCAGTAGCTCTGATTTGCCTTCCCCTCACACCGAGTCCCAGGCTGGGTGTCAGCTCAGTCCCCATATCTTGAGGAAAAACCTCTTTTTTTCTTTACTTTTCTCCTCGTTGCTGCCAAAAGTGACAGATTGTTGGGCGGAAATCATCAATATTTTGTCAAAACCAAATCCAAATATTTCCAGCCAAACCTCAGCGTTTTCTGGTGCTGATGCAAAAGCAAATCTCCGTGGGAAATGCCAGCAGGGAAAGCAGATGGAGCAGTGGGCTGGAGCGTTCTGCTGTCCTGGCTCTTGGGTCGGGATGTGTGGCCGAGGGGCTGCGAGGCGCGGGGTGGTTGAACCCGAGAGCTAAATTTGGGCTGCTCTGTGTTTATTCAGAGCACGGTGGTGTAAACAGCTGTGCTCTGCTGACCTGCTCRAGCAGCCTGGGCCGTTTATCCCACAGAGGCTGGAGCATGGCAAGCACCGAAATTCCCTCCCTGCTTTCCAGGAGCAGGACGTGCTGCTTCCCCCAGCTTCACTCTGAGTTTGGGGCATCGAAATTCCCTCCCTGTTTTCCAGGAGCAGGACGTGCTCCCTGCCCCAGCCACATTTGGAGCTTGGAGCACCAATATTCTGTCCCTGCTTTCCAGGAGCAGGATGTGCCACTTCACCCCAGCTTCACTCTGAGCTTGGGGCACTGAAATTCCCTCTTTGCTTTCCAGGAGCAAGATGTGCTGCTCTGCCCCAGCCACATTTGGAGCTTGGAGCACCAAAATTCCATCCCTGTTTTCCAGGAGCTGGACATGCTCCCTGCCCCAGCCACATTTGGAGCTCGGAGCACCAAAATTCCATCCCTGTTTTCCAGGAGCAGGATGTGCTGCTTCACCCTGGTGACACTCTGAGCCTGGGGCACTGATTTTAGAGGTTTCACCCCCTTGCTCCTGCCTGTGGTCACTGTGCCCTTCTGCCCCTACATTTGCTCCCAGCCCCTGCATTTAGCACAGCCATCTTTCCATAACCATCCTTCCATAACTACCCCTCTTCCCAAATCCCTGCCCAGGGTCCTCATAGCTCCAGCAGCACTGGGATGGTGGTGGGAGGACTTTCCTCTCCCCACCCACCTGAAATCAGGGTTTTGGGGCTCTCCCACGCCTGCCCAGAGCACCTCGCCCTCGCTGGCCACTGCTGCYGCTCCTCACTTCATTAGCACCAGGGATGTTTATAAATGGCAGGATAATATTTTTCGTTTCCAGTTTGGGTTTCCAGGGCAGCCACTTTCTGAAGCACTTAGGAAGTTTAGAGAAGACGAGGTTATATAAACGGTTTTTCCCCCCTGGGCCCTTATTAATCAAGTGGCTGTGGAGCCATTCCCAGAGCTTTGGGATCGAGGGCACTGGCTGGGTGAGGGGAGGTGGCTTTTTCTTGGCTCCTGCCCTTTATTTGGGAGTTGTGATGAATGGAGCTCTCAGAGCTGGCTGTGGGGTTTGCAGGCTGCCAGAGGGCTGAGGAGACTGCTTTGGGTTATGCTGAATGGTGTTTGGGGCTGGACTCTTGTGTAGCCCCTTTGAGGCCTTCACGTGAGCCATGGCACATATTTTAGTGATGTTTTTCCTGGTAAAATTTGGTTATTTGGTACAAACTTTTTTAATTTCCTGAGTGCAGGTTTTAAATGTGAGTTCAGTAACAGCGTGCATTGGGTTGATCCCTGTGCTTTTGCAATGAAACYCCATGGATGTGCTCACACACTGATGGATACATTCCCTGATGCACCCCTAAAGCTTCCCGGATCCTTCCCACCCAAGCTCCAGCAGCAGCTGCTCCCCAGGGTGGGTTTGGAAAACAGGAGCTRGCTTTGGTTCCCATTAGAATGAAACCAAGCTCTGCCTCCTTATCCTCCTCCTCCATGCCCTTCCTCCCCACGAGAGATGAGAATTGGGGATTTGCTGTTTTCTTTGGGTGGAAGGGGCTCTGTCTCAGCCGCAGGTCCACAGGAAATCAGCTCATTAATCTGCTGGCCCACCTTCCCCATGCTCCAGCCACGCTTCTCCGGGGATGAAAACCATGATTGAAATTGCCAGGGGTGGAAAACGATGGTTTAAAGGGGGTAAAGGGGATATTTGCAGCCACTGCTGGCTGGGACCTTGATAGAAGGGAGCTGAATTTCTTCTGGGTCCTGGGAGCATGTGAGAAAAGGTGCTGAACATCTGGGGTGATTTCGGGGTTCTGTGCTGGAGCTCAGCCCGAGGAACTGGGCTGGGATGATGGGGAAAAACTCCTCCCGTGGCTTTGGGCTTGAGCTGGTGCAGGCTGGGTGTCCAGGAGGTTGTGTCCACCTCCCCCAGGGATGGATGATGGCCATGGTAGCCCAGGACATTTCAAACATCCCTGAGATATTTAATGGATCATCTGAGTGGATTTTCTTCACTTCCCAGAACTCCCTTTCAGACTGAAAGGCAACTCCAACCCAGAGGTTATTTTGTTTCATCTCACAGAACACAAATCCTGCCTCCCTTTTGCCTCATCCTCAGCAGAGATCTTCCCCTCCTACAGAACCTCCTCAAAGAGGTGAACTAACTGGGTGAAAAGAGCTTGTTAACAAWTTACTTTTAATAGGCCTTTTTTATTTTCCATTTTGCAATTCCTTCCCATATTAAAAGAGCAAAAATAGAAAGTTTTAGCTCTGGTTGAATGACACAACATTTTCCTTGTTTATTTTCTTTTCACTGCTTTAACCCAATGAGAAGTGTGGGAAAAGAAAAAAAAAAGAAAAACCCCCATGACAAATTGGTTTGTATGATCCCGGAACATACTCAGAAAAAATATTTGCATCTGATTTTTTTCTCCAGCCACCAGCTAAGCATGAAAAATAATAAATTAATCATCTGTTTTCACGAATTTTGCTGCAGGCAGCAGGGAGGTGGGTAGGGAAGCAGAGTGTGCTGAATGCTCCTGGATCTCAGGATCTCTGTTCAGCAGCTTCCTGAAGGAATGGCTTCAGACTGGAAGAGGGTGGGTTTAGTTGGATTTTGGGAAAGAATTCTTCCCTGTGAGRGTGGGAAGCCCTGGCACAGAGCAGTCCAAGGCCAGGCTGGACAGAGTTTAGAGCACCYTGGGATAGCGGRATGTGTYCCTRCCCCTGGAATGAGATGGAGTTTAAGGTTCTTTAACTACCCCTGGAATGAGATGGAGTTTAAGGTCCTTTAACCCGCTGCAATCCCCGCTGCTGCTGCCCGCGGCTGTCCCGGGGTGCCCGTGTCCCCTCGGGGTGCCCGTGTCCCCTCGGGGTGCCCGTGTCCCCTCGGGGTGCCCGTGTCCCCTCGGGAGCCGCAATCCCCTCTCCACCAGCTGCCCATTGACACCCGCCAGCATCTCGGAGCTCATCAGGAGCCGCTCCCGGGGAGAGAGGCGTGTTATTGAATTAGCGGCACAATGGGCTGCCTGGGAGGCACGTGGTGGCTGCGATGGCAGCAGATAGATGGCCTTTTAGCCGGGCTAATTGTTGGGAAATAGGGGGGGCTTTGTTCGGCCCCAGCGTGGGCTCTGTGATCTCGCAGAGCCCCGGGGGCTGCCCGATTATAATTTTAGACAGATCTATTCAAGCCTGCCCTGCGGCRCGGGGCCGAACAAGCCGGGCATTGTTGCAGAGCCAGGAGTGGCGGCCAAGAAAACCACCCCGAAAAACCCAAACACGTGTAGGGAGGAATATTTCCCTGGCGTGCGTTCCTGCCAGGCCAGGTTGCCAAGCGCAGACAATTGCGGCAGAGGAGTTTTCCAGCGCTGGGAGAGGGATTTTCCTCTTGGAGACGCGTTTGCAGGCGGATCCCTCATCCCAGGAGTGATGCTGGGGTGTCTCTGCTGGCAGCTCCAGGACCTGGGTCTCATCTTGGAATTTCCATACCTTGGGCACGGTGTATGTGGAATAATCGTGCCCATCCCTGAATTATCCCCACACACTGACTGTGTGTAGCTGTCACCTAATGGCCATGGCAGGACAGGGGTTTGGGATGGAGGGATCTTGGCTGTGGGACTGGGGCTGTTTGTGCTCCCAGTGTCCAGTACAACAAGGGATGGAAATCCCAATTCTCTTTAATCCCAACAAGGGATGGAAATCCCAGTTCTCTTTAATCCCAACAAGGGATGGATATCCCAGTACTCTTTAATCCCAACAAGGGATGGAAATCCCAGTTCTCTTTCCTGAGCTTTCCCCTCACATCTCTCTTTGGAGAGACCCCAACCCCTGAGCTTTCCGTTTGGGATTGCTGAACTCCCAGCTCCTTGGAAAGGGAGAAAGTGTCATTTAAAAAAAAAAAGGGATGGGGGCACAAAGGTGGAAATACTGACCAGGAATTAAACTTCCATCACTTTAACCCCTCTGTCCTGGCCCCGGCGTTAACCCAGAGGTTACTGCAGTCCTGTGGTTTGTTTTCTGGGCTGATCACTTCCAACCATGGGATTTTCCTGGTGGCTGTCCCTTCCCAGGCTGTGGATTCTATACCAGGGCTTGGAACTGGACTGATCTTCCRTTGTAGGTGCTTGTGTGGACCTCGATAAAGTGAAATGTGGCTGTCCCTCGGTGTTTGGTGAGGCCATGGKGGTGTTTTGGTGGTGGTGGGTTTATGAAAGATGGAAAGGGCAGATGAGTGTGAGTGATCACAGCCTGGCTGTCAGGACACCATTTATGAGCAATGATCCCATTGCTGCTCCTTGGTAATCCCATCCCTCCCTGGGTCCTAGGGGAGGGAATTTCAAGGGCTACCAGAGATCTGTTCACTAAGGAGAGACTGGGACTGCCAAGGGTTCAGCCACAAGCCGAGAAGTGCTGTTAGACCTGAGCTGGCTGCTTGTTTATGCTCTGAAGGAGAGAGATCTGAGGCCAGAGAGACCCARCCCCAGAGATCTGAGCCAAGGAAAGAGAGGGCTCCTGCAGGTGGGGTTTGCTGTGTGTCAGCCCCACGTGACCGCGAAATATCGAGAGCTCAACAGCAAAACCCCTCAGGCTGCGCTCACCCAGAGCACGGGACTGTGGCTCCAGGGGAGAGGGGAAATGTCCGGAGAGCCATCAGGGCTGCAGAGTGGCTTGTGAGGATTTTCCACCCAGCCGCTGCTTCCCACAGGGACACGAGAGAGTGGCAGCACCCCCGCCATCGAAATTCCCGGCAGGATAGCGCTGCTGGAGCCCAGAGCAGCTCCTCAGGGTCGGGATCAGCGCCTCTGGGAAGGCAGGAGCGGGAGGCCCTTGGAGATGCCCGAGCAGCTTGTGAGGCTCGCTCGGTGTCCCCCGGCGTGTGACGGGGCGGTGGCTCCGTGTGCCGAGCGCTGACCCCCGCTGGCCACAAAGCGGCTTTTGTGAGCCCTCGCCGGCGGCAGTTAATGAGCGCAGGAGCCGCGGAGGCTCGCTCGGAGCCCGGRGCCGGTCACTCACAGCAGGGCATTGTGGCAGCGATGGCTCGGGGCTGGCCCGGCCCCGGGCTGCCTATCCCAGCGGAACACTGCCCTGCTTCTGCTGCCGCCAGCGCCCGGCTCGGGCTTCCCGAGCCTCCGGCCCCGCAGCGAGGCCACCGGGGGCCACATCTGGGGCACGGAGCGGCCCCGCTCTGGGGACGGTCATCACCCCCGGGACCCCGCGCTGGGTCTGGGGGCGGCCCGGCTCGCACAGCCCGCCCGGGGCACACGCAGGATGTGCAGCTAACGAGCTCTGCCTCCACCCGAGCCAAACAGCGAGGCTGGAGTCAGCAGCAGGGCTAATCCAGCCTGCTTTTACCAAAATACTGCAATGCTTCCCGGCTATTACGGCGCTTGAAAGGATTTCTCGTATCATTTTAAATTCCAGGAAAGGTATCTCCCAGGGGAACGGCCGTGGCAGCCGCTTGCTCTTTCCTCTCATTGCACAGGGCCATCTCCACACCCAGGGCCACCTCCCTGCTCTTTCCTTTCTTGGAGTGGTGGCTGCTGCTCCTTCCAACAATGTCCCCGTTACGATAAATCCTTTCATGTCTCCGTTTCTCCCTGGAATTGCAGGACACGGGGTTTTTTTTTGGTGGGTTTTTTTTTTTTTTTTCCCTTTCCCCTTTGCTCCTGATTTTTGTCTCATGCCCTCTGGATATTGTTTACTTGACAAAACATCAAACCCAGTCCCTGACCGCTCGCGGTCATTAAAAATCCCATGGCAGTTTTGGGGAAGGCTCCAATTTGGCTAATTACGTTCTGCCATAAATATCCCCCTGCAGTTTTAATTGGATACGGTGTTCTTCATTTCCTGGCCATTACAGCTGGGTGGATGCTCCACGTTATTACGTGGCCSTTGTATTTCACCTCGCGTTTTGGTAGCAGCAGCGCTCGGAAAAGCTCCTTCTACAGACCAGGAATCACACCTAATTCCTGCTGGAATGAGAATGAGGAAATCTGAGAAAAGGAGAAGCTGTCCCAGCTCCGTGACATCTGAAGGGGAGCCAGCAGCTGCCCTGGGCTGGGACAGGAGTGAATTTGGCCGTGGGGAAGTGAAAGAGCCACCCCAGTCCGGAGAGAGGTCGCGGAAGAGCCCTCCTTGTGTTCAGAAATCACAGCAAAGACTCTGCTCTTTAACATCTTTCCTCAGCGTTAAATGAATAATAATTATTATTATTCYGTTAGCCCAAGGTTAGGAGCGGCCCTGGGAACAATGGGGCATTACTGCCCGGCCTTTCTTTGTTCCCAGCAGTTGCAAAGAGCGGGGCTGCACGGCAGAGGGAGGGCAGATGGTTATCGCCCACCTTTGGGCTGCAGGGCCGCTCTCCAGCCCGGCATCCTCCCTCCCCGGACGGAGCCTGGATGGATGTTAACGTGCARTAACGACCCAGTGGAAAAGGAGGGGGAGACTTGGATGGGGAAGAGGAAAGATTTTTCTAAAGCCTGTGAGCAGCAAATAGGAACCAGTTGCTGAGGCGAAGTCATGTTTGGCAGGTCTTGGGCTCCGAATGGTCACATCCCAGCTGAAGAAACTAATCAATGGATTCCTTCCATGCCTTCTGCGAACACTGAGCCATTGAGCGGCTCAGCTGGAGCTCAGAGCCAGGGCTTTCATGTTGCAGCTCTGAAGTGAACACAAATTAAGGCGGCTGCTGGGATGGAGCTSGAAGGAGAGATTCAGCTGCCCTGGGAGGAAACCTCCGTCCGCAACCACTCTGTTCTTTTCCTCCCTTTTTTGGGGATTTTTGCCCCGGTGCTACTCTTGAAAGCAAGCTACTCTTGACAGGGCTGCCGTGCATTGCACCAGCAAAATGAAACTCGGGTTTGGGGGAGCACAGAGGGATGAGACAAAGCCCAGAGCTCCTCTGCAGCCATCCTGGACCAAGCTGGGCTCAGCATCACCGGCTTTGCGGGGTCAGGGCTGAGCCGGGATGCCAGCAGTGTGTGCATCTCTACTAATACAAACCACACTACTGTGAGAGAGGACTTTTTTGGAGCCATTGTCGTGGTGCAGGGGAGAAGGATCTCCAATACAGGTGCTCTGGAATTCAGCCAGCCCTCGAGACTGCAAGGCTGCAGGAGAGGCCGAGCCAGAAGCATCAGCCCAGGAAAGCAAGGCTAAAGCAGACACCCCTGAGGGCACCCTCTGCCTTCTCCGCTGCCACCCTCAGTCCCTGGCAKCTCCATCCAGGGCCACCTCTGCCCGGAGAGCCTTGTGCTGTGTGCCACCACCAGCCTGTCCCGTTCGTGTTTGGGCGAGCCCCCCTGACCTCGCCGCGCCTCCTCCCCCGTTTCTCTGCGGGGGTTGTGGTTTGCTGCAGCCGCTCGATCCGGCCCRGGGGTCATTTCCATACGGTTGGGGCCGCAGGTGCTTTCTGCCGGCTCTGTCAGGCAGCTGCACGCAGCGGCACCCGCAGCCAGCTCTGGCCTCTCCTGCCGCGGGATCGCAGCCCGGCCGAGCGCAGGAAGGGAAGGATTGGGGGCTCTGATAACTGCATCAGGTTTCTCTCCCCAAGGCTGCTCTGGAGGGATCACAGATCAGACGCAAAGGCAGCTGTTTCTCCTGAATCCCCTTTTGATTTTCAACTAGAAACGCTCTGCTAAATCTGCTCTCTGCAGTTTCTTCCTTCAGTCGTTGCTGTACAGGGAAGGAAGAAACCCAAACTGAGGGCAGGTGCAAGCACATGATCCCATCCCAGGGAGGGACGACATTTAATTCCCACAGCCATCCCCTTTCCACCTTCAGATTTCCAGGTTCATTCCTGTGGTAGGTTTCAAACCACCAGCTGAGGTTTCCAATCCCGGGCTCAGGCTCTCCCCAGCCCTCAGGAAACAGTGGAGGGAGGTTTTTCATCRCAGCAAATCACCGGTCCTGCTCCAMTGCTGCAGGAATAGGTTGCCCAGAACTTGGCTTGGAAGTAAATTGGAAACACGATTGCCTGTARAACTGGGAATGTGAGAGGTTGTCAGTGGGTGAGGGAGATGAACTTTGGGCTGGAGCTCCCTGCCTGGATTTGCCAGCTCTCAGCCCTCCTGCTGCTCGATCTGCCTGCCTTGGCAGAGCCGTGTGTGCAGCCAGAGCCAGCTCTCCACGTCTGGCCCCGGCACCTCGCAGCTTCTTTCAGTTGCACAAACTCCCCTGCTATAAATACGCCCGTGGTGGCTGAGAAGGGCCCCACTGCAGAAGCCAAATAATCAGAGCTGCAGCGTTTGCATCTGCAGCTCATCTTTTGGGCCCTTGAGAGGTTTCAGGGGTGTTTGAAGTGGGACCCTGGTCCATCCCACGGGCTGAGCAATGACTTTGACCCTGGCCAGCTGCTCCTGTGGGCCTGTGTTCACTTGAGCCCATCTTTGATGAGAGCAGCCCGATCTGTGTCAGAGAATCGGAGGCTGTTAGAGACTTTCAGAGTGACAGAACCACAAGAGCTGGTTGCTAATGACTTTTTTTCGCTGTACCGGTAAGCTGACATCTGTGAGTCATACTCTCCTTCTGCTCTGCCGTTTGTGGTCTGAAGTTTGTGCTGCCTAAATACAATCAAACAGATTTCATGTGAAAACCGATATTCTTCTGTTAACTCCAAGCTGTGCTGGCTCTGATACTCATCTCGCATCTTCAAGATGCTTTTTATCCAGTTAGTTCCCGACCCTTTTTGCCCTCCCACCTGTACCAGGCAGGCCTGGGAACAACACCTCTGGCTGTCACCCGTGGTGCACACACACTGCCCTGGCTATGCTTGTGGCTGGGAGAGCATCAGGCTGCTCCAGGCAGGATGATGGGAATGTGAAGGGCTGCTGGAAATGTGAGGGGATGGTGTGAGCATGGAGGAGTGCTGGAAATGTGAGGGGATAGTGTGAGGATGGAGGAGTGCTGGAAATGTGAGGATGAATGGATGCTGGAAATGTGTGGGGATAGTGTGAGGATGGAGGGGTGATGGGAGCTGAAGGGCTGAGTGTGAAAGGCAGGGGTTCATGCTGAGACAGGCAGGGTGAAGAAAACAGGCCTGGTTTAAAGAACCATCGGTTTCGGGCAGCGGCTCCAGCCAGAGCTGTCCCGTGTTCAAACTCTTTTGCCKTCGTGTTTGGGGGCCGCGATGCGAGCAGAGGTCGGGGCGGAGGCGCCCTGGATGCGCTGCCCCCGCTCCATCCCCGGACACCCCGATCCCCGCGGCAGTGCCGGCTCCGCTCCCCGCGGTGCCGGGGTCCGGGGCCGCCTCCGGGGCGGGACGGGGCGGGTCCCTGCCGCCGCTGTCACCGCTCGGGGCCGGCCCAGCGCCCTCCCCTCGGCTCAGCCCGGCCGGGGCGGCGGCGGCGGGGACGGGCGAGGCGGAGCGGAGCGCAGCGGAGGGGAGAGGAGCGCAGCCGGGAGCGGAGCGAAGCGAGGGAGCGCGGAAGGAAGGAAGGGAGGAAGGAAGGAAGGAAGGAAGGAAGGAAGCAGGAGGAGGAGAAGGAGGAGGAGGAGGAAGAGGAGGAAGAGCAGCGGGAGGAGGGAGGCAGCGCCGGCCGCGCTGCCCCGGGCGCCCCGCTCCGCGCTCGGCGGGGCTCAGCCGCCGCCCCCCGCTCCCGGCGCGACGCCCCCGCGGCGCTGCCCCAGCCATGAAGGCGGCGGTGGATCTGACCATCATCAAGACGGAGAAGGTGGACATCGAGCTCTTCCCGTCCCCCGGTGAGCGCCGCTTCCCCTCCGCGCAGCCCTGTCCCCTTCTCCCTGCCAGGGCGGCGGGGGGAGCTTTGAGCGCTGGGAGGGTGTGACCGGCGAGGTTTGGCTGGGGATTTTTGGAGGTGTCTTTGGAAGGGAACACGGAGCGTACCCCGAGTCGCAGCGCAGCGGCGCCGCCCGGGCTCTGCCCGCAGCCCAAGGCGAATTKACTTTCCGAGCGCTTTTATGACTTTCCATCCCCCTCCTTCGCTTAAACTCATCCCGCCGCCCCTGCAGCCTCCTTTCCTCCRGCTCCTGGCATCCGTGCCGGGATGAAGGCAAGCCCGTCCGGCGGGCAGGCAGGACAGATGCGCTCCCCGGGACTCCCCGCCCGTTCCCATCCTTAGCTGGGATGCGAGTTCTCCCCATCCCTCCCTGGAAATGTCTTGTGTGGCCCAMGCAATGTGGCAAACACAACTCCAGCGCTAACTGCTCTGCATTTAGCACGTTTAATCCAGGAAAACCCGCCGCTTTGATTTTTTTTTTTTTCCCGCCCTTCTGGAGCTGGAGAAATGGGTGGAGGGAGGGTGCAGAGAGCAGCGCGTTGCTGAAGGCAGGCGAGAAGGGTTTTTTTGTGTTGTCGCGGTGAGTTCAGTGCTGCTGGCTGTGGTTACTGCTCCGAGCCGAGCYCTGACCAGAATAAGGGCTGCTGTTCACACTCCGGCGGCGTCTGGCTGCTCGCTGACCCCGGCCGCTCAACTGCTCTGTGCCCTGCCCAGGCGAGGTGGAGGATGGAGTTTGGAGGGTCCGCAGGAAAAAAAAAAAAACCAACAAACTTTCCTTTTTCTGCGTAAACCCGAGTCCTGTTGCTTCATCTCTCCCTGCTGCAATTCCCACTGCGCCAAACTGGAAGCTCGCTGGGTTTTGTGCAGCGCCGGTGCGCTGAAGAAAATCAAATTAGAGTTGTGCGTTTCTCTRCCAATTAGGAAGTTTCTGGGAAAGCCAGAAAGGGGAAACAGCCCCTGCGGGCATTGGGATTTTGGGCTGCATGTGGAAATAAAATGACAGCTGAGTGCCGGAGCCCACAGGGATTGGTGTTCAGAGTTCGGCAGATGCTGGTGCAGCATCAACTGGGCTGCWGAGAACTCCAAAGTCAGGCATCCGGGGGCTAAAGAGGGTCCGGTGCAGGAGGGATCCTTGGGGTCCCTCCTCCCGCCCTCCCCGGGCGAATTGAGCCCCCTGTGCTGGGCAGAGCTGTGCTGGTGCTCCCCGCCCTGAGCTCCCAGGCTGAGCYGGGCTCCCCGCTGCTGGGGGAGCAGAGGGCTTCAAAATGCCYGAGAGATGCTGAGGATGCACCTAAACGGCTGAAATGAGGGCTGGAGTGGAGCTGAGGACCTATTTGTGCCTATTTCCTAAAACTTTGGTTTCCTAAAACTCATTCTTTCCCCTCAGCTGCTGAGGTTTGCTTGGAGCAGAGGAAAACGGGATGGGAATAAACACCTGGAACCATCAGAGGGTGTGGGGTTTGCTTTTCACCCCAGGGTCTGTTTAAATTTGGGCTCTCCTGGTGCGGGTGAGAGCTCGAACAGGGGCTCTGAGTGCTCKGGGTGGCCGAGCCCCGGAGCGCTGCAGTTCCCTGGTGCCCCAAGGGAGGACTCAGAGTCTCACCCTGCCTTCAGCTCGTGTTCTTCTGTCCCTGAAAGCCCTTCTGCAGCTGATGTCAGCAAACAGTTCTTAGAKCTGACCCAGAGTTGAGRCTCGGGCAGGATGAGCACTGAAAAACACAAACCCAAGAGGTAGAAAAGAGCTGCCCCCGCCTCGGCCTCAGCTGCAGCCGCTCCTGTGCTGGTGGCTGCGCTCGCTGGGAGCCACAAAGGTCAGTGCTGTCAATTAGCTGGCTTAACCTCATTTCCCCTGCAGCTCGGGGGAACGCTGCAGCTCTCCGGTTTGGTGGGATTGATGGTGGGAGAAGGAGTGTGGATACTGCTGGGTTGTGTTCCTGGGATCCAGCCATGCTATTGCGGGGGGACATCGCTCCTTCTCTGCTCCCTGATGGCTCCTGCCGCCCTGAATCTGCCACCAAATGCTCCCATTGTCCTTAATTCCAAGATGGGCTGAGAAGGGCTCCATCCCCTTGTCCCTTCACAAAGCCYGATGGGATCCATGGGGTTATTAACCTTGGGTAGGGAGAGTCCCYGCAGCCTTAGGATTTCAGCTGTGCAGGATGTTTGATGTGCCAAGTGTCCCTAAAACTGCCCATCTGTCCCCTCTCACCCCCCAAAACAAACCCCACATCTCTGCAAAACGTTCGGTGGGATTTGTGGTGTGGCCAAAGTGTTTAAAAATAACCTGTAAGGAGTGTGGAGTCGCACAAAACTTCCAAAGCCGCATCTCCCCTTTCACCCCCGCTGTTACCAGCAGCAATGTGTGAGTGAGATGAGCAGGTCAGAGCCAGAACCCCACGGGGGTGGGTTCTCCTTCAAGATACAATTTGATGGCCTGGGTGTTTTTAGACTTTTTTTTTTTTTTCCTATTTTATGGGTGTTTTCATAAGGATGGAGAGGATGGAAACACCACTTGTGGCTGCACACACATCACTGCTCCACCAATGGCTTGGTGGGGCGTTTTTTGAGACAGTAAAACCCCAAACCATGCAAAGATCAACCCCAAGGAGGAACTTCACCTGGGGCTGGTGAACGCTGCCCTCCACAAATCACTTCGTTTTCTGCAGCACCGCCAAGCTGCATTTGCTGCCTGTGGGCAGAGCGGGGAGCAGCTCCCCGGCCCTTGCTGGATGACAGAAGCAGCTCCCCAGCTCTTGCTGGGAGCTGTGGGATGGAACTGGGGCTCCTTTCTTGCTGAGGAAGCTTCAGATTTGCAGCCCCCGAGGTACCAGGGCGATTCCAGCTGACATTCCTGCACATCCCAGGTGCAGCAGGGATGCTGAGCTCCCCATCCTGCATCCACYCCTCCTTTTGTCTCCTTTCCCTGGAGGGGTGTGTCGGGCACAGGGGTGGATTCGTTCCTGGAGAAAGGATTTGCTCCGCGCACACACGGCACAGAAATCCGGATTTTTCGGCTTTTCTGCTCTTCCCATGCCTACCCCGAGGACAGCTGGGACATGGACACGTTGTTTCCATTGGCCTGTGCGTGGGTGGCATCCCAGGGGTGTATTTTTATCTGGCAAGAACCTTTCCCTCTGTTTAGGATCAGACCAGCGTCAGTTAGGGCTGAAGCAAGATTTTCCCTTCCAATCCAAACCTTTGTAGGATTCTGGTTCTCCTGCTGTGGTGGTGCAGGGTCCAGGGAAGGTCCTGCACAGATTCTCTGCCGGTTTGGAGTACCGGAGCCTCCTGAACCGCGCTGCTCCCCCTTCCCACAGCCAGGTCAGGCTTTGCTTTCACTTTCATCGCCGACAAATAAGGGAGTTTGCATTTAAAGCGAATCTGGCAAATGCRGAGCTCCTCCACAGAGCCTCGCTGCGGGCAAAGGCCGAGAAAATCCCTTTTCTTTAGGATTTAGGAGGGGATGCTTTCATTCTGTGCCCTGCCTTGTGCAGGGAGCACAATTTGCAGCCGTCCCTGGTTCCCAGGTGTGYACGGAACGGGGTCACAGCCGGATCTGCCCGTCCGAGGGGGGTCAGTTTGCTGAGCTGCTCGGGATAAACGCGCTCAGGGACTTGGAATATTATTCTCATCCAAAAAGGAAGGTTCGATCCTGCGTTATCCTTGCAGGGCTGATCCTTCCAGCCTGTGTCAGCTGCTATGTGACTCAGTTTCCCTGCTGCTGACAGGAGCTGGCTCCTGCCTGGCCGTGTTTTCTTTCCACACGGGATAAAACACGGCAGAGAGCTCCAGCATCTCTCTCCCCGCTTCGGGATGTTCTCTCCCTCCCTCTGCCTCAGCGCTGCTCCCCGGGACACGCAGAACGCCAGAGCCGGGGGAAGGGAAAGCGCTGAGGGGATTTTAGGGATGCAGGGAATTGAGCGCGGATCTTTGGGAACGCTTCGCTCCGCACTGCGGCCGAGGTGAGAGCTGGGCTGGGCTGGGGATGCTCTGTGTGGGCTGGGAGCAGCAGCAGCGAGGCTGAGGCTCAGAAATGGAGGCCTCGGGGCTGCTCCCGCATTTTCGGTGCTGATTGCCTGCGGAGGAGGTGAGAACTCGGCTGAAGGAGAGCAATTACCTCTGTATGCGCTGACAAAATGCCCATTACTGAGGTATCCAGCCGGGATGCGGGAATGAGAGGTTCCCAGGAGGGGGGACTGCCTGAGCTCGGCTGCCACAGCTCCGGCTTTTTAGCGTCAACTTCACACCAAAGCCCTGAAGCGGGGTGGAAAGGAGGCAATTCACAGAGCTGTCCCTCAGGGACGCATCCACCAMAGYGCGCCCTTGCTTTTTAACCCGGGARCAGGGAGSGAGATTTCCGGGAATAGGAGCAAACCCCCATTCCCTCCACGTTTTCGTGCTGAAGTCCCCAACGCACGCCCCAAGTGTGTAATTACAGCGTCGTTACATGGAGCGGCCCCTAATTCGCCGTGTAATTACAGCGTGCCGTGCCCTGATGGGCCTTACAGAACGCGGGGATAACGCGGGCTCGGGCGGGAATGCTGCG
>NW_026623433.1:872078-900874 GCF_030028575.1 Malurus melanocephalus
GCTGGGCTCTGCCAGGGGATTATCCCACWGTCCCAGCAGGGTTTGGGTTGGAATGGCTTTAAAGACCTTCTCATTCCATCTGGGACACCTTCCACTCRCCCAGGCTGCTCCAAGCCCTGCCCAGCCTGGCCTTGGGGTGGGGCAGACTCAGCTCCTGTGGAGCCAGCTGTGGATTTGCTGCTGTGGAGGCGCAGTGGATCACAGCTGGATCAGGGTCAGGGTGCCAAGGTTGTCCCGTGGACAAACCCTGGGATCACACTTTGATATTGGGGATGGAATGGAAGGTGGGTTGGGTTCTCCAGCTGCTGTTTGGGTGGGAGCAGACACACCTCAGGCTCTCAGGGTGGGTGGGTGTGTGAGAGCACACTTGGACACACTCCAGGGCTGGGAACTGGCAGAGCTGTCACCCCAAAGGGCTCTTCTCAGTTGTTGGCACCAGGATGTGCTGGGACTTTGGCAAAGAAGGGAACAAATCCAAGTGAATCTGTCCCAGATAAGGCAAGAGGATCTTTTCCTTCTTGCACGGTCAGCTGGTCCTTGTGTGGCACAAGCTGAGCAGATTCCATGGTTTAGGACACAAAGTGCCATTGCTGCCCYTGATTTGAAGGATGGAGCTCTGGCATCCTCCAGGCTGATGAGTTTTCCTTGCTGGAGCATCTGTGCTGGGCAGGGATGTGCCAGGGCAGCAAGGAGGAGCAGAARGACGGGATGATCAGCTTTATTTGAGCGCTAAAATTCCCCTGGAGCCAGGGCCTGACTGTTCATCCCCCTGTGACTGGGGCATCCTGAGGGAACTGGGATCTCCCTGCGGGTGCACGGCTGTGCCTCCACGGGTCAAACCCTGACTCCCCAGTTTGCTTTTTGRCTGGGAGCTCCTGGTGKGTTCCARGGTCTCTCCAGAGCCCCCAAGTCCCATCCCAGCAGGAGCTGGTGRCACAGCCTGCAGCTGATCAGAGCAGCACAGCTGTCTCACAGCCAAACCCAGCCTGCAGCCCGTTCTGTGTAACCCCACGCCACAGTTATCCCTCTCAGCTCCTTTGTTCCTCTTCCGTGACTAAGCTGCTTGCTGCCTGTGTTTCTTTTTTTTTTTTTTTCCTTTCATTGTGTAGTTTATAATCTTCCAACRAGATACAGACAAAAATTTGTTTGCAGCGCTGGCCAAGAAGGCTCTGGTTTCCCTGGCATGGGGCCATGCTTACATCCCCAGTCAAAATACTGCTGGTTAAACAATAAATATTTATTGATTCTCCGAGGAGCTCCTGCATTTTTCCCAGGTGCAGTGGAATTTGAGGGGGGGGAAGCACTTGGGTGCTGCCCATGGCAGAGCTGGGAGATGGCTCTGGTGATAATTCTGGAGTGCAGGATCTTTTCTGGCAAAGGTGACCCTTGGAAAGCTGGGATTGACCTGCAGAGCTGCTCCCAAATCTCCAGCCCAACTTTCCCAGGATGCAGAGGTGACCCTTGGAAAGCTGGGATTGACCCACAGAGTTGGTCCCAAATCTCCAGCCCAGCTTTCCCAGCATCCAGAGGTGACCCTTGGAAAGCTGGGATTGACTCACAGAGCTGCTCCCAAATCTCCAGCCCAGCTTTCCCAGGATGCAGAGGTGATCCTTGGAAAGCTGGGATTGACTCACAGAGCTGCTCTCATCTCTCCAGCCTGGCTTTTGCCAGGTTTGAGGGTTTGTGCCTGCAGGCTTCCCTGGCAATTATGGGGAAATGTGGGAATCTGCAGTGGCTTTATGTGCCTGAATATCTCCTGAAAAGGGGAGAGACAGTCTGGGGTGGATGCAGAGTTGGAGGGCAGGTTTGGAGAGATGGCAACAAAAGGAATAAATCCCAGAATGCCAGGATGGTTTGGGCTGGAAGGGACCTTAAAASTCACCCARTTCCACCCCCTGCCATGGGCACAGACACCTCCCACTGGACCAGGWGGCTCAGAGCTCTGTCCAGCCTGGCCTTGGACACTYCCAGSRTGGTTTCAGTTTGTGATTTGGTGCACAGGCTCAGCCCGGGGGTCTCAGTGCAGCCACCCCGAACTCTGGAGCCATTCACAGGCTGCAGTTGCTGCCTTGCAGAGCCTGAGCCCTGCAGGGCTGTGCTGAGGGGAGGGCAGAGCCCTCAGTGCTTTCCTCAGAGCTGCTCCAAGGTGTTCTGTCCTTCTCCAGAGCAATGGGTGGCTCAGAGGAGCTCTGGATGGGGACAAACCCTTCTCTCTCGCCACTGTCTCTTTTTGAACTGAGATGAAACTCTGCATTTTTATATTGAGGTTTTGGGGATTTTTTTTTCACTCAGCTGCCAAAAATCCGAGCCCTGGTTTGCTCCTCTGTCCCATGAACAGCCCCAGCTCATGGGAGCAAAATCCCCTGTGCAGGACCAGGCAGGTGACACRTTTTCCCCTGTCCCCTCCCCGGCCTTGCTGACCTTGCACAATTCCCTGGCTCCCTCCGGGCCGTGTCCAGCTCTGTACAGGGCAGGTGGACGTGGTGTTTGCAGCAAAGCAGGAAGCCGGTGCAGCCCCTCAGTCCCACATCTGGTTCCTGGAGCCTGTGGGTAAATAGAACCTGCCAGAAAAACATCACAAATGCACCGAGAAACAGCAGCTCGCCTTCCCAGAGAGGAAAACCCCCTCRTTTCTGCGGCTCCCTCTGCTTTGGGAATGAGGATTGGAGCCATTGTGACAGCCCCGGTTGTTGTGGATTGGGATGCGCAAAGTCTGGTGGCTCTGTCTGGGGCTGAGCTGTGCTCGGGGGGCTGTAATTCCCATTCATTCATCCCACAATCTCTGGGCACAGCAGCAATCCCTGCTCCAGMCATTCCCTGCCTTGCTGCTTGTTTTCCTCTGGTTTAAACCTTTCCTACAGAGCAGCTGCAGAGGTGCTGTGTCCAGGGGGGTGCAGGGAATGCTCTGCTCTGGGATGGGRCTGTGTGTAGGATATCTCCCTGTGCATCCCATGGTTCTGGGATGGCTGTGGGGCTGCCTCCCACAGCTCATCCCCAGATGAGCATCCAGAGCCTGTTAATGAACAAAATGCGTTTTCTTACACGGAGGGGATCCTAAATTGGCTCCACATGGATTCCGTAGGTTGTCGCACTTTTCCGGAGGGTGATGGCATGAGCAGGAATGTGGGATTGATGAAAAAAGCCAGACACTGAGTCAAAAGCTCCCCCTGTCCCCTCGCCATGCCCCCTCTCCCCCCAGCTCATCTCAAATACTTGACGTGGTTCCAAGGCATTCTTCACATGGCTGGTGGGGAGCRCAGGAGAAGCCAGCCCAAGGACTGGGCTTTTCTTTAGATGCAGCTTTTCGGTGAAGCTTTGGGGCGTCTGACCACAGAAGATGTTGAGGAAAGGCTTGATGCAATCTTGTTTKTAGGGAAACTGAGGCACGGTGTCTGTACTTTGTCACATCAGGGAGGTGGGACATCCCTGGGTGGGTGCTGCAGGAATCTGCTCGCAGGATTCCCCTTTTCCATGGGCTGTGTTCTGCTGTCCGGCTCCTCCCCAGCCCCAGGCAGGTCCAGACCCATCCTCCCCCCGGCATTCCCAGTTTGGGAGCGCTGGGTGACTGGGGCAGGCCAATGGCTCAGCACCCCCGGGGATGTGTCTGGCACGGCGGGACAGGGCTGGGATCCCACTGGGATGGCCTTGGGTAAAACTGCTGCCTCCAGCAGACCCCAAAAGCTGCAGCTGGACACTGGCACTGCTTTCGGGGTTGTTTTTTGTTGTTTTCCCCCCGTTGTCWGCACTTTTTATCACAATAATCAATCTGTGGCTTTTTGACCCACATGAAATTTTTTTTTTAGGTGCCTGCGTGTGTTTTTACAAAGCCACTGAATTTTGGTCACTGCTCTGGAAGCAGCAAAGGGGATTTTTGTTTTCTTACCTTTTAGTTTTGAGCAATTGTTTACCGAAACCTGAACYCTCTGAAGAACAACTTGCAAAAGCTGAGTAGTCCTGGCTTTTTCCACTGCAAAATTAAAAAAAGATGGAGTGGAACACGTGAAATTCGGGTCTTTTTTTTTCTTTCCCCTTCTTTTTTTTTACCAATTATTGTTAGAAGCGGTTTGAAAATGCAATGCCAAGAGCTTTCTCTTTTCAAATGCTCGAGGCACGTTACCCAACTGCTCCATCCCTCAGACTGCTCCATGAGGTCAGCAAACGCAATTCCCTCCTGCTCTGCAGCTGGAAAGGMGGAAAAACTCCTTTGCTCAATCCCTGGCACCATCCCCAGGAGCCCAGCAGGTCGGGAGCGCCATCGCGGTGCCCGAGCCCGTGGCATTTCCCAACCCCATCCTTTTGAAGGGCTGCCAGGAGGTTTGGGCTCGGTGTCCGGGCTCTGGGAAGGCTGGGAAAGTTTCCCTTTGCAGCGGCAGCAGCGGGTTTTGGGATTCGGAGCTGTCCCGGTATCCGCGGCGCGGCGGGGCCGCTCCTCACTGCGCCTCTTTCCATCCTTTAAGCGGCTCCAGATTTGAATTTGGCTCCAAAGGCCGGGACATGAAAGGCCCCGGCCCTGCGCCTGTTTGCCTCCGAGCGGGATGAGTCGCAGCATTCCCGAGCCCGGAGCGGCCGGGGCCATACGGATCCTATAGAGTGACCCGGGGACGGAAGGAAGGGATCAGTGGGAGCAGGGGCTGTGTCACCCCCGGGCTGTGTCACCCCCGGGCTGGACCATCTGCCCCTTTGGCACTCACTGACAGCCAAAGCCAGGCTGAAAGAAACGTAAAAAATAAAAGGAGGAGGAGAAAGGGGGATAAAAGCCCGGAGGAGAAGGAAGAAAGGGAAGGGCAGGGGAGGATGGTGCGCCTTTAAGCCGCGTGTGTAAGTGCTCGCTAATCTGGTGACTAACTCGGAGCGGCTGCCAAGCCGGGATCCATCCCCAGCCCAAGGCTCCGGAGTCATCGGGTCCCCTCCCTGCCCCATCCCGCGCCCCGCCGGGCGCCAGCCCCCCCCGGCCCCCCGCACTCCCCGTGGCAATTTATTTACTCATCTGGAGGGCACAGCCCCGGCGGTCTCTTGACTCAGCAGTCCGAGGCCGATGGGAGCTGCGGGAGCAAATTCCAGGCAAGAAAAGATCTCATGACTTGTCTCGGAAAAGATTGCTCCKCGAAGATCCCCTGACGGTCACGGAGCGCTCCGTGCCGGCCCCTCCGGCGGAGCCTGACCAGGCTCCCGATTTCCCAACCTCGGGCAGCCGGCCAAGGATCCCGGGGGACTCACTGGAGCTCTCTCCCTTGGAAAAACAGGGATGGATTCGGAGACAGGCACGGGGGCCTTGGAACTGATGTCTGTGCCCCCAACTCACAGGGAGAGGGGAGCTGGAGCTGGAGCTGGAGCTGGAGCTGGAGCTGGAGCTGGAGCTGGCTGGGCAGGACAGGGAGCCCAGAGCTTGGGGCTGGGCTGGTTTTTGGAGCATTCCTCCTTTTTCTTCCTCTGCTTTCCAGGGAGGGTTTAAGCCCTTCCTTCATCCCCAGGCAATTTTGGTTCCTCCATCAGTGTTTTTGCCCAGGCACTGGCACCCCCTCCGGCAGGGCTGGCACCAAGGATGACTTTCGAAGCACATTTATCCTTTTTCTCCCTCCCCTCCTGTTGGCTTTTTTTCCATCTTATATTTCTCTCATCCTGATCTTTTTTYCCCTCCCCAGAGTAACTGGAGTTACTCCCCAGAGTAACTGCAGTTCCCTTTCTGGGGGCTCGCTGGGAGGTCTGGTCCCATGCCCAGTGCCTTTCCATGGGCAATGGGAATGGGGTGGGATCACACCAAGCTGGGAATTGAGGATCTTTGCAAGCCTGCATTTTTCCAGGAGGAAGTCCCTGGGGGTGGGCAGGGCTGTTGGTCTGACAGCTCCTGTGCCTCCTCCTCATCTGGGATGGAGGTTTTGGGATCACACAGCTCCTAGGGCCATCCCACATCCCTGGAATGGGGCTGGCCCCATGCAGCAGCCACAGTGCCCCTGGAGATAATGATGCCCATGGAGAGGAATAGTCTTTGGATCACTGAGAATTCACTCCTGGAGCTCCTAGAGTTGGGGCCAAGCTCCCAGGGGATTCTCACAGCCCCAAAGCACACATCCAGGTCCCTGCCAAAGCTCCTCCGGCCCTGTTATGGTTGATGGAGGATTCCTGGAGTTCCTGGCAAGGGCTCCCAGCTCCCGATGGCCAAATGCCGCCCCCTCCGCCCCCTCCTCCATCGAGTCTCTCCTAAAGAGCCTCTTGGCCCGAGCAGCCCAATTCAATCAGCCCTTTCACCATCTGCTCCCAGGCACTTCTGCCGGGGAGGGCTCGGGGCCAGGGAGGCTGTAATTCCTTAATGGCTTCCGGATGCTGCACGGGGTGGATGCGAGGCCTGGGAGCGTCTCAGCCTCTCTCCCCCAGCCCTCGCTGAGCTTTCTGAGCTCAGGCTTCCTCTGGGCAGATCCGAGCACCTCCAGCCTCGCAGTTCTCCCTGCCTGCCCTTGGCTCTTCCCGGCCCAGGCCAGGAGGTGACACAATCCCTCGGTGGACAAGGCTTGGCTGGCTGTGGCGATGACTGAGGCTGATGGGGCAGCCCTGCTCGGCTTTGGCCGCCTTCCCCAGCTCACTCCCACCTTCATCTTCCCAGGCCTTGCTCCAGCCCAATCCCCGCACTGGTCCCTTCCCTCGTGGGAAGTTTCCTAGAAGTAGGAGCTGGATAAAACCTTCCTGGGGTTGACTGGGAAAACCCTCTCTCCTGAGCSTGAGGGAACCTGGATGCTGCATGGTGTAACACATCTGGGCAAAGCCCAGGAGCTCTGTGCTCAGCCTGGGACGGAGAGGATTAATCTTGGGGCTCTCCTGGAAAATCCCCYTTGTAGCCCAGGASCCCTGTGCTCAGCCTGGGACAGAGAGGATTAATCTTGGGGCTCTCCTGGAAAATCCCCTTTGTTTGTTTTCTTGTCTCCTTAAAAATTAATAATACTGGGAGAATTGTTCCTGGGAAGTGGTGAAATGAAATGGCTTTGGCAGCTCTTCCTGAGGCTGGCGTGGGCTGCAGAGCTTTGGTTCCCAGGTTTCTGCCAGGCCCCTTCCTGGCCTCCATCCCTGGGGGAGCTGAGCTTGGACAGGGGACAGTGGGGTGAAATGGTCAGGCTGGCAGGAGCACCCAGGGATGGCCTTGTCCCTGCTCCCTCCTGGCCCCAGGTGGGAAGCTGATCCTGGTTCTCTCTCTGCAGTGATCCCTTGGCTTGCACAGCTTCCAGCCCAGCCGGGGAAATGCTCCTGCCCTGCTGTGCCAGGATCATCTGCTGCTGTGCAGAGCCTGCCCCGGGGCATGGGGGACCCGAGTGGTGCCCGTGGAGGTGACGTTTGGTGACATCAGCAGAGTGACAGCCCCCGGGAGAGCTGAGGAGATGGGGCTGGCTCAGGCGGCAGAGCAGAGGGACCATCTCTTCCCTCCCTGTCCCACTGGGTCTCCCTGCCCTGCTGTGGGATGCTGCTGTGCTGGGGGTGCAGCTTGGGAAGGTGCTTGGGGCGTGCAGGGACTGCAGGGAGCTGTCCTAGGAGGGGTTTTGGCTGCAGAGGGACTGCTGGGTGTGTTTATGGGTGTGAGAGTGTGTGTTTGAGTGTTTAAATGTGTGAGTGTGAGTGTGTATTGAGTGTGTGTGTGAGTGTGCATTTGAATGTGTGAGTGTGCATTTGAGTGTGTGAGTGTGTTGGAGTGTCTGAGTGTGTATTTGAGTGTGTGCTTCAGTGTGTATGACTGAGTTTTAGCACATGAGTGTCTTTAGGATGTGTTTGAGTGTGTTTCAGTGCATGTTTGAGTGTGTATTGAGTGTGTGTAGAGTGTGAGTGAGTGCATTTGAGTGTGTGTGTGTGTGTGTGTCTATTTGTCTGTATTTGAGTTTGTATTGTGTGTTTGAGTGTGTATTTGTGTGTTTGAGTGTGTCTGAGTGTGTATTGAGTGTGTCTGTGTTTGAGTGTGTCTGAGTGTGAGTGTGTATTTGTGTTTGAATGTGTGTGAGTGTGTTTGGGTGTGCATTGTGTGTGTTTGGTGTGTGTTTGTGGGCCCTGGCCAGGGACACGCTCAGAGCAGAGGACTCCAGGTGCTCATAAGGGCAGATCTGCAGGGGAATCAGTGCAGGGATGGGCCGGAGTCCGTCCCTGGCCAGCACGGGGGATGGAGGCACCGGGATCATCACCCACCGGCCCAGGGAGGGGATGGAGGCACGGGAATGGTCACTGCTGGCCCAGAGAGGGGATGGAGGCACGGGAATGGTCACTGCCGGCTCCGGGAGGGGATGGAGGTTCGGGGATCATCACCTGCCGTCCCAGAGAGGGAATGGAGGTGCGGGGATTGTCACCTGCCGGCCCAGGGAGGGGATGAAGGCACCAGGATCGTTACCTGCCGTCCCTTGGCAGCTGCCAGCAGGGCTGACTATTTGCTCTAAGGAGTTATAAATAATTCTGTTGATTAAAATGATTGATTACCCTCGGTCTAATATTATTTAGGCAGAGCAAACAGCGCTGAGATTTACCAG
Organism: Malurus melanocephalus; assembly: GCF_030028575.1. NCBI lineage: Eukaryota > Metazoa > Chordata > Aves > Passeriformes > Maluridae > Malurus > Malurus melanocephalus. The sequence goes on from NW_026623433.1 coordinate 880,571, forward strand.
CTGCTCTCTGACCTCCCAACCCTGATCTGTTTGCAGAAAGCCTGTGCAATTATTTGTTTGATTTCAAAGCTAAATATCCTAATCTTCCCTCTCCGCCTCTGGAAACTGCGGCTGGCACGGGGACAGCTCGGGCTGATAAGGTGTGCGGTGACACAGAACGGGGTGAGGGGGGGACACGGAGCCGATGGCCTCAGGTGAGGGCAGCGAGAAACCCTCGGGCTCCTCCCTCTCCTCTTCCTCCCGCTGGGCACAGGCTCCTGGAGCGCTGCCGGCGCTCCCGGGCTGTGCGGGCACGGAGAGGAGCCGGGAGGGAAGGGCTGCGTGCGGCACGGCCCCGCCATCCCCGCCAGCCGCGGGACGCGATGCGACTTGCAGCTGCCATTGAGCAATCCGTCTGGCTGGCAGTGCCCCGCGGGGAAGGGGTGGCCGGGAAGGCTGCGGAGGAGGGGGTGGGACAGGCAGGAATCTGCAGCTGCCGAGCGGTGCGGGGCTCGCCCAGCGCCCGGCGCCCGCGGCGGAGAGCGGAGCTGACCCGGAGCTGCCGAGCCTCCCTTCCTCGTCATCYTCTGATCCTTCTGCATCACCGCCTTCGTGCCGGCAGCGTCCTGTGGGGATGTTCCGGGCTTGAGGAGGCCGTAGGAACGTCCCTGGGGACCTTCCACTCATCACTGCATGGACACCGCGTCTCCATAGCGGGTCCAGCCCTTGCAGCTCCGACAAACATTCCTGGAGGATGAATGGGAGCTGGGGAGCGCAGCGGAGAGGCTTTGATGTGGACGGACACGTCTGGGGGGCTGCACATCATCCCGGCCCCGGGGCACGGCCATGCCCTGCCATGTGCTGCCCTCGTGTCTGGCGTGACCAGGCCTTGGCTCAGCCCGGGGCAGGAGCTGGGGCCGCGACACAGAGGGACGGTCTGTGCRGGGAAATCAAGGCAGGGTTGGGGAATTCCTCGTGGCTGACAGATTGGAGGCRCTGGGCTGAGCAGCTCCGTGTCAGGCGAGGATAAGTGAGGCTCCTTTTAGGAGTGGTGATTTCCCGGCAGCAGGGACAKCTCTGGAGTCCGTCCGCCTCAGAAATGCGTCGTGTCCTGGTGACGGGCAGCACAAATAATGGGGTTTTATCCAGGGCACGGAGTCATTGCACATGGATCATCGGGATTGTGGGATGAAAACATCCCGAGCCGTGAGGTCACGCGTGGCTGCTCACAAAGTGTGCTGGCACAGTTTGTTCTTCAGGTGTGTTTGAGCCGGCTCGGAGGCTTTGGGATCCTTTTATGGGTGATGAAAGAGCTCAGCTTGAGTGAAGGTTCCTTGGCCCTTGTCCTACTGCGAGGGGCCAGCCCTGCCAAGAGCTCTCAGCCTTCCCTTTTCACACTTCCCCTCCTGACAGCATCTTCCCTGCTCGATGTTCTGCCAGTTATCCTCAACCTGGCCTGGCTGCATCCCTGCTCTCCCTTGCTGCGAGACGTGGTTTGGCAGCCCCAGCCCGCAGCAGCAGCTGGAGGTGTTGGAGCTGATCCCCTTTGTGTCTGTCCCCGTTCCTGGATGATGAAGGACAGGGAGATGAGTGTCTGAGAAGAGTGGGAGGGTTTGTTTGGATGGGTGGAGAAATGCTCCATCTGAGCTCTCCAGGTGAGCACAGGAGCACCTTGGGGGCACCCYGTGGGTGCTTCTGCAACCCGGGAAAAATCCATGTCAGGCTTCTGGGATGGGTTTATCCTTCTCTTGGGACTAGTCCTCCAGTCCCATCCTTCTTCTTCAAGGATGCCAGAAATGGCATCAGAAATGGAATTATCAGCCAGACCTGAGGAGAGAACAGCAGAATTCCTGGTTCTGGTGTGGCTGAAGGGAATGTGAGCTCTCACATGGTGGGTGTGGGTGACCAGGAGCACCGTGCCCTTCCTGAGTGCAGGAGCCCAGCCTGGCATTGCTCTGGGAGGGCTCAGGCTGAATTCCTGCAGCCCTGGGAGCTCCGGGGGCACGGCTGCGACTGAGGGCTCCCAGCCCAGCCCGGCCAGAGCAAGGAATTTCAAACGGCTTCTGGTGGCATGCATGAGCCCCGTGAAACCCTCGGGCTCCGTGCCAGCAGCACGGGAACATCCCTGCCTGTTTGCTCGGTGCCGAGCGCTGGGGCTTGGCTGAGCTCTTTTTTCCCTTTTTTTTTTGCCGTTGTTATTGAGCAGCCCGAGCTCGGAGGGGTGTGAGGAGCCGGGTTGGGTTGAAAGGAGCATCTCGTGGAGGTGGGGCAGTGCCACGGGGCTGGCTGGTTACGCTTGACCTGCTTCCAGCGGGGCCGGGTGTCCATGACAGGCTTTCCCAAGCTCCGGGAGCGCGTGTGTGCCCGTGCCCGGGGATTAGAGCTCTTTAGCGGCGCGGTTAGCAGGGATTAGGGCGATTATCCCGCGGGAAGCGTGGCCAGGCTGGGACGGTCCTCCCGGCCCTGGAAGGGAGGTGTTGGTCCCGGCTGCGGAGGGGACGCGCTCCTGTGATATTCCATTGGGAAGGAGGGGGGTGAAGGGTGTTAGGGGCCAGATGATTGCAAGGAGGGGCTTTGCCTTCTGTGCAGGGGGGTTGGGGCAAAGGAGGGGTTTTGGGACAGGAGGGGTTGTGGCACAGAGGGGATTGGGGCAAAAGAGAGGTTTGGGGACAGGAGGGGTTTGGGGACAGGAGGCATTTGGGGACATGGGGGTTTTGGGGACAGGAGCGGTTTGAGGATGGGGGGGTTTGGCATAGCGGGGATTTGGAACACAGGAGGGGTTGGGGCACTGGAGGGGTTTGGGGACAGGAGGAATTTGGGCACGGGGGAAATTCGGGAATGCAGAGGTTGCTCCTTGCTGCCTGCAGCCCCCTGGCCTGGCTGATGTCTCCATCCTGGAGMCTCCCCAGGGGTTTGGGTAACCGGGATCTGCTCTCAGGCCAGGGCTCGGGAAGGGCTGCTGGAAGGGTTTGGTTGTGATGTTCAATCTGAAGGGGCTCCAGAGCTGTCTGGAGCAGGTTCAGGAGCGGGAGGGTCCCGTGCTGAGCTCACTGGTGCTGCAGTGAATCCCACCTGCCTTAGGGCATCTCAGCTTAGAGCCCTGAGTGGTTTAGGGTGTGAGGGACCTTCAATCCCATCTCATTCCAGGGGCACCTTCCACTAYCCCAGGGGGCTCCAAGCCCTATCCAACCTTGGGTGCTTCAGGGATGGGGCAGCCACAGCTGCTCTRGACAGCAATGATGGGATTTTATTGATGCCCAGTCTCATTTCTGACTGCTTTGCGCTGTTAAACCACAGCCACCTTCCCCGTCCTCGGGGTAGCTGCATCTCCCCAGGGTTTGCTTTATCCATCTGTGCTCCTTCCAGCAGCTGAAATGGGGAGGGTGGAGAGAATCCCCAGGCGAGGGGAGCCCCTGAGGAGGACTGGGGAGCAGGAAGGGGAGCTGTGGGCTCTGGCCCTGCTGGGCTGAGGGAGCTTTCCCATAATCACCACGAGCATCGGCTCAGGGCTCTGCTGTAGCTTGCCTTCGGCCCTGGCCTTTGTTTAGCAGTCCCTCCTCTCCTCTCGTCTCTCCCACAAAATGCAGGCAGGACGGAGCGAGCTGCCCACCAGGCTGCTCCCACGAGCTCCTGGGACTCTCAGGGATGCTGCTTTCCCAGGATTGCCATCCCACACRCACCCTATGGAGCGGGGAGAGGGAGCAGAAGCAGCAGGAGCCTGAGCAGGGCAGGCTGTGCCTGATGGAGGCAGCAGAATCCTCTCCCTGGCCTGGCTCCTCTCCAGCTGGGACATCCCCAGACCCAAAGCTGTCCCTGTCTCACCTTGGGGCTGCTCTGAGTCCACGTTTGCTCATGGACATGTCTCCCCAGCCAGGCTGAACCCCAAACCCTGGGGCTGAGCAGAGCACCCCAACTCCCCACCCGCAGCTGAACCTGCCCCTGGGCTGCTCCAGGTGCTGAGAGCCCAAACTTGGAAAAAAATACTTTTATTTGCATTTGGGGAAGACAGTGCTCAGGYCCATTTTTTAGGGGAAGAGCTGGCCCCCATGGCACACCACAGCTCCCTAAGAAAGCTGCTGAGGGCCGGAAAAAAGCCGGCTTTGTTGGGCTTTCTGCAGCGCTAAGCAGTGTGGGCTTTTGGTTTCCTCTCTTGTTTTTCTCTTGAAGCCCAGCTTTCATCTCAGAGTATTTATTTTTCACTGCTTGAAAGAGGAAAAAAAAGAGACTTCTTTTTCTTTTCTCTCTTTTTTTCTTTTTTTTTTTAAAGAAATATATTTATTTTAAATTAAAATAGCAAATGTCTGCACCTTTTGTGCCGTCCTTGCAAAGGGAAGCAGGGCCTGTCTCTGGTGAGTTGCTGCAGGAAGGAGACCCAAATCCCCCCCTCCCTGCTYCCATCCCATCCCCACAGCCCCAGCAAACACCTCTCTCTGTGCTCAGCCCTGCTGCCCATCCACATTTCCTTCTGGTCCCTTTTCYCTGTCCCACTTTCCCTTTCCCCCCCTGGAATCTCGCTGCCCTTTGGGTCCGAGGAGCCCTAATTGGAACAGGCCGGCTCCTCTCCTGCTTCCTGCGTGGGAGTGAGAGGCAACGCTTGTGAAAACAGTTCAAAAGTGCACACAAATTTTTGCCTAATCCTGCCTAAATAACAGGGGGCTCAGCCGGGGTTGTTGGCCTGGCTGTCCCTGCTCTGGGGTGGGGGCACCTGGGGAAGAGGGGCTGCTCGGGGGGCTGGGGGTGCTGGAAACCCGAGCTGGGGACACGGTGGGGACATGATGGGGACATGATGGGGACATGATGGGGACACGGTGGGGACACGGTGGGGATGTGGTGGCTCACCGGGGAGCGTGGGAAGGGGCTCAGCTCTCGGCCCCCCTCCTCTCTGATCCTGAGAAAGGTTCTCAGCTGCTGAACCCTCCCAGCTGGGGGACCCTGGGAAATCTGTGCTCCAGCTGCCCCCAGCCCCAGCTCTGCCCTGCTCTGGATCCCGGGGAAGGCTGGGACATGGGGGGCTCGGGGAGAGGAGTTTGGCGTGGGCTGGAGGGGGAATTGTGGGCTTGGGGCCACGACTGGACCYGCTGTGGGCAYGTGGGASGAGTTTGGGAGAGCTCTGGGAAACTCCTGCTCCATCCTCACCCAGCGCTGGGGGCACATCCTGGGGTGTGGGCAGCTTCAGGGGTGGGATGGGGGCTCCAGGGGGATCCCAGCTGGATCAGGGCTCAGGGCTCAGGGCTCAAAGGGTTTGAGTTCAGGGAGCCCTTGGATGCACAGTCCCTCCAAATGGTCTCGTTTGAAACCAACGTGCATCTTCTCCCAAACTTAATCATGGAATCCTGGGATGGTTTGGGGTGGAAGGGAACTTYGAGATCATCCCATCCCACCCCAGCCATGGGCAGGGACACCTCCCACTGTCCCAGGCTGCTCCCAGCCCCAATGTCCAGCCTGGCCTTGGGCACTCCAGGGATCCAGGGGCAGCCACAGCTTCTCTGGGCACCCTGTGCCAGGGCCTGCCCACCTCACAGGAAAAGATTTCTTGCTAAAATCTAATCTAAATCTAAATGTAATGTAAATTTAATCTAAATCTACCCTGTTTCATTTTAAAGCCATCCCCCCTTGTCCCTGTGCCACTGCCAAGCCACCCAAGGCCTGCAATCTCCATGATATTGATGTGTTCCAGGCTGGGAAGGGGAGGCTGAGGAGATCTCGGTGTCCTGCCCTCGGTGTCCGTCCGTCCATCCATCAGGGCAGGGTCAGGAGGTGGCTGTGGGGTCAGCTGCCTCTGCTCTGACCCTCTCCACATCCATTTCCAGCAGCTACCGGCTGAAACCCCAGGCAGGGACACACTGGAGCTCTGGTGGAAAAAAAACTGAGCAGCCGAGGGGAGCTTGGAGGAGTCATTGACCCCGAGTGGAAACTGCTGGAAAATGACTTTGCTGCCGTTCCTCTGCCCAGAGAACCCTTTTTCCCTGCCTGCCATTTATTTTCCCTCTGTAATCACTGTGGACGCCTTGGCGTGCACAGGAGTTCTGCGCTCTTTAAGGTCAAAATCCCCGAAGTTTGTAAATCTGAGCCCTTTAAAAAGATCAGATGTGTGGAAATAGTTTACACACACAGAGCCTGGTGGGAGCAGAGCGGGAACTCAGCTGGGAGAGGAACTTGGTGATCTCAGCCCCTTCGCTCCTGATTTTCTCTGGTCAGGTCCCCCTTAGCACTGAACCCATCCAGGGTGATATCAGGGGGTTTTATCCTCTTGTCTCTCTGCACTCYCATCCCCAGGGATGTCAGGGAGCTGGAGGGGTTTGAAGGAACCACGGATCCTCTTTGCCTCACAAAGCTGAKCTTCCCCAGATAAAAGCTGTCCCTGTGCGAGGCCAATTCCCCCTCTCTGCTCTGCAGATGCTGCAGATGCTGCAGACACAATTCTCCAGGGTGGCTTCACCTCCTGGCAGTGTTTAAAACTCAAACCATAACGCCCTGCCTGCTCCCCCGGGAGGGGAATCAAAGGYGGCTCCGTGGGCGCGGGACGAGGACGAGCAGCGCACGTGGCAGCCGTGTCAGGGGGCTTTGATGGGCTCGTAAAAACCAGCCCCAAATCCCAGCCTGGCCCCCGCTGCTGCTTTTGGGATTAAAGCCCTGGCATTCCCAAGCCGGGGCTCGGTGCTGGCTCCCACCCTGGCCCCTGCATGGGCAGCACTGAAGGACAGGGTTTGTTGCTGCAAGGTTTGATTAAAATCTTGCAAACAGGTTTCAGATGGCACTGAAAGCTGATCCCGGGGCAGCTAAGCAGGGCTTGTTGCTTTTGTTGCCGAAATTCTGCTTGGGTCTGACCCTTAGGCACCCCGGGCTGGAGGTGRAGGGCTGGAGGACATCACCAGGGCTGCATTTGCCTCTGTGGGAAGGAATTTCCCTGCACCCAGCAAGSTTCAGAGAATTGTAGGATATTCCAGGTTGGAAGGGATTCACAGGGATGGCTGAGTCTGACTCCTGGCCCTGCACAGAGCTGGGTGAAGCTCACGGTGCTCCCTGCRCATAAAACCCCAATGTTTAGGTAAATTCAGAATCGCCACAGCAGCAGGAGCAGAGTTTTGGGTAAGAGCTGTCCACCCACCTCATCTTTCTCAAGTCACCCATCTGAGCCTTGTCCCCAAACACATCTGCAGAGCTCCACACTCACGGTCAGTTTTCCCTGGGTGAATTTTCCCCACTCTGGGACTCTGCTGACCCAGCCAAGGCTCGGGGTTTTGGGGCTGCTTTGTCCTCRGCTGAAATGTGAACAAGTGCTGTGACCTCACGGGGGAAACGCAGATGATGCCTAAATCTGCCGAGCACAGTGTATTTTGCAGAGGCCTTGAAACGCACATTTGTGTTGATTTGGGTGTTTAAATAGAAACCCTCCTCTGCCATGTTTTTTTTTAAATTTGGAAACAGTCTGTTTGCTTCCCTGTGACCTCTCCCCRGGAATCACTTTCAAGTCTCCCCTGTTCTGACAGGTTGTTTGTGCAGAGCTCAGTGTTCGCCTTCCTAAACCGAAACCTTATCCCCCCGCTACTGAAAAATTGATTYGCTGGGTTTGTGCAAAGCCAACCCCATGGGTCCTGCGGGACGAAACAGTGGGATCAGGGCTGGGCCTCGCCATTGCAGAGATAAAAATACCATTTGTCATCCTGCTCTCGGTGGCTTGGCTATGGGGGTCACCTCTGCCCAGGTTTTCACGGGTGATTCTGTGTTAAAATTGGGGTTAGAAATGTTCTCAGCCTGGCTCTGACTCATCTTTCCAGAGCAGGAGCAGGGAGCTGCCCTTAGAGCTGATTCCTGGGTGGTCCCTGTGACCACAGAGCRGGGAGAGCAGAGCATTCAAATGTAACTTGAGGATGCAGCGAAAGGGGCACAGAGCCACTTTCTCCCTGTGTTATCTCAAGCAGCAGATGGGGAGCAGAGATAGCGACGGTGGCTGCTCATTTTCCGTGCCCTCTCCAGCCAAATCCAGTAAATAATGAGGTGTAATTTGCCAAATGGCCTTTGGATGTGGGATTTGCTTTTGAAGGTCCTGATCCTGCTGCTGTGGAGGCAATCCTGGATTTGTGTGGTGGGCTGAGGGCAGGAATTGTGTCCTGAGAGACTCTGTGTCAGGAATTTCACTKCTCTTACCTGAGCCAAGAGTCTGCAAATCATTCCTTGAGAGCTGTGGGGACCTGGGTGGAGGGAATTGCAAAGGGAAGGAGGGATTTTTGAATTGGGACTGGGAGGCAGAAGGGCAGAAGTGAAGTCAGAGAAGTTTGATCTGTTTGGCCAGGCAGTGGAATTGCATTGGGAGCATCCAGAGGGTGATTTGGRGATGCTTTCTCACCCTCACCCTTCAGAGCTGTGTGTCGAGGTTTATCCATGGAATCACAGGATCCTTTGGGTTGGGAAGGTCCTTCAGTGATGGAGTCCATCCATTCCCCATCCCCAGCAGGCCACCACTGGCCCATGGCCCCAAGAGCCACATCCACAGTTGTTTGACACTTCCAGGGATGCTGACTCCATCCCTGCCCTGGAATTCAATTCTATTCTATTCTATTCTATTCTATTCTATTCTATTCTATTCTATTCTATTCTATTCTATTCTATTCATTCCATTCCATTCTCCAGCCTCCAGATTCCCACTAGAAAAAAACCCCAGTGCTGGGTTGTTTGGTCTTTAAACGACACCTGTGAGTTTGGCTGGGGAGGGCTGGAGTGGAGCAGGAATTCCAGACTGGGGCAGACTGGGAAGCTGCTGGGCTGGCATTTCCCAGGGGCTGCAGTGCTGTTTCTCTCCCTGACTCCGTGTTTTTTCAGGGATGCACCAACACTGCCTGGAACAAGCCCTCAGCAGCATTTTGCAGGTGTAAAGGTTTATTAAATCAGCGGCTTAATGATCTTGGAAGGATGGAAAGTTGCAGTGGCAGAGTTTCCACAAGACAGAGAATTCTTTGATTTTCAATGTCTGCGTCCAGATATTCATGGGAACACCAAAGTCTTTGCCCATGGTGTCATTTTTCCACTGAGTTTTYATGGAAAAAATTCCACTAGGCTGCAGTGCTAAACCACCCTCAGGTGGAAGATTTCCATGGGAGGCAGACCAAGTGCAGTTTTGGAGATGGTGGCTGTTTAAGGCTTTCCTTCTCCATCAAAGATGTTTTTCAGGAATACTGAAAGTACGGGAAAAAGAGCCAAACCTTTATTCAAATTTTTTTGCCTCAAATAATTGCTTTTGTTTGCGAGACTCTTTGGCTACAAAGACGAGCCTCCTTCCAAATAAATTAGAAAAAGGGATTAAAAAAGGAAAGGAAGAGGTTTCCTCCTCGTCAGGGTTTACTCCAGGCCTGGCTCTTGGCTTTGCTGTCCCATGGGATGGCTGGCGTTGGCCGTGACTCATCCGTCTCCGTGCCATGGATGCACATGACGTAACTCTGGGCTAATGTGGGATTTTCCAGCTCTTTGTTTTYCTTCCCCTCTCAAATGGGTTTTCTGCTGCTTCTCCTCCTGTCCCAGCCTGCTGTCAGCTCGCTTTTTCATGGAGTCATAGAACCATGGAATGGTTTGGGGTGGAAGGGACCTTAAAGCTCATCCCATTCCAACTCCTGCCATGGGGAGGGACACATTCCACTGTCCCAGGTTGTTCCAGCCTGGCCTTGGGCACTGCCAGAGATCCAGGGGCAGCCACAGCTTCTCTGGGCACCCTGTGCCTGGACCTCACCACCCTCCCAGGGAACAATTTCCTAGGATAAATAATTTTCTAAGATTCTTGAATTTTCTCCTTGTTTTTATTCAGACTGGGATGATGGAGCGATAATTCARGGATGCTTTTCTCCCTCTTTTTTGCTCACCCTGCTGTGGGACTCTTTGCCTTCCTTGGTGCCTGGAGCTGCTGAGCCATTTCCCAGCTCCAGAGCTCCATACACATCTGGAATGCTGAAGCTCAGCAGGCTGGAAAGGCCTTGGTGTCATCATCCAGTGGCACATTCCAGAGGCACAGGGACACCACGTGCACCTGGCCAGTGTTCTGTGTCATCTTCCCCAGCCCCATGTCCTCATGGCTGTGTTTCTCTCCTGCTTCTTTCAGACATGGAATGTGCAGATGTGCCTTTATTAACCCCCAGCAGCAAAGAAATGATGTCCCAGGCGCTGAAAGCCACGTTCAGYGGCTTTGCCAAGGAGCAGCAGCGGCTGGGAATTCCCAAAGGTAAGACATGAGAGGCACCACGGGATCCACAGCGATTGTGTCCTCCTGCCAGGCTGCCCAGAATCCTCCCTGTTTGCTGTGGGTTCTCCTTGGATGGTATTGCCCTGGGAACAACACCTGGAGCTTCTGGGGAGCTTCAGCTGGAAAAACGTGGACAAATCCACTGTATGGAGAAGCAGCAGGGACCTTTTACCACAGGATAGTGACAGGGAAAAACTGAGGAAATTGAAAAAAGGGGTGGGAGAAGTGAGTCAGAGAATTGATGGGATTTTTAGAAGTCYCAAACAAAGCCAAAGCTCATTCGTGGGCTGAAATGCACTTGCATTAGGGCTGGTCCAAGCTGGACATRGTGTTGCTCACACCCTGATGCCAGCAGGCTGCCAGTCTCCGTGGGTGAGGGCAGGGCAGCCAGAGCACTGTTTGTGCTCTGTTTGCCTGGGAAAGCTGCCTGGGGATGCTCAGTGCTGGATCCCTCTGCAGATCCACAGCAGTGGACGGAGACGCACGTGCGGGACTGGGTGATGTGGGCAGTGAACGAGTTCAGCCTGAAGGAGGTGGATTTCCAGAAGTTCTGCATGAATGGAGCTGCCCTCTGTGCCCTGGGCAAGGAGTGCTTCCTGGAGCTGGCGCCTGATTTTGTGGGAGACATCCTCTGGGAACACCTGGAGATCCTGCAGAAAGGTGAGTCCTGGAGAGTCCCGCGTGAACAATTCATGCCATGCTGGCCAGGCAGATTTGGGGCTTTCCACACACCAGGAGCTGTTCACCTTGAGCTTGAATGCCAGGAAAAAACAWCTTCCAGAAGCCAGCTTTTCAGCAGGGTTCCAAATGGGCATCCCAACGGCAGTGGGCAAGGAGAATGCTGGCAGTGCCTCCGAGAGGCAGTGTTTGTGCCAGCTTTTGGCAGGAATCCCCAGTGGGCAGGGATGCTCTGACTGCCTGGAATCCATGGTGGGATTTTCCAAAGCGTTTTTCCTCAGCCTGTTCAGCTCCTCTTGTGAATTTTACTATTTCCTCCATTGGAACTGGGTATGGGAATACAGCCAAAATCCTGCCCAAATTTCCCAGTGGCGAYTGGAAGCCGCTTTGCTTTGTTCCATGTCCCCAAAAAAGGGTGTTTCATGTCCCAAAAAAGGCATTTTTTTGAGGAGGAGGAGCCATTCCCTGCCTGACAGCATCCAAGGGTATTAACTATCAGTGACTGGGGACACACACTTTGATTTTGGGTGTTGATTTTCCGTGTCTGGATGCCCAGGAACACTGGGTTGATTTCTCAGGAAGTTGAACACCTCTACCTGAGCCACGAGCAGGAGCTGCAGCAYACCTGGGCTCTTTCTCCAGCTCCTTTCTTTTTTTTTATTTTTTCTTTATTTGCATTCCTGGAATGTCCCCTATGCTGTCCTACTGACCCTGCTGGCAGGAAGGGGAGGGGAGCACAGTTATTCCTTCCAGGAAACCATGGACAAATGGATGTTAATTGCCCATTCCTAATTTTATTGCTACCTGTGGTTTGCAGAAGGTAAACATGGCCTTTCCTGGGCTCTGGGCAGGCCAGGCTGTTTTCTTGCTCTTGGGCTCTAAATCTGGTCTGTCCCTTTTGTTTTGCATATTTTTCATGGAGTGCTTGGATCAACACTGMGCAGTTTAACCAAACAAAGCCATACCTTGTGGTCAGACCCATTTCTCCTTGCAAGGAGCCATTGCTGTACCTTCCCACAGCCTTTCTTTCTCGCAGTCCCTGCCCATGGTTGGGAAGAGSTGAYCTTCAGGGTCCTTTCCAAGCCAGCCCATCCCAGGATTCTGTGATTCTGTGATTTTTTGGGTTTTGAGCTGCTGGAGAGGGTGGGATGTGCTGCAGGTACTGACTGAGGCACCAGGGCTGCGTTGGCACCTCCTTCCTGCAGATTCCTCACAGATGGAAAAGGAGAGGAACTTGAAGCTGTAAATTCATGGCAAAGTGGGAATCATTTCCACACAGACACYCGTGGCTATTCAGGCACTGCTGGTGCAAAAGGTCAGGGACAGGGAGAAGCTTTTACAAAGGAGCTGGAACTCTTTGTGCCTTCTTCAGCTTCTTCCTAAAGGCTGAAAAAGAATGAAGCAGAATTTCTGTGTCTTCACTCTGAGAGGAACCCTGAAACCTGTTCTCTTGTTTCACTGGTGACTCTGTTTGGTTTCACTGGTGACTTTGTCACTCTCACACAAGCAGGGCACTCTCTCCTCTGGTGGGCTCTGAACGCATTTCCCAGTGAGGTATTTGGGGGTAACCCAGAGCTTCCAAGCACTAACCAGCCTCCCCCCCAGACTGGTTTCTGTTCCTTGTAAATCCTGGCTCTTGTGGTGCTGGGAGCTGATCCCCAGCCCTGACCAGAGCTCTGCTGGAGCTGTGCACACAGAGCAGAGCTGTCCCTGTCACATCTCTGCCCACGCAGCAGGAGCTGGGGGCTCCCTCTGCACCTGCCTGGGATGTGGGAACAGATCCAAGTGTCTCCAGGGCTCCAGCTTGTCTCTCCATCTTCCCCACCATCATCACTGGGGCTGTGGGTGCTGCCAGTGGTGCTTAACCCCAAAATGTCTGGCTTTACCTGTCCCTTCAGCCCGGGGTCGTGCTGGGACAGGCTGTGACCCTGCTGTCCCCTGAGCTGACACCGTCCCCTGGGAGCACTGAGTGACTCACGTACCACAGGCCGCTCAGGGTTTAAAAACAGCAGATGGGCGCCTTTCCCCTGCGTGGATTTGGGTATTTTCAGGCTTATTTTTCCAAATTTCTTCCTAAAATAACCTCCTTGGTTACCAGCAGTCAGCAGTGCCCGGCGCTTGMCTGGAAGCGCAGCCCAAGGTTGTCCCCTGCTCTGTGGTCACCCCTGCCCCTTGGCAGACACCGTGGGGAGAGGAACYGAGCGTTTCTCATTAATCCTCTGTGTTTGCACAACCCCTCCTTTTGTCAGGGAATATTTTCCAGCCTGCAGTCCCCGGGGGACAGGGCCAAATTTAGGCTCCTCGCAGGCGAACGTGCGTTATCTGCGCTCGGCCTCTCCGGAGCCTGGGCACAAACAAACCCAGCCCAGAGCTGCCCTGGGGAATTGCTGCAGTTCAAGGCTAGAAAATCTCCCACCCCGGTATCCCTGCCCATGATGCCACGCTGCAATGAGTCAGGTGTTCATGGAAAAACTGTCAGGGTAGGGGCAGGGTGGATTTTATGTGGGAAAGCACATTCAGTGAAGCCCAGGAGGAGCAAAGTGCTCGGAAAAAGCCACGGGAGGCAGGGAATCCATGCTTTGATGTGATCCATGCTCTTTTCCAGTGAATTATGTCCATGGAAAGGCTGAAAGTTGGCATTCTGCCCCAATTTTCATGGAGGAATCTCTGTCAGGGACAGTGGGACAGAGCAGTTTTGGACATGGAATGTTCTGCCCCMACCAGGTGCTGCACAGGCTGGGAATTCCCATGGATTTGGGGTTAGAGRAGCAGAGTTTGGGATGTGTTCCCCACTCCCTCACACACCTACTGCTGCYCTGAAAACAGGGCTTTTCCAGGAAAACAATGGCCCCTGCATGGGGAGTTTTTGCAGGAGCTCACACATGGAAGTGTGATCAGCAATCCCCAGGAGAGGGAGAGGCGACAAAGCCTCAGGCGAGCGAGGAAATGATGCAGCTGAGAGTTCAGAGCACCTGGAGCTCTGACTGAGGAACTTGTTTGGGTTGGCTTTGTTTAAATTCGGCCATACCTGCAGCAGGAATTCCCAAAGTGCCTCGGGTTTCTGTGGGGTTTCAGCTCTGAATTCACTTCTGTTGCTTGGAATGTCCCAGTTTAACCCAGGGAGGAGATTTTGGGAAGTTCAGGGCTCTCTGTGTCACAACAAGCCTTGTGCCACCTTCGGCTGGGTGACATTTCCTTCCTTTCCTCTTTGCAGAAGAGGTGAAACCRTACCCAGCAAATGGAGTGAGCACCACCTACCCCGAGTCCCGCTACACCTCAGACTACTTCATTAGTAAGTTGCAATTAGCAGTGTCAATTATCAGCATTCTCATGCCTGGGAGCTCCTCCGAGCAGAGATTTGTCTACACCACAATTGGACTGCACCATGCAAAGAGTGGCGTTGTTTTTCTGAGGGTTTGGGATTTGTTTGGAAGCTTCTGTACCTTTTGGTGCCAAAATCTGATTTTTCAAGCATTATTTGTGTTTAACTGTAGCTCAGCAGACTTTCAAAGTGACCTCAGCGCACCTGAGTAGTGAGAATTATAAAAATCCTATTAAAAAATGTAGGGAAAGGAGGAAGAACGCTTCATTCTGGATTGCCAGGGAAGAGCCCAGCAGGGACAGGGRTGAGTCCCCAACCTGTGCTCCTGCACTTCCCATTGCCATTGCTTTGGGATGTTCTTTAAGAAAATCTGGGAGGTATTTTATGAACCAGCAAAAAAACCCACTGACCTGAAAAAGAGATATTTAGATCAGGTGTAAGGGAGAAATTCTTTACTCAGAGTGGGGTGAGGCCCTGGCASAGGGTGCCCAGAGAAGCTGTGGCTGCCCCTGGATCCCTGGCAGTGCCCAAGGCCAGGCTGGACRGSGYTTGGAGCASCCTGGGACAGTGGGAGGTRTCCCTGCCCATGGCWGGGGTGGCACTGGATGAGCTTTAAATTCCTTCCCACCCAAACCCATCTGGGATTTTGTGGATTGGGAGTGCAGGCTCTGGCACTGAGGACAGGTGGTTGTGGAAGGGCCTCACCTTTTCCAATCTGTTTAAGCATTTTTGCCCTTATTTCCTTTGCTGAGACCCCACTCCCCAGGATTTTCTAGCTTTTTCCCTCTGGCTGCTCCCTTGGGAGGAATTTGCTTCTTTTTTCTCCTTAGGTAATTCTAGAAGCTGTGGATTGAGGATGCACGTTGAGGGTGGTTGGGKATGGCTGATTTTGCTGAAGTGCCACATTTTCCAGACCCCACCTCTGTATCTTTTGGGACCCTCCCCCAAATCAGTGCCCAGGGCTGGGGGTGGGGGATGCTCTGGTTACTCAGAGCTGTTTTGGGTGAGGTTTGACTCTCCCATTGCACCCCCAGGTTATGGCATCGAGCACGCCCAGTGCGTGCCCCCCTCCGAGTTCTCCGAGCCCAGCTTTATCACCGAGTCCTACCAGACCCTGCACCCCATCAGCTCGGAGGAGCTGCTGTCCCTCAAGTACGAGAGCGACTACCCCTCGGTGCTGCTGCGCGAGGCGCCGCAGGACGCGCTGCAGAACGACTACTTCTCCATCAAACAGGAGGTGGTGACCCCGGACAACATGTGCATGGGCCGTGCCAGCCGAGGTAAAACYGGGATTAAACCTGGGAAAAGCTGGGCTTAAATTCGGGGTTGGCCTGGCTTCCTGCTCCGCTCACCCTGCCTCCCCTGGGAATGGGCTCTGGGGACACCAAGGGAGCTGTACAGCCCTCTCCCAGCACCTGTTGGATTCCCTGGTGGCTTTGAGCCATCCCTGAATTTTTCTCCAGGGAAAGTTTTTCCTTTCCTCTCCTCCACTGCCTGTTTTTACAGCATCTGCAGAAATGCAGCAGTTCTGGTGCTGCACTTTGATGTCAGACTGGAGGGAAATGGAAATGAGCTTTTGTGTTATCAGGGAGGACAAACTGCTGGGTGCTGCTTGTACAAATCCCCTTTTTCAGGAGCCCAGGCAAAGCCCCACMAATTCTTCACAAGTTCTCATCAGGAATTGCTGTGCACGGCTCTGAAGAGCTTTGCACTCTATGATCCAAAGCCTTTATCCATTATCTCCAGGGATTTGATGGCTGCTCGTTTGAAATATTCTGCTGTAGGCAATTCCTGGGCTTTGTTAGGAGGTGCAGGGGAAGAGCTGAAGGAGCCCCTGAAAGCTCCTCTCCAAAGAGTTACAGATTCCTGTTAGCAACGGTGGGATTTAAACACCTGAGTGCTTTGKAGATCTGAGCCCAAAACCCTTCCCAATTAATGTTATGGGATTGGGAGCCCCATGGCCGAGTGCTTTGTGATCACATCAGCGCTGCCAGGCTGGGGATGGGGCTCTGCCTCTGTTCAAAGCAGAGTTTAATCCCTGGAGCTCAAAATCCCTTCCAAAGGGGATCGTTATCTCCTGATCCCAGGGAGGGAGGCTGAGGCACAGGGAGGAGATGTGACCTGAGTGGAATCCAGGTGTCCCCAGGCCCTCAATTCATTCTGGTTGAGCCAGGTTGGCTGTGACCAACTCAGCCCGTTTATCCTGAGAGGAGGATGGGGATGGGGATGAGGATGAGGATGAGGATGAGATGAGGATGAGGATGAGGATGAGGATGAGATGAGGATGAGGATGAGGATGAGGATGAGGATGAGGATGAGGATGAGGATGAGGATGAGCTGCCCTCCTGGGACAGCCAGAGCTGCTCTCCAGGGCTGCCTCACACATGCAGCTCATCGGAGCTTTCCCACTCCTTTTCCAGGCTGGGAGAGACAATTACAGGGAATTTGTTATTTTAGTATATCTTTATATCTCTCTYCTCCTGAGAGAGCTGACCTGAGCCACAAGGGCAGCAGTGTTTTAATTTGGGGTAAACTTCTCTTTTTGGGGCTGTTTTTGTGCCTCAATTTCAGCAGYGCCTTTCCCTTTTCTTGCCCTTCTCTCTAACACAGGTGATTTCATCATCCTCACACTGCAATGGCTCAGGAAGGCTTTTGCAACTGCACCTCGAGCTTGTCCTCTGTGACAAACCCAAAAATGGTGTCAGGGCAGGGGAGAGAGAGCCCTTGGTGCTGCTGTAAGCACAGCCTTGAGCACTCAGACTGCAACAGTTCAGCCACAGAGGGGCCTTTGGGGGGCACAAATCCTCCAAGAGAGGGGAAAAAAGAGTTTTAATAGAAAGCAGAGCCCAGGTCATTTATATTCATGTCCATCTTCACCTTGTATTGTCTCACAAGGTGAGTCTGGCACAAAGTCAAGCCCTTCAGCATCACCTTGGGGTGAGAGTTTCCCACCCAGTCACCTCGTGTGAGGGTTTGAGAAGGGGATTTTGGGGTCCCACGGGAGTTGTTTCTCTCTGCCCCATCAGCGAGGGTGTCTGATTGGAAAAGTGGAGCTGCTGAACTCTTTTAAACCTCTCCTGAGTGAGTGCAGGGTGTGATTGTTTCAGCCAGCTGGAGTTGAGGTGAATTTTCAATGGATTGACACAAATCACATCTCTGTCAGGTTTTGAATTCCTTTTCTCAAGGAGCCTGTGCTGTGGCACTGCTCAGGGATTGGTTTATTAATTGRTTATGCCAATTAATGCACACACCCAGCAGTTCTGTGCTCTCCTCAGCAAGACTCGGGGAAGGACTGGAGTGGAAAATTCTCAAAAAAACAGACAGAAAAAAGAAAAAAAAGTTTGAAATGGGGCTGTCCCAGCAGAGTGAAGCCAATGGATCACAACTCCCAACAATTCCAGGCAGCAATCAGGGCAGGAGCTGAGTTTTTCACAGCGAATTCTCTTCAAACTACAGCACAACAACTCTTTGGGGGCGTGTGCCAGCCCTTCCACGTTCCCCTTCCCCTGGGATCTGCTCTTGGGGCCCGGGCTGCGGGTGGCTGTGCCAGTGGAAATTTATCCAGGAGCTCTTGCACAAYCCCAGCAGCTGTTTTTAGCTGGGTTTGGGAAATTAGTGAACTTGAATGATCTTGTTACACTCAGAGCTCGTCAGGAAAGATGTTGAGCAATCGGCAGCGTGGGGAGATCAGAGGCAGCGATTCTGGTTTTTTCTTTGGGTCCTTTTTTAGCTCTGTCTCAGCCCAGAGGCTGCACAGGCRGGCTCTGGGGGTGTAAATCAGCTCTGCTGAGGATCTGACCTCCCGTGTTCTGGCTTCCACTAAAAATACCCCAGAGAGTGACTTTGACACAAGGCAGCTGTGCTCACCTTAGCAGAGCTGGGAAAAGCCCTTGGAGCTCCCAGCCATGGGCTCTCCTCCTCCATCCAGCCTGCTGCTGGCTGGGGATTTGGGGCTGCTTGGAGCAGATGGCAGCAAAAGGCTGCTCTGTGGGCTTGGAAACATCAGAAGAGAAGGAGCTGGGTGTGTCCCAGCAGTGTTTGAATAGGGCTGGCAGATGTAATGGGGGATTTACTGGGGTGCCCCAAAATCCCTCAACAGCAAGAGCAGGAAAATCACAGCAATCAGAGAATCAYAGAMRGGACCTKAACAYTGATTCCACCCCCTGCCATGGGCAGGGACRCYTYCCACTGTCCCAGGCTGCTCCAAGCCCTGCCCACCCTGGCCTTGGACACTCCAGGGATCCAGGGGCAGCCACAGCTYCTCTGRGCACCCTGTGCCAGGGCCTGCCCACCCTGTGAATAAAGAGGTCCTGCAGTGCCCATGTTCAGGCTCCTGAACTCAGAACTGARTATCTGAAGTGAATTCTTTCTGTGACTTGGCCTTTTGGAAACAAGAGACCATTCCCAGTCAGCCCCAAGCCTCATTCTTGGGCAGAACAGCTGTGTTTGGGATTTTTCCATCTCTCTCTGCCTTCCTCTTCTGCGTGAAGTTTTCCAGGGCTCAGCCCTGCTCTGTGTGACAAAGGTAACCAAAGTCTCAGGTGTGGGCTGTGCTTCCCTGGGAGATGGGGCTGGACAGGGCCAGCACCCACAGCCCCATCCTGGCAGGGTTAGTGCTAGGTTTAGGGTTAGGGTTAGGGTTTGGGTTAGGTTTAGGGTTAGGGTTAGGGTTAGGTTTTAGCGTTAGGGTTAGGTTTAGGGTTAGGCTTGGCCTGTCTCACCTGCTCTGTCCCTCCAGGGTTAGTGTGAGGGTTAGGGTTAGGATTAAGGTTAGAATTAGGGTTTAGGGTTAGGGTTAGGGTAAGGGTTATGGCTAGGGTTAAGGTTTTAGGTTAGGGTTAGGGTAAGGGTTATGGCTAGGGTTTTAGGCCAGGCCCCTCTCACCTGCTCTGTCCCTCCAGGTAAGCTTGGTGGTCAGGACTCGTTTGAGAGCATCGAGAGCTATGACAGCTGTGACCGCCTGACGCAGTCGTGGAGCAGCCAGTCCTCCTTCCAGAGCCTGCAGCGCGTCCCCTCCTATGACAGCTTCGACTCTGAGGACTAYCCTGCCACCCTGCCCAGCCACAAGCCCAAGGGCACCTTCAAGGACTATGTGCGGGACCGKGCCGACATGAACAAGGACAAGCCTGTCATCCCTGCTGCTGCCCTGGCCGGCTACACAGGTAGGGCCACCCAACCCTGGGAACTCCTCTGTGCCCTCAGCACCTCGGGGAGCAGCTCTGGGCTGCCCCAGCTCGGGAGCTGCTGCAGGGGCTGATGGGGAGGRTTTGGGGAGRTTTTGGRGTCAGMMCAATGCATCAGGCACCCCTGGGTGGCATCTCATTGGAGCACCCCACTCCTTTTGGGAGCTGTGGGGCCTGGCTGGGATGGCCTGTGCTCCAGTGCCCATGGGTGGCTCTGGCAGAAGCTGGGTTGCATCTGATCTGGGGATGATCTCTGTGCACAAACCCTTTCCAGGGCTGGGGCTCAGATCCTCCAGCCCCTGTGGCCTTGGTGGGTTTGGTTTTGTCCCTGTGGGGCTCAGAGCCCCCAGCCCCTGTGGCCCTGCTGGGTTGGGTTTGGTCCCTGTAGGGCTCAGATCCTCCAGCCCCTGTGGCCCTGCTGGGTTGGGTTTGGTCCCTGAAGGGCTCAGAGCCCCCAGCCCCTCTGGCCCTGCCAGATCACTGTGGTCACTTGGCCGTGGTTCCCCCTGGGGCAGGAGCAGTTGCCCCTCCAGCCCTGCTGTGTGTGCTGGGGGCTGCTCCTGTGCCCCCTGGCATGGGGGGAGCCCTCGCTGTGCCCCYCACCTTGGGGTGGGGCAGGGGTGGGGCACAGCCAACGCCACCCCAAACTCTTCCCACTCCCTGTGCTGGGACAGAGGACAAGGTGACAGGGAACTTGGGCTCCTGAATCCCTTCAGCATCTCCATGGGGAGAAACCTGGTGGGATGGGGCTCCCAGCTAAAGCTGAGCTCATCCACTCCAGCCCCTCCATGCCACAGCTTTTCCCTGAGCTCTGAGGAAATCTCTGGGGCAGCCTCCTGCCAGCTCCATTGGCTCTGCACACTCAGATCTGTGCTGCCCCAGCTGGAGCAGCTGCTGGAAAGGGTTTGTGCAGA
>NW_026623433.1:901233-902766 GCF_030028575.1 Malurus melanocephalus
CCCAGGTTCTGGAAGGGTTTGTGCAGATGGAGATCAATCATCCCCAGGTTCTGGAAGGGTTTGTGCAGATGGAGATCAACCGTCCCCAGGTTGGGAGCAGATCCTGAGGTTCTGCTGTCCCCAGGACTCCTCCCACACATGGCTCCTCTCAGGGCTGACACAGAGGCTCTGTGAGGGTGGGGAGAGGTGCAGGGTGGGGGAAAGGTGGGGAGATAATTTTAGGAGTGTAAAAAAGGAAGTGGTTTGTTGCTATAGCTTTAGGTAGAAAGGGAGCTCAGCCCTGCCCCACCCCAAAGAGCTGAAAGGGCCCTAACAGGTCCATAAAAACATGAGTGTGCTCTTCATTCCTGAAAGGATCTGGGCTTGGGGAGGGACAGGAGGGTCCATGACCAGGGGGCTCACTCTTCTGTGCTACAGACATCAACATTCCTGAGAAAACAGACCACTGAGCACAGCTTGCTCTTTTTATTCCTATTTTCATTCCTGTTTTCTCCTGGCAATGCACTCCCTGCAGCACCTGGAAGTGCTTTGGGTGCTCAGCACCTGGGCAGGAGCGTTGGACTCATTTGAGCACCCAGGGAAACTGAGGCACCAGGGGGCTGGCAACGCCAGGAGTGTTCTGTTCAAAGCTTCCTCTCCACTTCTGCTGCAGCTCACAGAAAAGTGGAACAGAACCACCCCTGGAGAGAGGCGAGGAGCTGAATCAGTGCTGTGTTTTCCCAGGGAATATCAGCCCCTCAAAGGCTGTCCTTGGAGCAGTGCCTTGGGGAAGGGGAGATTTGGGTTCGTGCAATGCCAGAGCACAATTCCAAACAACTCTGGTCTGTGTAACATTTTCCCTCGCCTCATTTCCAACCCCGCTTGGAGCTTTGGCCCAGGCACTKTGGTGGGATCAATAAGGGGGAACGCCTGATTTTTTTATTTATATTTGTCTTGCTTCACTTGAGAGGCTTTAAATGTGGAGACAAAAGTGTGGAATCACTGGGAAATCCTTGAGCTGGAGCTCTGTTTGCCTGCTCTGACGGCTGCTGAGCGATTTTCGCTGCTCAAGCCACCAGAGCCAGCTTTTGCCATTGGGAATGGTCTCTGGACAGGTGGTCCTGGCAGGTAGGGACTCCAGAGATTCCCTCTGAGCCCTTTTGAAAGCCCCAGACCTCCAGCACTGGGATTTTTGTGCAAAGTGAGCTGGAGCTGGGTCGCTGTGGGAGCAGGTCTGGGGTAGAGTGAGTAGGATGTGTTGGGTTTCAGAGCAGAGCAGAACTGGGTGCTCTCCCCTCTCTGCATTTGTTCAGTGCAAAAAAAATCCACTCAGGCTGCCCCGGAGAAGGGCTGGAGGTCTGGCCTGGGCCAGCTGAGCTCAGTGAGGGGCTCAGGCAGAGCTCAGCCCTTCCTTTGCTGTGCTTTACTCGTGCTTTACTCGTGTTTTACTCGTGTTTTACTCAGTGGAGGAAGTGCTGCCTGGAGCAGAGGAACTTTGAGCCTGAGCTCTGCCTGTGGCTCTGCCGAGGAGGTGGAGCTCCCCAGGAGCAGAGC
>NW_026623433.1:903848-905569 GCF_030028575.1 Malurus melanocephalus
AGGCAGATTTTCTTTCCTTTGCCATGACACAGAGGGCCTCCACAGGATCCAGTCCCTGGCTCAGGGTGTGCTCCCCGCTGAGCCTCAGCTGAGCTCGCTCTGAGCTCCCTCTCAGCAGCAGAGCTGTGCTCGGTGTGGGTGGGCAGAGACCCCCTGAGCTGGGCCAAGGTGAGCTCAGCTCTGCTCCACATCAGCTGGGGCTGTGCTGCAGTGGGACCCTGCAGCCTCTGACCGTTCCCATTGTCCCCACACCCTGCAGGAGCCCTGCACTGCCTGGGTGAGCTCAGCGGGATCTCTGTGCCCTGGATTGGTGTTTGCAGCCTGTTTGCTGCTCCCCASGGCCACAGGAGGCTCAGAGCTCGCTGCTTCGCTGTGGCTGCTCAGCACGGAGCTGTTTTGGGCTCCTGGAGCAGCTGTGTGGGTTGGTAGCCAAGTTCTGGGGTTTGTTTGCTCTGCGGTGGGCAGCACCGACAGCCTGGGGCTTTCCATCGCCRCTGTCGCTGCTGCCACAGCCCCAGAGCTGCTGCTCCCATCACTGAGCACCCAGCAGGGTTCCAGTGTTCCAGAGGGGTGGCAGAGGGGAGGTGAGGGCACAGCAGCCCCGATCCCACAGCTGTGCAGGGCTGGTTTGTCTCGGTGGTGCTGCCTGGCCTCTCCTCTGGGCCTGTCTGGGGAGCTGCTGTGCCTTTAAAGCCAATCCCAGCACTGAAAGAGTTAATGCTCCTTCCCAGCTGGTGTCACCCATGTCCTGAGTGTCCCTTGGTGCCATCCTGTTATCCKGCTGCCCACGGGGAATGCAGGAGGCAGAGCAGGAGCAGCCCCCTCTMAGGGATGTTCTCTGTCCCTGAGCCGGGTCCTGCCCTGCCCTGGGCCATCAGTGATGTGTGGGAGGGGGCCCAAATGTGCCTCTGAACCCCTGTGCTGGGTGAGAGCTGCTGGGGGCTGGGATCTGGACCCCCTGAACCCCCTGTGCTGGGTGAGAGCTGCTGGGGGGCAGAGCCTGAACCCCCTGAACCCCCTGTGCTGGGTGAGAGCTGCTGGGGGGCAGAGCCTGAACCCCCTGAACCCCCTGTGCTGGGTGAGAGCTGCTGGGGGCTGGGATCTGGACCCCCTGTGCTGGTGTGCAGAGGCTGAACCCGCTGAACCCCCCCTGTGCCAGGGTACAGTGCCTGAACCCCCCCAAGAGCTGTTGGGGGACAGAGCTGCAGCCTCCCTGTCCCTGTTGAGAGATGTTTGTCTGGGACCCCGCAGGGACAGCGCAGCTCTGCTCTGCACGGACCCAAGGTGGTGCCAGGGAAAGGGGGGTCCTGCAGGGCAGCTCGGGCACTGCTGCTCTGAGCCCTCCACAGCGGGATCACCCTGTGATCAGCACCCACAAATCCAGCAGCAGCTGCCTTTCCATCCCCTCTGCTGCCACACTCAGTGCTCTGGCTGTCCTGCCATCCTGAGCCTGTGCAGCAGCATTTCTGGGAATGTCAGTGTCCTGCCATCCTGAGCCTGTGCAGCAGCATTTCCGGGAATGTCAGCGTCCTCCCTCCCTCCCTGCCCTCAGCATCCTCCCTCCCTGCTGGCACTGCAGGGGCAGGGTGTCCGTGTGGGCATCCACAGCCACGGCTCAGGAGTTTGGGAATGCGGGCACCCCCCCGTGCCATCCTGTGCCACCACAGCAGCACCACAGCTCCTCCAGCCCTGCTGGGGTGCAGGGGATGGGGTTACCCTGC
>NW_026623433.1:905914-921268 GCF_030028575.1 Malurus melanocephalus
TGACCTCAGGGTTCCCACCCAGCAGCTCCTGCCCATTTTTGCCTCAGGCTCAGTGCCCTCATGGCCTCCCCAGGGTGGGGACTCAAGGGTGGCAGCGGTTCAGTGGCTCCTGCCCCACCTGCCAGACGTGCAAACGAGAGCAAACCCAGCCCCACACGCCGCTGCCCAACCGTGGCAGAGCTCAGCGCTCCCCAGGGCTCCTCCAGCCTGGGGGAGGTGATGTGGGGGCAGCCTGGGGCTYCTCCAGACACCCAGCTGGTGCTGCCCAGCAGCTCGTGGCCTGCAGGACCACATTCTGGGGGATCTGGAGCTCACAAAATCCCTGCAGCTTGGCCAGGTGCCTCTGGAGTCAGACTCTGAGTTCAGGGAAATTTGGACAATGCTCTCAGGCACAGGGTGGGAYCCTTGGGGYTGTCCTGTGCAGGGCCAGGAGCTGGACTGGAGGATCCTGGTGGGTCCTTCCCACTCGGGACATTCTGTGAGAGCAGTCTTGCCAACAACTCCTTCCTCAGAGCAGAGGAGCAGCAGGYGAGCAGCTCTGGCCTGGAATGGTCCCCTCGCTGCTCTCCTGCTGTGAGCACAGAATCACAAAATCACAGAATGAACCAGGGTGGAAAAGACCTTTGGATCATCAAGTCCAGCCCATGACCCAACACTTCCTCATCAACCAAACCACAGCAGCAAGTGCCATGTCCAGACTCTTTTTAAACACATCCAGGGACTGTGACTCCACCACCTCCCTGGGCAGACCATTCCACTGATCAGTCACTCCTTCAGTGAAGATTTTTTTCCTGATATCTAAACTTCCCCTGGTACAGCTCAAGGCTGTGTCCTCTCGTTCTGTCAGTGGTAACCTGGGAGAAAGATCCAACCCCCACCTGGCTACACTCTCCTTTCAGGCAGCTGTAGACAGTGATGAGGTCTCCCCTGAGCCTCCTTTTTTCCCAGGCTGTGTTTCTCCCTAAGGAAGGGGTTACCTGTCCCTTTTCCTGCTTTCCTCGCCCCTGATTTCTGATGCCCCCACCCAAGCTCCACCGCTTTGCAGTGTCTGACTCCTGCAGCAGCCTGGCCAGGGGCTGGGGAG
Source organism: Malurus melanocephalus (assembly GCF_030028575.1). Classification (NCBI taxonomy): domain Eukaryota; kingdom Metazoa; phylum Chordata; class Aves; order Passeriformes; family Maluridae; genus Malurus; species Malurus melanocephalus. The sequence goes on from NW_026623433.1 coordinate 906,999, forward strand.
GAGCTGCTCTGGCAAGGGAGCGATGGGGACCAGCAGTGCCAGCACTTTGGGGGATTTGGGGAGCGCGGTGCCATGGGAGGGGGCAGACAGGGCGCAGGTGAGCAGGGCAGGGGCTGTTTTGGAGCCGTTGCCAGGGCCGATTGTTGTGTGGGGTTGGAACCACAAACCGCAGAGCGCCCGGCGAAGGTGGGGGTTGGGAGGGGGTGGTTTTTTGTCTTCTTGTCGTGTTTGAARGAAGGGAAACAAAGCAGAGGCCGTTGGGAGGGGTGGATGTGTCAAACCGTCCTGAGAGAGGTGACGGCTTGGGGCTGTGCCCTCCCTGTGCCGTGCCACCATCGCTCCATCCAGCAGGGTTTGGTTGGGAAGGGGATGGGAGGCCATTCCTGACCGAGGAAGGGTGGCACAGGGGTGGTGTGGCACTGACTCCTTAGCTCTGGGGTCACCATCATGGGGTGGTGCTGAGACAGCCCCGCTCAGCATCAGCTCCCTGCTCCCCCTGGAGCAGCCAGCTGCCATCCGGCTCCAGAGGAATATTTTCCCCCTGACGCTGTGGAATTCCTGTGGTGTGACAGTCCCTGCTGAAGGGCCCTGTTCAATGCCACCCAGGCCACACAGGGCCCCCATTGTGGGCGCTATTTTTAGCAGACCCGGGGGTGCCGGGGTCGCGGCGGGGCAGGAGGACACCCCCGCCCCTCTGAGCCCTCCCCTTGTCTCTGCTGGAGCAGGGGCTGTCCCCAATCCCTGCCAGGGCTGCCATTGCTCTGGGAAGGCCATCAGAGCTGCCTTGTGCCCCTCCTCCTCGTGCTTGGAGCTGCATCCCAGCCCAGGCTGGGGGACAGGTGGTTGTTTTGGGATGACCAAAGTCCCACACTGGTACACACCTCCTGGCCATGGGACAGTGTGGCTGTGTGAGCCTGTGCCATGCAGTGATGCCAGCCTGGCATCCCAGTGGGGATTTACAGCCCTGCCTGGGGTGAGAGGGAAGGGTTGGAGCAGAGGGGATGGAAAATGGGTGCTGCTSCCAGCTCCTGCAGARGTTTGGGATGCAGGGAYAAGCCTGCTTGCCCTGTGACATCGAGGGGGTGGCATTGCTGCGTGRGCCAGGAGTCACCTTGAAATCCTACAGGAATGCATTCCCTGCTCCTGCTGGCTGCAGAGGGACTCATTAGTGAAGATGGCCCTCCCAGCACTAATTGCAGCCACAGCAGACAATGATGCCCTGGCCTCCAGCAGCGCTTCCCYGCTCCGCTCCCCTCCCTGCCTGCACTGATCTGGGCACAGGTCCGGGCATGTGCCAGGGTTTGGCTCCTGCCACTCGCTGCCATCTCGAGCGGTGCCACATCTGCCAGGCTCGGCTGCCTCCCCCTGGGGCAGGGAGGGGGTGCTCACAGGAGCTGGGACATGCCTGCAGCCCTGCATAAACACATTCCTCACATAATTGCCTGTCCTTCCAGAGGAATTTGGGGCTTTACGCATGTCCCACAGGCAGCTCGGAATAGACTTTGGGAATCCCTGTTCTAAGGATGACACCACTTCCTTGGAAATCCCAAAATACTCAGCAGAGCAGYGCTGGGGGCGGTGGCAGGAGCCCTACCTTGCTTGCTGGAGAGAGGGCAAGAATTCCTGGCTTTCCYGACATCTCTCCCTGCCAGCTGGTAACCAAACAGGAACGGCCCTGAGGCTCTGGCTCAGTGATATTGGAACCTCCAAAGGTCCTGCAGGACGGCCCAGATGTGTTTTGAGGGCAGCTYCTCACTCAAGAACCTTGCACCTAGGTCATGAATTTCCATCCACMTTATTATGGGGAAGGAATCAACTAAAAATCCTTGTTGTTTGGTTGGGCAGGAGAGAAATTGATGGGAGGGGATGGACCTGGCCTTGGGCTCCTTGGGCTGAGTCTCTGTTAACCTGATCTGGGTGTTGGATGCTCCCTGGTGTGTGTGGGGAGCTGGTTTAAGGTCAGGTGGGCCAAGAGAACTCATCCCCTTGGGAATTCACCTGTGGAAGGCCTCAGGCAGCCGCCAAACCTTTTCCCYAGTGTTTCCCCTGCATTTCAAGCTCTCTGCTATAAATAGGCCTGAGCCTGGAGATGGGCTGGCATTTCAGGCTGGGCTTTTGGCTCTTCCCTGTCAATGAGAAGCGAAGGCATCATCTGAGTTTCCTCCCCCGTTTTGGCGTGGTTAACCCAACCCCATCCCTAGCGGAGAGTGCGGCTGTGGAGCCGATGTCCTGGCAAACTCCAGAGCAGCTCTGGGCTGGAGCCTTTCCCCGCTGAGTCCTGTCCCCTCTCCAGCACTGGAACTCCCTGCCTTGTCCTGCCTGTGGCTGTGATAACCCCAGGCTCAGCACTGACAAACCCCTGGAGAGGTTCCACTGGGACAACGGGAGGGAAACRTTTGAGAAGGGCTGGATGGGCACAGGAATGGAGCCAGCTCTCTCATTTCCTGCTCCCCAGCAGCTTTTGAGTAATTTTGAGCTTTGTGGAGAAGGGGAGCAGCCCTCCCTTCCCTCCATGGGTTATCCCGCAGCTCGGACAGCATCCRTGGTCATTCCTGGAAGCAGCCTGGGCTCTGTCCCTCTTTCTGAGTCCACAGCTCATTTTTTCCCGGCTTGAAGCTTTGTTCTGTGCTGTCAGCACTGAGATTACCCCAGCCTAATCCAGCCCGTGCAATTCTTTGTGGAATAAATCATTTCCTCTCCCGCTAGCGTTTATAATTATTGCCATGATTGGTGATCTATTCCAAGCCGGGTCTCTCCCAAAACACCTTGCCCACAGCTAAGCACAATATTTGGGGCGTGGCCGCCTTTGGATGTTGCTCATCAAAGAGATTTTGGCTCCAGGGCTTCTCCTCTACCTTGGATTGGGCCACAAGCCCAAGGAAGAGATAAATATTTCAAAACTTCTCYGTGACTCCGGCCAAAACCAGCCGCAGGCTCTTGCTGGGTGCATTGAGATGAATTCCTGRTGGCCAAAATTCGTGACTGGAGGGGAGTTGGAGACTCTGGGGTGGAAGGAGGGTCGGAATGCCCATKGCATGGGATGCTCCACGTCACCCTGTGCCTTTGCAGCCGGATCAGGGGACCTGCAGCCGCAGGGAGGTTCCTCACAGATTTGCTGAGGCTGTGCCAAGCTGGTGATGAGGAGATCCTGGGCCGGGGAGCTCTGTGTGCCCCCGCCCTCCCCACGAGCCAGCAGAGCCCATTCCTGCAGCAACACGCCCTGGAAAGGAGCCAAGGAATTCTCATACCTGGGTCTCCCTTATCTCCATCAGCAGCACAGAGCAAAGAGTCAAGGTCGGGAAGCGGAGGCTGCCGGAGTTCAGCCGTGCCCGGCGGCTCTTTGGCACCGAGGGGTTGGTGCTGCTCCAGTGCCAAGGCACTGACTCCTCCTGTTTGTGTGCCAGAAAAATAATCCTGTTTATGTAACTCCAAGTGAAGCATTCCAGGGCATGAATATTCAGCTCTTCCTGCAAATAGGAAGCTCTGTTACCTGTAGGGTTTAACTCCCAGCTCAGCTCCTGCCCTGTGGCTGCTGGTGGCTCATTTTGACAGGAGAAGGTTTTATTTTATTCAGCRAGCACCTTTTGCATGGGAATTTTTCCCCCTGTGGGATAGAAGGAGCTGTGCTTTTCCTGGCATTAATGTTCCTTGTCTCCTTTGTCTTTTCAGGCAGTGGACCCATCCAACTGTGGCAATTCCTGCTGGAACTGCTCACTGACAAGTCCTGTCAATCYTTCATCAGCTGGACGGGTGATGGCTGGGAATTCAAACTCTCCGACCCAGACGAGGTAAAGTGCCCTGGAATGAAGTGCACAACCCAAATTCTTCAGCAATACTGGTGTGGATAAACCTCTCCTCTCTTTGGGGCTGAGATTTGGGCAGCACTTTGTTCTGGTCTTGCGTGTGTGGGGAGAACCAAGGAACCAGAGTCCAACTGAAAATTTGTTAAAAATTGGGCTGCAGTCACCCCTTGGAAGCAGGGATTTGTGCCCAAATTTGGTGGGAAGAAGCTGAACCYTTGTGGGGAGAGGAGCAGTGGCAAGGCTCTTCAGACAGGCTGGGTAGAGCTGAGGGGTGGCTTTGCCCTGTTTTGGGGAACAGCTGGGATATTTGTTCCCTTCCCTGACTGAGCCAGGTGGGGGTCAGTCCSTTCTGCCRGGTACAAGTGACARCACAAGARGAGATGGCCTCAAGCTGTGCCAGGGGAGCTTTAGGTTGGATATGAGGGAAAATGTCAYGGAAAGGGCTCTCCAGGCCTGGCCCAGCTGCCCAGGGCAGTGCCCAGGTGGTMCCCACCCCTGGAGGGATTTCAAAGCCATGTGGGCGTGGTACTTGGGGACACAGGTACTGGGGAGTGGTCATGAGCCCTCCATGATCTTAGAGGGCTTTTCCTAATATAATTCCTAAATTCCTCTAATTCCTAAATGTAATTATTAATATAATATAATTCTTAATATATTTACCTAAATAATTCCATGAGTGAGTGGTGTTGGACCTGGAGAGTGCCATGTCCTGCAAGAGTGACTGGCACTGGGCCTTTGCTTGTTGGTGTCCTGTGGTTTGGAACGGGCAGAAGGTGGARGAGGAGCCTTGGGAAAGGAGCGTGGATGTGAGGATGGGTTTGAGGATGTCCCTGTTGATCACACYTCGAGTCCTGTGTCCAGTTCTGGGCCCTGCAATTYAGAAAGGACAYTGARCTGCTGGAATGTGTCCAGSGAAGGGCAGCGAGGCTGGGGAAGAGTCTGGAGCATGAGTCCTSTGAGGGGCAGCTGAGGGTCTGGGGTTGTTTATCCYGGAGAAGAGAAGGCTCATGGGAGACTTCATCACTCCACAACTCCCTGACAGGAGGGGACAGCCAGGGTGGGTTGGGCTCTRCTCCCAGGGAACCACTGACAGGACRAGAGGACACAGCCCTGAGCTGCACAGGGGAGGTTTAGGCTGGACATCAGGAAGAAGTTCTTCACAGAAAGGGTGATGGGGCATTAGAACGGGCTCCCAGGGAAGTGGTGGAGTCACCATCACCATTCATCAGTCATCACTATTGAAGAAAAGACTGAATAGAACACACAGAACCAAAGAAAAAAAGCTGAAAATGATACCATCAAGTCTAGCAGTAATAAAAATGTTTGGAATTGTGCATATTCTTAGGAGTTAAACATGGCACTTGTGCCATGGCTTAGTTGATGACTTGTGCCATGGTTTAGTTGATGAGGTGGTGGTAGGTCAGAGGTTGGACTTGATGATCTCCAAGGTCCTCTCCAACCTGAYTGAGTCTGTGATTCTGTGATCAGGGAGAACACAACACTAAATTATCCAACTAAATCCTCATGGAATGCTCTGCCATGCTCTGCCATTGCACAGAGGTTGGTTTTCCCAAGCACTGATTCTCATGTCYATCTTAATGACGAGGAGAATCATCTGCACAGATATCCCAACCGAGCCAGGTTGAGTTCTCCTCCCTCTCCCTGCACTTCTCACCCCGGGCTGCCTCTCCCCGCTCCCTGCAGGTGGCCCGGCGATGGGGCAAGAGGAAAAACAAGCCCAAGATGAACTACGAGAAGCTGAGCCGCGGGCTGCGCTATTACTACGACAAGAACATCATCCACAAGACGGCGGGGAAGCGCTACGTCTACCGCTTCGTGTGCGACCTGCAGAGCCTGCTGGGCTACACCCCCGAGGAGCTGCACGCCATGCTCGACGTCAAACCCGACGCTGACGAGTGACAGGGACACGGGGACGCCGCTGTCCTGGGGCCGAGCCGAGGGGACTCGTTTGGTGGTTCTTTTTTATTGAATTTCGCTGTTCTTTTTGCTCGTTTTTTTTCTTTTCGAGGGCCACTCAGATTCGAAGCTTTGAGGATGTCRGGGGAGAGGGGGGAGGAAGAGGCAAACTTTTGGCAAGGATGGGCTTTTTGTTGATTTCCTGAAAGCTCCGAGACAGGCTTTTCTGGGGGGAAATTCTGAGTTTTAAGAAAGCCAGAAAAATGTAGCTCACTTAAAAAAACCAACAACTCCCTCCCCAGCCTTGGCTGTTTAGAACAAAATGCAATTGAATGGATCCCTTTGGTTGTTCACACACAAATTGACAGGTCAGGAATGACAACATTCCCGAGGATTGGAGGAATTTAAACTTTTTTTTTTTTTTTGGAAAACCAAAATGGGTGAATATTCCTGCTTTGGGGAGGGACAATATAGGAAAACCAAGAACTGTTGTTCTGGTTCCATCACCTTCCTGTCCATTCTTTTCTACAAGACAGATCTTTTTCCTAGGAGGGATCAAGACTTTTTAAAATTTTTTTTTAAAGTTTTATTTTATTAAATTTTGTGCCAGTATTTTTTTTTAAATAGTCTTAAGCTCTAAGATGGTCTCATTATTGCAATATTGTGTGTGTTTGTTTCTGTTCTGCCAGCAGAGAGTTTTATCCCAGGGAGGAAAAAGAGGAATTAGTTTATATAGATCCCACTGGAGAATTGGAAAGCTGGGACTGGGATGGGAAGGAAAATGAACTCCGAAGTGGCTCCTGGTGGTGCTGCCTGGGGGTTCCCCTCTCATTTCCAGCCACACAYGCTGTGCTGATAATGCTGGTTGAAATTCCTGTGCTTTTTTTTATGTCTGGCTGCACAAAACCTCTCAAAATTTCCATGGAGGATGTCTTTTTGTGTTTTCCAAATCGCCTCTTTTGCTCAAGGAACACTTTGGTGCTTACAGAAATTTTTTTTTGGGGGAGGGGAAAGGGAGAGATATTCCTGTGTTTTCAACGTGGTAAATGGAAAATATGCGAGTTAATTGGGAAAAATCAGGAAAAAGTCCAAAAACCAAAGGGAAATGTTTTTTCCTTCCTGTTTTGAGCCACTCTGTCTTTATGGCCRTGTGTGGGCACAGCAGAAAGGAAATTGTCCCTGCAAATGGGTTCTTTATGGCTCTGGGGAGCTGCTCCCACCAATGCTGTTGGGTGTGAGTGACACGAAGCACGCGGTGTCACCGGGGTGGGGATGGCTGTGGGACCAGTCCGGGGGAGCTGCTCCCTCTGCTCTCCCAACCTTTCCTGCAGCTGTTTTTTCACTCGGGAGGGGTCACTCCTGCTGCCCTCAGCGCTTCCCGGGATGCTCTGGACAGGGTGAGGGTGATGTCCCACTGTGCTCAGGGTGCCCTTGGTGGGAATTGGAGGGTCAGGGCTGTGTTCCCATATCCAGATACAATCCCAAAGCCAGATCCCGGTGGATTTGGCTGCCCCAGGGACACTCTCCCCCCGGGCGTTGACATTCAAAGGCAGGGTTTTGTACTTCACGAGAATCACTCCTCTGTGTGCCCTTTGTCTGTCTTTAGGGCRCAGAGTTCATTCCAGAGGCACTGTGGGACAGCACTGGGGTTCAGGGGGGTAGAGCCTTTCCAGAGGTGGTTCCTGCCAGATCCCAATGGATCAGGCCAGCAGGACAGGGATCTGCCTGACAGCAGGAATATTCAGGCACAACCCCACCCTTGCACGGGGGYAGAGCTGGAGGGGATCCCAATCCCAATCCCCATTCCCAAAGGGATGCCCAGAGGTGCTGGACTCTCCCTCCGGAACTGGGAGGACCCATCACCTCTGTATCCTGAAACTGGTCATTTGAGGGACAGCCAGCCCCAGAATTGCTGTGTTCTTATAAAAATGGTGCTGGAGCAGGGATGGGAAGGCCAGGAGGGAGCTCCCACTAGGGGGGTCCAGGAAAGGAGGTGGTTGATGCTCAGTGGGGCTGAGGATTGTCTGAGGAAAAGAATGGGATGGAGGGAAAGGAGGGAAGAGAGGGTGAAGGGAAGGTGAAGGGAGCCCCAAAGGAGGAAAGGGATGCTGCCCACTGAGAAGTGAAACTCGGGCTCATCTCCTTGGGCAGACAGGAGGAGGAGGAGGAGGATGGAGGCAGCCTGGCCCAGCTGGAGGGAGGAAAGGAAAATTGGGATCTCATGGGTGGCATGGGCAGATCCAGCTGGGCTGGGACTTGAGAGAGGTGGGAGGGCACTGAGGGCATGGGGGAGGAGCTGCAAAAGGACATCCCAGCAGGAAGGGTTGGATTTCCAGCAGTCCCAGAGCTTTGGGGGATGTTCAGGGGTCCTGCGAAGGGCTACCATGGGTCACTCAATTCCCCTTCCACCYTTGGAAAGGACTCCCAGCCATCCCAACTCCTGCCCCTGGCACGGGCCATGTCCCAGGACACCCCTCCTGCTCTGCTCGGATGCTCCACTGCCTCTGAAAATGAAACAGAATGGGATAAACCTTCCCTCCAACAGAAGGAATTGCAGGTTTGGGTACAGCCCATCCCCTGCCRGGCTGAATCCCTCCCCACTGTGCTTATTCCAGGTTTCCAAGCCAAGCTTGTGTATTCCAAGTGATTTTAGGGAGATGGTTAAAGGTTGGGGAGGGTTAGCCTTAGGAAGCAGCCCTGAATTTTTGGAAGTAGCCCCTGGGGGAAGTTTCTCCATCTTTTCTCCGGCCCTTTTCCTTCCCAGCTCGCTGCCTGTGAACCCTCCCAGAAACACCAGCTCCATCATCCCCTATTTTCCTTTGCTTTTATTCCCATTCTAGAGGCCATCCCAGAGATGGGTGCTGTTTATACACTGGAAATGTGCAGATTCYTCTTTGTTTCTTTTGCTTCTGTTTCTCTGTCCTTCTCTCGTGGCCTTTGGCGAGGGCTGTGCTGAGCCAGACACACTCAACCCAAACCTTCTGAGCTCCTTCAAGACCCTGAAAATGTGCTTAATTCCCACCTGCTCAACCCAAACCTTCTGAGCTCCTTCAAGACCCTGAAAATGTGCTTAATTCCCACCTGCTGGCCCAGAAGGATGGATTTGAGAGGGATGACCGAGATCTGTCAGGGATGGGGCTCCTTCCCCCACACTGGGGCAAATCTTACTGTTGGAAATGGGGTCATTTTGTCTTGGCTTGTAATGTCTCAGGTGCTTTGGGTGATTTTTTTGGGTTATTTTCTTTGTCTTGCTCATTTTCTGCTGTTCTCCCCGTAGGCCAGTGTCCCCTTGGCCCTTCTGGCACAGCCTGAGCCCTACCTGTAAACAGCTTTGGGGACCTCAAGAGCTGATATTTGGGATCTCAGAAATAAAGGAAAAAACACCAGTAATTATAAAAACCACCCCACTAAGGATAAAACCCCATCCCAATAATGATAAAAACCACCCCAATGATGAAAACCACCCCAATAACAGTAAAAACCACAAGCACTTTTCTGCTGCCTGTCTCTCTCCATCTCCATGTGTGGGATCATCCTAACCATTGGACTCTGGAGTGTGTGGAAGTGGAGATCCATGTTATTCCCACCATCCTGATCCAGACGGGAYCGTTCAGGTGGAGAAATAACCAAACAGGGCAAAAAATTAAGGATCATGTAAAATTTCACCTTTTCCCAAACCAACACCTCCTCCAAACAATGGTCCCAGAAAGCACCAGTAACTCCAGATGTTGCAGGAAACATCTCCACCTYCTGAGTTTTGCTTTTTTGGAGGGGTTTTCTCTGAGATTTTAGGATTTAATTGCTGATTCCTCGTGAACATTGGAAAACTGGGATGCCTTGGCGTGCTCTGCTCCCTGGTAGGGTCTATGTAACACCCAGGAGCTGTTGTCTACATTCCAAAGAGGTTTAAATAAAGGAAAAATCTATGTATACATATATGTTATAATGGAATATCTCCAGGAATTCACTGCCTCAGTTAAAAAAAAAAAAAAAAAAGAAAGAAAAAAAAGTAAGTTTTTTTTTTGTTTTATTTTGGTTTTACACATTTTTTTAAGCTGATAAACTTAGAAGAAGTGAAAAAAAAAGAGATTGTTATATTGTGCTGTTCGACTATTTTCCAACGTGTATTTTCATATAATTTATATTTTTTAAAAGTGGGAAAAAAAAGTTTAAAAGTGAGATTAAAAAAAAAAAACAAGGAAAAAGCAGGTGCTTTTTTAAAAAAACCTGAGCTGAGGTAGCTTAGAGATGTAGCGATGTGTGTGTGTGTCCGTGTGTTGTGTCTGGTTCCGTTTGGTTTTTTTAAAGGATTCAAAAAAAAWAAAATCCCTCCTCCATTGAATTCCTAGAGAAGGAGGGGATTGGTTTTGTTTTAATTGCTGATGCTGGCACATCATTTTGCTGGAGAGTTTTTTATATACTGTAGCCTTATTTCATATCGTATTTTAAACCATGTGAAATTAAAAGAAGAATAATTCCTAACCCTCRGTGTCCGTGTAATTATTCTTTGCCTTTCCTTTTTAGATTTGGGGTAGGAAGTGGGAAAATTATTCAAAGATGTGGAAATCCCAGCAATTTACCTCTTTTTTCCATTATTAATATTGGGGGTTTATGGGAAACAAGAGCCTGACATTGCAGCCTGTGAAGGGTGATGCTTCCCATGGCTCCCTCTCACTCGGGGATTGTGGATCCACATTCCAGGCTTTCCAAAGGCTCTTTCATCCCAAATTCTCACTGGGAGTGTGGGATATCTGTGGTTCACCACCCCAAATGAACTTTGAGAGTGGCATTTTCCTCAGCAGGGCCTTGGGAAATGGGTGTGGCCAACTCTSGAACCCCATGGCACCAGTGGGAAGATGTGCTGGGAATCCGCTTTCCTCATGGAAACCTCGGCTTGTGGCCCATCAGGAGGAGAAATCCACCTCTGCACTCCCCAAATGTGCTGCAGATCCTGGAAAAATGSACATATGAATCCATTATGGAATATCCTGGGTTGGAAGGGCTCACAATGAACCCAACTCCCGAGCCTGTACACGAGTTAGGATGTTTATTCCGGGAATTCTATGCTGGTTCTGGTGTCTCCTTGTCCCCGTAAATGCAGGAGGAAAACTGTGCTGTGTCCCATTGGATGGGGTTTGATAGGAGCCCCAGGCTCTGGAAGTGCTGCTGAATGAACCCAGCATCGGGGAGAAGTTCACAGAGCAGGAGCTGGCGTTCATCTGTCAGAGTTTGAGCGATGGGACATTGCCAAGGGCCACCAGCAGTGACRCTGGATGGACTGAGTCAGCACGAGGTGCAGCAGATCCATGCTCGGGACTGTCACTGGATCTGCCAGACACCAGGAGGAGTGGCCAGGTCATGGGGACCGCAACGGTGGATCCGGGATAAGGAATTCTCAACATTTATGGCATTTATTGTGGCCGGGCAGGGAACAATATCCCGGGATAATGACGGGTGGGGAATCCTGGCGGACATCAGGCAGCCGGAGCGTGGTTCCCGGGACATCGCCGCACTCTCGAGGCTCAACTGATCCTTGAGCTCGATGGGGAGAGAGCTTGGGGGACCCCAAAGCGGGGACAGCCCTGGGGACAGCGCCCAGCCCGCTCCATCCTTTCCCGCAGCCGTGGAGCTCCAAGCGGGAGCTCTCCTTTCCCCTCGCCCTTGATCTGCCGTGGCTTTTTCATCGCAGCGGGAGCCGCCAGTGCTCGTGCTCGGCTACCCCGGCAAAATAAACATCCAGGGGCTCCTTTTGACTCCTTTCAGCTCCTTTCGGCTCCTTTCCCAGCTGGGGGGAGCAGCCAAACCCCAAAGCAGTGAAGGTGCCCCAGCTTTCAGAGAGGGTTTGTCTGCCCTGCGGGTCCCTGCAGCCCCAATCCCGCATTCCCCAAGGATTGCATCTTGGGAATACTCCACCAAAACCACCCACGGCCTGGAGCAGCCCTCTCGCATGGGGAAATGACCCCAAATTAACGGCCCCTTGGTAATTATTAACCCCTATTAACGGCCCCGAGGTAATTATTTACCCCATCGACCACCCTGCTCTCCCAGAGGAGGCACTGGGGGACACACAGACCAGATGTCCCCACCCTGTCCCCACACCACCTTGTCCCGAGGTTCTCCGTGCCACCACTGGCTGCAGTAAGRTTTGGGATGGGGAAGTGGAATTTGGGGATGAAACTGGTGTTTTTCCCATGGAAAAACCATCACGGCCACAACCCTGCACCCCAAATCCATCCCCTTCACAGCATCCTCCAACCAAGCTGTTCATTAAAATTCCCCAGGAATTTGGAATCCTGGAATACAAKTTTTCAGGTTGGAATTCAGGCTGCTCCAAGATCCTGGAGCCCAACCATTTTCTGAAATCATGGGATAAACGAGCTCCTCGATAGAATTGAGCTGAGAGGAAAGGGGCTTGCTGGGAGCTCTCCAGCAGGAAAATCCTGCCTGTGTTGGGAATTACACCTGCAGGAGGATTTTCCCGGTGTGTTGGCCCTGAGTGCTGTTGTGTGGCTGCTCAGGGATGGGATTGAACAGAGCCAGGGTGGACAGAAGGGTTTTCCCAGACTCCAGGGTGTGATTATCCAGGGCTGGACACATCCAGTGGAGCAGGAGGCAGTGTATTCTGAGGGATACCTGTGGGGATGGAGGGGGTTTTGTGAGCTTAAAACCAGCTGAAAACACCGTGAGTTGCTGCTCTAAACAGAAACGAGAGAGGAAAAGGGACATTTTCAGGTTGGTGTCTTGAAATGAGACACTGAAACCTGTGTTTGAGGGAAATTGAGATGGGAACAGGAACTGGAATTTCTGAAGGTTGAACGGCGGGAAGGGATCTCTGGAAATCCCTGAGACCCCAGGGAGGTGGAAGGAGGTGGTGAAAGAGGACAAGGGTGAATTTAAGGGAAGGCAGCAGAGGGATGGAGAGGGAGAGGTGGGAGGAGGAGGARGATGGGTGCTGAGCAGCAGCTGATGAGCTCGGCTCCTTCCTGGGTGATGTTTTCTGGGTGATCTCWAAGRTCCCTTCCAAGTCAAACCATCCTGTGATTCCATGTGGGATGTGCACGCCCTTCCACACATCCTGTGACGGCTCCCGGGCACAGCCAGCTCCTCACACCAGAAAAATCGGAGATTTAGGGCTGCTGGGAGGCATTGGGACACTTCAGGTGCCCATTCCCCCTCCCGGGCTGGCCGTGGGGTGCCCGGGATGCCTTTCGGAGTCAGCGCTTTCCGCTGTTTGCTTTCCTCCCCCGGCTCCCTCCCGCCGAGCCCCGGCCTCTGAACCTCGTCCAAAGGCAACTTTCCGTCTGTTCCAGCGGCCTTTCCCCGCTCCCGGGAGCGCGGCCGATCCCTGGCCCCGCTTGAAAGCCGCTCCCACAATGAGCCTTTGTGCCAGGCTGCTCCGGAGGGCAGGAATTCGGGATGGCTGCGGTGGGGCCAGCGCGGCTGCGGCGGGGGCTGAGGGGCTCTTGGGGGGCTCGGGGCCAGGGTGCTTTCCAAAAATCTGCATCCCTGGAGTGGAGATGCTCTCCAGAGTGTGACAGCCCTGGAAAGAGGATGCTCACCAAGAATCCCTGGCATAGTGACATTCCCCAATATTCTGCATCCCTGGGGTGAAAATACTCCCCAAAATTCTGCATCCCTGGGGTACGTATGCTCCCCAAAATTCTGCATCCATCAAAGAAGGATGCTCCCTAAAATTCTGCATCTCTGAATCCCCAAAATTCTGCATCCCTGGGGAAGGGATGCTCCCAAAACTCTGCATCCCTGGCAAGAGGACGCTCCACAAGATTCTGCATCCATCAAAGAAGGATGTTCCCCAAAACTCTTCATCCCTGGGGAGAGGATACTGCCAAGGTGCTGCATCCCTAGGAGAGGATGCTCCCCCAAATCCTGTATCCCTTGGGCAGGGATGCTCCCCAAGACAYTGCATCCCCCTCCCACCTGCAGCGTCCTTTTGGGATGGGGACAGGACACTCCCAGCCTGATGTCACTTTTTCCTTAAGAAAGGACCCAGCTGTGTTCCCACGGGATGTCCCAATTTCCCATTCCCTGCGCTCGACTGGCCCTTGACAGACCCAGGGGACCCTCTCCCTCCCCCTCCACGCCCATTTCTTAACTGCCTTCCCACATTCCCCTTCCCCTCCGCCCCTCCCGCCATCCCAAATCCTCTGCCCCCCTCCCGGGCTCATCCCTGGCACCCTCCATCCCATCTCTTCCTGCTCCAGCCCCAGCCCAGTGGAAAAGGCACAGCAGGAACGGTGCCATGAGTTTCCAGCTCCGAGTAACGATGTTCCCCAGCTGGAAAGCACGAGGTGAAGCCAGATCCACGCAAGGTCTTGGCTCAGGGCAGACCACCAACGTGCCCACCGCAGATCTCCAGCCAGCCCGCGGCTCCGAGCCCGGATCCAGGGGMTGGGAGGGAGCGGGGAGCAGGCTGGGAAGGATGGAGGGCACAGCAAAGTCTGCTGAGCTCCAGCCCTGCAAGGGAAGGGGTTTCTTTTGGAGCAGGGGATCATCTTCTCCAAGGAAAATTCAAACTAACAATCCCCCTGG
>NW_026623433.1:921864-924111 GCF_030028575.1 Malurus melanocephalus
CAGCCAAGATCAGCCCAGCACTGCAGAACAAACCCATTCCTGCATTGCTGCCACCTTTCCCCACCCCATCCCAAATATTTCCCAGGAAAGTTGGATGGGGGACACTGGGCACCGTTATTTGGGGTTTCCCTGGTGACAGCACACCCCAAACCTGGAGCTGGGACCCTCCCAGGATCCCTTGGGAAGCTCAGTGGATGCTCTGCCCCAACAGCTCATGGCATTTGCTTCCTTTGAGCAGCCCTTGCAAGCGGCTCTGTGTTCCCAAACACTTCCCTGGGGACACAGGAACAGCTGAGGCACCACCACAGAGGACTGAAAATTAACCTGGGTCCTTTTGGGACCAWAACAATGTGGAAGAGCTCACCAGGTGGATCCACCCCACTCTCTTGGGGTCCAGCAGGCTCAGGGACCCGCTGGAAATGGGGTCAGTGGTGGTGGAGCACCCCAGGGACAGTGCAGACCCCTGGAGGAATGGTGTCCCCATCCTGTGCCCCATCCCTGGGATGAGGTGGCTCTTTCAGGCTGCACTGAAGGTGTTCTGCACATCTGTTTCCAATTCCTTACCAGCTGCTCTTCCCAAACGCCCTCCCAGCCCTTCTCCTCAGCACCCCCAGCCTGGCCAAGTGGAAAATCCTTGTTGGAGGACAACTCCCCATAAATCACTGGGATCTGCATCACYAGGCTGGGTTTTCATCACAAAATCCCCCCTAAAAAATAGCAAGTGAGGGAAATCTCACCCTCAGCACGAAGCTGGCACAGCTCTGGTTTGGCTTTTCCCTCCTCCATGAGATCCAGCCCTGGCCCAGCCTCTGACACGGGCTCAGATGTGTATTTATTTTTCCCTCTCCCCTTTTTGGGATYGTAGGATTGCTCCTGTGAGGTCCCACTTTCACGGCAGAGCCAATTCCCCATGATAAAAATAGAAAGCAGAGGCTTCCTGCCAGCGAGAGAAAGTGGAGAAAGAGGGGATGAAATGCCAAATAAATGAATAAAAGGGAGTGAGTGGCACTCACGGAGCTGCAGGAAAATTTGAAGAACCCAGGAGTTTCTGGCTGGGTGGGATCAGCTCAGGGAAAGGGATCAAAAGGAGTGATTTTGTCACTGTCCTTGAGTGATGTGGGGGAAAACCCCTCGGCTGCTGTGAAAAARTGGATTTAYRCCCTCCAGTGTGAACCCAAAGCCTYCAGCCCCTTTCCCAGATGGATTTGGAAATCTCTGCTTCTGCTGACCCATTCAAAGGCAAGGCCAAAATCTGGCCTGGGATGTGCCAAAGGGTTTGGATCCCATGGTGTCAGGCCTGGTGTGGTTTCTGTGGGATGCCAGCAGCTTCCCGAGGTCCCCTGGGACCCCCAGCACCCATGGGTGCCTTTCCAAAGGGCAGCACGAGATATCTGAGGTTCTCTTTGGTGCAGTCCTGGGATTTGCCAGGTTTTGGGAAGAGGTGTCATGGAATCTTTGAGAGTTTGGGTTGGGAGGAACCTTAAAGCTCATCCCACCCCCTGCCCAGGGCAGGGACTCCTTCCACTGTCCCAGGGCGCTCCAAGCCCATCCAACCTGGCCTTGGACACTGTCAGGTGTTTAACATCCATGCATCCTTATTTCCCCAGTAAAACTGGGATAAAAGCCAAAAAACAGTGCTTGATCTCACGGCTCTGCCAATATCAGTCTGATTTTGGGGTGAAAAAGCAGGGAATGTGAACCAGGAGCAGCAGGAGCATCCTGGAGCTGTGACAGCTTTTGGGCTCCAACAGCATCAATATTTACAGCCCAGGCGGAGGAGCTGCAGAATTGGCAGCGGGTCAGGAGAGAGCGAGGAAAATCATTGGAATGAGGCTCTGGGAGCTCCATTCCTCTCCCTGTGTGGAGGAAAGGATTTCTCCAACTCCCAGGCTCCCTTCCTCCACTGGGAAGGGAAATTGGGCTGTGGAGGGGTGAGAGGCAAAATCTGATCAGTGAACAAGGAGAGAGTGGTAATGAGGAAGGTTAATTGGTGAGGTTCGTTAACCCCTGGAAGGGTTTTCTCAGGAATGCTGTGGCTCCAATGGAGCTGGGGGGTTCTGAGTTTGAATTTGAGCTGGAAACTCAACCTGGAGGATGAAAATTGGTGCATCAGTGCCAATGGCAAATCCATCCCYGAGTGCTGTGTCMARCTCTGGGGTCCAACACAATCTCACATCCTGGAGCTGCTGGAGCCAGTCCAGAGGAGGCCACGGAGCTGCTCCAAGGGCTGGAGCCCCTCTGGGGCCA
>NW_026623433.1:924349-933726 GCF_030028575.1 Malurus melanocephalus
CATGATCCCTCCCTAATCCCCGCATCCCCACGTTGTGGCAGTACCCAAACAGGATTTTGCGTGTTTCCCTTCCCAGCCACCTCACTCTGCACCAACCCAGCCCAAAGCTGGTGCCTGTCCCAAAAACCTTCCAGGCTGACCCCAAAATCCCCATCACAACCAGACAGGTCRGGAAGAGCTGGATCTGCCWGGGCCTSGTCAYGGTGAATCATCAGCGGCAGGGCCAKKYCAGCCRCTCACTCATCCCCAACAAGGAGGGAAAAACTCCAAACAAACCCWACAAACTCAACAAAAACCCATTTRCGATTCCTGTCYGGAAGAGCCGCTCGGYGCACGCACAGCRCTGGCAGGAAAAGGCGACGCTGGTTCCAYGGGAGCTTTCCTGATGTCAGCCCGGGGATCTGACAACCCTTCCCCGATAAAATTAGCAACGAGGAATGTGCAATTCCTAGCGGGACGGCTGATGGAAAYGATAAACAGAGACAGAACCAATCCAAGTTTGATGCGTGGATTTGGAAATCCCGGCAGCTGCAGYGCTGGATTCCCCCTCTGGGAGATTTGGGATTGTGGGAGAGGGGGAAACCGGAGCATGTGGGCTCCAGGAGCGGCACATTTTAGTGACATTGGGTTAATAAACAGTTTGGATTGTGATTCAAACTTATTTAACTACACAAGGAAAGCTGAGAGGGATCACGCGGGGGTGGATTGTGCTCGCCAGGGGTTTGTACGGGGGTCAGGGGTGGAGATGGCCCCGTGGAGATGAGAGTTAGCTCAGGGAGCTGCAGGCAAGAAGGATTTGAAGGATTTTGCCCTAAATCTTGCCTTGACCATGAGCAAAGTGAGGTGGCACAGAAGGGACCCCGGCACAGAGCAAGTGATTGCCCTCCACCCCCGCGTTTGGGAAGAGCCACATCCCAACCTCCAGAGAGAACATTCCATGCCCTGGAGAGCCCATCCCACCTCTGGAGAGGAAATCCCACCTCTGAAGAATTCATCCCACCCTCTGGAGAGCCCATCCCACCTCTGCAGAACCCATCCCACCCTCTGGAGAGGACATCCCAACTTCTGGAAAGGACATCCCACACCCTGGAGAGCTCATCCCACGCCATGGAGAGCCCATCCCACCTCTGGAGAGGACATCCCACTTTGGAGAGCCCATCCTTTCTTCTGTAGAGCCCATCCCACCTCTGGAGAATTCATCACTCCCTCTGGAGAGGACATCCCTCCTGGAGAGGGCATCCCACCTCTGCAGAACCTATCCCTCCCTCTGGAGAGCCCATCCCACCTCTGGAGAAGACATCCCACTTTTGAAGAGCCCATCCTTCCTTCTGGAGAGCCCATCCCATGTCTGGAGAGCTCATCTCTCCCTCTGGAGAGCTCATCCCCCACACTCTCCCAGCCCCGCTGACAATTTTCTCAGACATTCCTTCTCAGCCCCAGCGCTCCTCGTTTGGGGTTGCTGTGACTCCAGAAATAAACACAGGAGGTTCTGCTGGGGGATAAAAATGCCGTGTGGTTTTCCCTGCCCGACTTCTGTGCATTCAGCTTCCAGATGCTCTGGGAGGGTCGGCTTTGGGAGAGCAGCGGTGACGTGGCCTGGGAAAAGCAGGGCTGCTCAAAGCCAGCCAGTGGGGTCCCAAAATTCCAACCCTGGTGTTGGCAGCAGGAGCTGATGGAGTTGTTGTGGAGAGGGGGTGGCTTGGGAAGGTGCAATGGGAAGGAATCCCAATGTTCCATGTGCTTCCCTTGTGGATGATGAAGGTTTTCTCCAAGGGTGGATTTGTTCCAAAAGCCCTGAATTGGGATGATTCACATCCTAAGAGATACCAGAAGTGCTGACAAATGTGAGCTTTGTTCTTGCCTTCCCTGCTTTCCCCACAAAACCCTGGGAGTCATTGCAGAACTATCCAGGCTCAGTTCTTGTTTGCTTTCCTTGTCCTGCTCGGGTGACATGGACAGGTCCAGTCCAGGCGAGTCCTGGTTTTTGCTGGACAAACCCTCTCCAGGAGCTCCMTCTCACCCAACTGCAGCCACCAAAACCACTGACACAGTCCCTGACTCGATGCCAAAGCCCCAGCACAGGGATGTGGTGGATSCTGGGGCACTCCAGCCCTGTGTGTCAGGATGAGGAGTCCACGGTGTCCTCCCACAGAGGCAATCTCAGCCTCCAGCAGATGCATTTTTTGGGAAGATCCCTTGGGAAACCAGCCAGGGAGGAGACCCAGCAGATGTCCTTCAGAAAAGCAAAGCCTGGAGCAGGAAAGCTGGTGACCAAAGAATGGAAGTTCAGCASGGGGACTCAGTGCTGGGAAGATCCCAGCCTGTCAGTGGAGCCGCCTAACCCAATCCAGATTTCCGTAGGAAGTGACTCTGGGACACTTCCACCACAAACTATGTGCTGCTGCTGCTTGGATGGGCCTGCGCACCGTCATCCCAGGCTATTTTTGCCCCATCCTCCCTTCCAAGCATTGTTCCAAGGCCGAGGCCGCTGCCGCAGCCAGCTGGGTGCCCTGGGARAGAACTTTTCCAGCACTTTCCCTCTCCCTGGGATGGGCACGGCAGGAAGCAGATGAGAGGTCTCGCTGAAGCCAGCAGGAGGCAGCTGGGGATGTGGGGTTCTTCAGGAATGTGGGTCCGAGGAGGGAATGCCAGCTCTTCATCCCCATCAGCCAGCGGGACAAAGTTGGGATCCAGTTGGGTCCACAGAAGTGTGGGATGGGATGGGATGGGATGGGATGGGATGGGATGGGATGGGATGGGATGGGATGGGATGGGATGGGATGGGATGGGATGGGATGGGAAGACAAAGGCTGGCTTGGAAGCTGGGGTGAAGAAGACAATATCCATGTGCTTTCCAGGAATGAGGATGAACATGAGGGACCATGATCTCCAGTGGGGTTGAACAGGCTGAGGCAGCCCCAGCCTGTTCTCTTCCCAGCGGGATTTTGGGATGTGTGGGTTGTGTGTACTGGAGTGCCATGGCTCTGCCAGTTCCCTGGGCACTTGAGCTGCCAAAGGAAAAGAAAGCCTGAAAAATCCTTCCTGGAAAAGGCAAGAATCCCTCAAGGCAATTTCTAGGTGAAGAATGGGGTTCCTGATACGCTGTTTGTAAAAGATGTCTGCTTCCCATAGGAATTCTGGGATTGGCATTCCAAAAGAGGGGAAGAAATCAGCTCAGAAATACAAATGGTGTGGGAGAAAAGGGGGAGAGTTTGGCCTTGAGCTAAAAATATCTATTTTCTGGGAGTGGAGAGGAATCAAAGGAAATCMAAACCTGTTTTGATCAGGTATCCAGGATTTTTTTTCTCCTAAAGGTTCCTGGTACTGGAACAAACTGGAGTCTGTAACCCAAACAGCTTTAACAGTGTGGCACAAGGGCTGTGGAGGCACCACAGAGGGAGGGAGGGAGGGACTGATGGATAGATAGATGGATGGATGGATGGATGGATGGATGGATGGATGGATGGATGGATGGATGGATGGATGGATGGATGGATGGATGGATCTCTCTGGGAGGAGACAGGAGACACAACCAAACTGCTGGAGCAGAGTGAGGCCATCAACACATCCCAAATAATCCATGCACTTCCATGGCCACCTTGTTTTACTGGACAGGGAGAAATCCTGKTTCCAGGAGCTGCAAACAGGGAATCCCATGGGCTTTTGAGGCATTTGGGGGTTTTCCCTGTAGGTCCAGGCTTGCTGGTGTGAGGGCAATGGGAATGAACTCCCTGAGCCTCCCTCRGCCCCTCAGCAGGAGCTGCCTTGGCCAAGGGCCTGGGAAAGGATTTACAGGGACAAGAGCAAAGGATAAATCTCACCTCTGGATCACTGACAGCTGGAGCTACCTGGAAGAGGAAACTTCCTTTTTAATGTGCTGTCATTGGAACATCTGCTGGAGAAGGAGTTTGGGGAGGAGAAGGAGTTTGGAGAGCCTGGGCATCTCCTCCTGGGGCTGATCCACTTTGAAAACTGTGAGCACAGCCAGGAACAGCTGTGGGAGTGGTTTTGAGGTGCCTTTAGTGAGGGGTTTACCCTTTGGATTGGCCAGCATTGCTTCCATCCCAGCTTTCCTGATTCCTCCTGAAATCCCCCCATCCTCAGGGATTTGGGAGCAGCCAGCTGTGGTCTTTGCAATGGGAATGAAGGAATGCAAAGGAAAGAAAAGAAAAAATATAAGGAATAAAGAGAAATTGCATTTAGTGATGCTTTTCCTGGGAAGGGATTGAGGTTWTCTGGGAATTGTTGGGGGTGAGGAAGGTGCTGGGCCTGGCTGTGGTTTCATGGATGTCTCCAGGATTTTATCAGCACAYGGGGAAGAAGGAAAATGCTCTGATCCGCTTTGCTTTGCCTTTGCCATCACAAACCTCTCACTCCCATCCCAGCATTGGTTTTCCATGGAAGACCCCAGGACGTGAGCAGGGAGAAATTCTCAGCAGAAAGCAGAGAAAATGGGGAGCTGGGCATGGAGAAATGATCTGCAGAGAGGAGGAAAAAGGGGATCTGAGCATGGAGAAATTCTTTACAGAGAGGAGGGAAAATGGGGATCTGGGCATGGAGAAATGATCTGCAGAGAGGAGGAAAAAGGGGATCTGAGCATGGAGAAATGATCTGCAGAGAGGAGGGAAAACGGGGATCTGAGCATGGAGAAATGATCTGCAGAGGAGGGAAATCCTGGTTCTGGGCATGGAGAAATTCTTTGCAGAGAGAAGGGAAAATGGGGATCTGGGTATGGAGAAATGATCTGCAGAGCTAGGAAACCAGGCTCTGAGCATGGAGAAATGCTCACAGAGAGCAGAGAAAATTGGGATCCGGGCATGGAGAAATGATCTGCAGAGTGGAGGGAAAGAGGGATCTAAGCATGGCGAAATGCTCTGGAGAGGGCAGGGAAAGGGGGGTCTGAGTGTGGAGAAATGCTCACAGAGGGCAGGGAAAGGAGGATCTGGGCATGGAGAAATGCTCACAGAGGGGAGGGAAAGGGGGGTCTGGGCATGGAGAAATAATCTGCAGGGCCAGGAAAGAGGGATCTGAGCAGGAAGAAATGATCTGCAGAGCAGGGAAAGGGGGGTCTGGGCATGGAGCAAGGAGAAATCCTCAGCAGAGCAGGGAAAGGAGGATCTGGGCATGGAGAAATGCTCACAGAGCAGGAAAAGGAGGGGATCCCGCAGCCCTGGGGGTGCCCTGCTCTGCCCCTTCCCTCTCCCACCCTCCCGCAGAGCCAACGTCCAATCTCCCGCTGGAAGCGTGACCCCGGCTGCCCCGCAGGAATGAAGGGGTTCAGCAGAGCTGGTACCAAAATTCCCCAAATCCCAGAGCAGYGTGGAAGGCCTGGGATCTGAGCGTGGTCCTTGGCATCAATCACTGTAATAAAAACCAGAGCTGGCTCTGGGCCCGCCGAGTCCACGCAGCCCCTGCCGAGGCGTTGGGAAATTCACAGGCTGAGAACGGGCAGGGAAAGAAATTCCAGGCAGGGCTTTGACTTCTTTTTTTTATTTTTTTTTTTAATTGAGTGGAATTTCAAAATTGGAAAAACTTAAAAGGAGCAAAAATAAAAAATAAAAACAAAACCCTCAGTGAGCTGCTGGGACTGAACCTCCCTCTTCTTTCTCCCTCTTTACCTCTGTTCTCTGATTCCGTGGATTCTGCTTCCCAATCCCTACACAAAGTTCAGCTGGGATGGGGGGAGCAGGGAGGGAGGACCATGGGATGGAGAAAAGGACAGGTGGGACAGGGCTTGGAGCTTCCTGGTCTGCGGGCAGGGAGTGGGACTGGAGGAGCTTTWGGGTCCCCWCCAACCCAATCCATGGTGGAATTCCRTGATTCCATGAAAATCCCCTTGTGYTCCAGCTGAGGAGGGGCTCCATGGCCATGGGGATGAAGAGCTGTGGGGTGGGGTCAGAGTGTACAAGACTCCAGGAGTCCCACTGTGATTTATGGTCAGGCTACGGGACCTTGGAGGTCTTTTCCCACCAAAGTAATTCCATGATTCTGGGATTTCAGGTGCTGCTGTGGACAATWAATATCTCACCCCAACCCTTTGGCCCGGAGGAGCAGAGATGTCACCCAGGGTGACAGGATTGGGTTGAAATCCTCACTCCTGACCTTTCTCCATTCCTGGCACCTCACACTGGGATTCTTCCCACTTCTCCTCCTGTGTCGGGTGGGATGAGCTCAGGTAAAGATTGCTGCAAGACTGAGTGCAGAGACCACAGGAAAACTCAGGAGAGGAGGATTCTTGAAACAATTAATGAGGTTTCACTTAATTATCTCCTCTCCCCACTCTTTAGGAATTAGATGGAAGATGATGGTGAGATAAATCCTTCCAGAACTTTATTGGGTGGTGCCAAAAAGTGAAAGGATTCTTTTYAAATCTTTTTGGAGTTACTGGAATGTTTTGGAGCATCGGGGCTTGACATCCAGACAAGGAAAATTGCAATCAGGGAAAAAATCCACCCCAGCTCCCCCCATCCTCCCGCCTGCAGCTTTTTCCCACCAGAAGAAAACTTGGATGTTTCATAAAACTGTTTAATAAGGTGATGACAGTCCCAGCCCCTGCAGCAGCCTCAGGCGGATCCCTGGGGAATGCTGAGCTCCAACCAGCTCCAAACGCCCTGCTCCCTCCTCCTGCAGGAGTTTTTCCTCCAGAAGAGTTTTCCACATGAACTAGGGGAATTTTCTCTTTTTCTTTACATTCCTGCTGCTGCTTGGACACCACACGTGGGGGTGGAACATGGAAATTTTGCTTTAAACACTGGAATTTTTGTGAAGCTKATCTGGGCATGAAGTTTTAGCATGTCCAGAAGATAAACAGGGAAACTGAGGCACAGCAGCAGGATAYAGTGTCTGTATTCCCAGTGATGGTCCTGGGCGAAAAAGAAATCTGGGATTACCTTCACCATCAGCCCCTCTTATGAGAATATGACAAAAAGAGGCTGAAAATTGGCTGTTTAATCAGAGTTTCACCCTTAAAGCTGCCCTGAAATCCCAACCTCGTGCATTTGCCTTATCCCAGCACCCCAGAGCCTCTCCAGGGACAGGGCTGTGTTTATCCAGGATCTGAGAGGAAAAACGGGGCAAAACCCAAGAGTTGCTGCCCACGCAGGGCAGTGTTGAAAGAGATCCTCCATCCCAGCTGGATGCAATTAGGGACAGCAGCRAGAGAAAATATTCCACAGGTGCCATGGGACCTTTGTGGAAACCTCGGCCACTGCTTTTCCCAGTGCTCCCAGTCCTGAATTATTTACTTTTTTTATTATTTTACTCTTTGTTATGATTACTCTGATCTCCTGAATTATTGCTGTTTTGATACTCCTGCGTGCACAGCCTGGCCTGGGGGTTAGGAAACACTTGGGAGGAGATTTTCTCTCTTTATCCCTTTTTGTCTTTTGCTGCTTTTCCCAGTATTATGCTCAGAAATATTCCCCAAACCTGATTTTCTCAGCTTCTCCCTGATTTTCACAGATGCACAGCCCTCTCACCACCTTGAATTCCCTTCTCTGGCACCTCTCTCTCATCACAGATTTGAAATTGGCCTTTTTTGCCCCAAGTATCCTGCATGGATAAAAATCCCCAAGTTTTTCCAAGGGGAGGCCCCGGTCACTGGCGGCCGTGAGAACKCGTGCTTTCAGGAGGGAGTTTGTGATTCGGTTTCTTTGATTTATTTTCCCTTCAGTGGATGCAAAGYGAGTGGGGCAGCAGCTTTGATTTAGGCCAGGATTGTGTGAGAACTTGCATGAAATTCCCTGTCCCATCCCCAGGGGATGGAAGGGAAGGCAGAATCCATCCCTGCTCCCTGCCTCAGTTTCCCCTCCTTGCAATTTATGTCAAGAATTACTTCTCCAGGGGTTTATTTTGGCAGAAGGGATCCCCACACTTTGCATTTTAGGTTCAGGCTCAGAGCTGAAAGCACCAGTGGAAAGGATGGAAGAATGGAGGAAAAAACCCAACAAAAGCAGGGACAGCATTTTCATGGCCATACAAGCAGCACAGCAAATTCCCAATTTTTGTGGGGTCAGGAGGAGYAGGTTTTTGTCCCTCCCAGTGTTTTTAGCAGCTGCTGCCCCYGGGCAGCTCTCTCCACTCACTCAGCCACGTGTCCCTTTAAGGAYTTTGGGGGACAATGGATTTTCCCCGGGATCATTTCCTGGGGGCAGGACCCTACTGACCACACCAGGAGCTTCTGTTTCCCATCTGCTCCCACCTTTAGGGTGGCCTTTAGGGCCTTTAGTGGCCTTTAGGGTCAGGGGTGCTGCTCCCCTGTCACCCTGGGCACAGGGACAAGGAGCAGCCTCCCCTCCCATTCCCCCATTGCTGCCCCAATGTCCCCAAGAGGAGTTTTGGTGTCAGGATGAGCTCCTGGCTCTGCGGGAGGTCACCCATGGGGCACATTTGGTGACCTTTATCCATTGATCCCAAAGAAAATGGAATCAGTGGAGGGATAGAGATTCCCTCCATCAGTATTAGTGAGGCTCCAGCACTCCAGGGCCCGGCTGAGCCTGACTGCATCCACCTTTATCCGGGAATTTGGAATTTTATCCTGAATGAGGAGAACTGCTGGAGTGCAGTACGAGCTCAACCCTTCACGAGCCAGCAGAGAATCTCCACTGCAGCTTCCAGGAGCCTGTAGGGAACTCTGTCCCGGGAAAAGGGAGGGTCTGGCTCCCCATGAAAAGGGATSAGTTCTCCTGTTTCTGATAAAACAGCCTTGGCAGTGAGACGAGGGGACCTGGCCCTCCCAGGAGCCATGGGGATGAAGCCCTTGGGGTTTTGACATAAATCCACCCCAAAACATCAGGAAAATCTCTCCCCTTGCCCWGAGTGTGGATTTCTCCTCCTGATTTTTGGGGTATCCCCAGGCCAGGCCAATCATGGCCCTGTGGCACCTCCAGGCTCRGGCAGGAGGAGGATGGAGCATCCCTGGGAAATGCAGCGCGTGSTTCTCATTTTCCTCCTGCTCCAGAGAGAAAAGGAAGCCCGGGAGATTTACGGGATCGTGGCTCTTCCTGCGGGGTTATAAACAGCCCTGCTCAGGTGTTGGGCACATGGGGGCTCTGGGGGAACSTGAGAGGGATCAAAAACAGCCCTGGGGTCCCTCACCCTCTGCCCTCCCCACGTGTCTGATCCCTGCTCCCATCCCCAAAGGGCCACAGCAACCTCTCTGCTTCACACTGGGGATTCACTGGGATGATTCTGCTACCTGAAATCTCGAAATCCCAAAATCCTGAAATGATTCCACTGCTTGAAACCCTGAAATCCCAAAATCTTGAAATTATTACACTTCATGAAATCCTGAAATCCTGAAATCCTGAAATACCGAAATCCTGAAATCCTGAAATCCCGAAATCCTGAAATCCTGAAATTATTCTACTGCCTGAAAT
>NW_026623433.1:934034-934563 GCF_030028575.1 Malurus melanocephalus
CTCTGATGTGGGGGAGAGGGAGAAGCTCCCAGATCTTCCCCCAGGAGGGGACCCCATTCCCGTGGTGCTCACCCTACTAAAAGGGTCTTTGGGATGAAGGGAAGCAGCTCTGGGAATTCAAAATAAAGCAAAAAAAAAAAAATCCCAAACTCAAGGAAAATGATTCCATTTCATCATTTCACAGAAGCGGGTCAATTACTTTGTCCTTCACTTTGCTTTTTAGCATTAATTTTCATTTTAAATTGATTTATATTTTTTACTGTATTTTTCACAGTATTTTCCCAGTACTGTATTTTTTCCCAGTATTTTTTTTCAAACTGATTTTTTTTTTTCAGTTCTAAAAGAAAAGTTTAATTTGGAAATGGAAATTTGATCCATGGTCACAACCAACAGCTCCAGGAGAGGAAAGGAAACAGCTGAAGAAAGCAGAGGTGGTGGAGAGGGGAAAAGTGTTAAAAAAGACAGAAAACCAATTTTTATGGCTTTGTTTTTTTTCTCTTTTACCTGAATTTTGGTGTCCTTAGCTACA
>NW_026623433.1:938929-939581 GCF_030028575.1 Malurus melanocephalus
AAGGCTGGAGCTGGAAGTGGGAATATTTCTCCTTCCCTGCTCCCAGCAATTATCACCCGATCCTTATCTCCCGCTATCAACGGCAATCACGGTGCAAACCCCGCTCGGGACTGATCCCCCTCCTGCCCTGCAGGGACACCCAGCCCATCCCAAGATAAAATTTTCCACRGGGAAACAGCTTCCAGAACGGCTGAGGGTAAAACTGCGCCCGGATTAACCTTTCCAGACCCCTCTCGGAGTTTGGAAAGTGCCTGGGGATTTTTTTTCTCGGAGATGTCAGGCCCAGGAATAAATAGATGAGAGAAGTTTTCCAGCGCTCGATGATTCAAATCTCCTTCCCTTCCGCTTACAAAGGGCTTTTTTTTGGTTTTTGGATTTTTTTTTCTTTTTTTTTGCAGATGCCTTTCCTGATTCCAGCGCAGATTTGTAGCAGAGGGGTTGTAAACGGAGGATTAAAACTTTTCAGTAAACAAGGCTGCTCCACACAGCTTGGGAGAAGATTTCCAGGTGATGGAACTCCACCAGCGTCAGCAGGGATGGACACGAGGATGGAAAATCCTCGTCAGTGGAGTTGCAAAACGAGCCGCTGCCGGATTAAAGTCGCTGTTTTACAACCAAATGATGAAACAATGGCTTTTTAACTAATTAGTGT
>NW_026623433.1:940047-946251 GCF_030028575.1 Malurus melanocephalus
GGGATTTAAGGGATTTGAGCACTCCCACAGCTCCCACCAGGCCCCACGGCCTCTGCCTGGGCTGTTTGGGGCGGTGTCTGCTGTGTCCAGTGGAGATGTTTGCCAGGCTGACCTTATCCCTGGGGCCAGCCATCCCCACCATCGCCACCATCGCCACCATCCCCACCATCCCCATCATTCCCATCATCCCCATCATCCCGGGTGCCCCAGGAATGGGCAGATCCCCTGGGGTCAACCATTCCTGCCATTCCCATCATTCCCCACCACCCCCGCCATCCCCACCATCCCCTCCATCCCCACTATTCCCACCATTCCCATCATCGCAGGTGCCCCAAGAATGGGCAGATCCCCTGGGGCCAACCATCCCCACCATACCCACTACCCCCACCATCCCCACTATTCCACAACCCCACCATTCCCATCATCCCCACTTTCTCCTCCATCCCCACCACCCCCCACCATCCCCATCATTCCCACCATTCCCCGTTCCCAGCATTCCCCATTCCCACCATTCCCATCATCCCCATCATCCCCATCATTCCCACCACCCTACTACTCCCAGCATTTCCCATTCTCAGCATTCCTCATTCCCACCACCCCCACCATTCCCACATTCCCCATCCCCACCATTCCCATAATTCCCACCATTCCCCATTCCCACCATTCCTACCATTCCCCCCATCACCCTGTCCCTCCCATCCCCACCATCCCCACCATTCCCCATTCCCAGCATTCTCCATTCCCACCATTCCCCATCCCCCCATTCCCCCCAGTCCCCCCCATCCCGGGTGTCCCAGCACTGCGCAGATCCCCTGGAAGCAGCATCCCAGCCCTGCCACCAATGCCCTCTCCAGAGCTCATCCACACCCCTGACCCTACTCCTTGGAGAGAGATGTCCTGGGCAGCAGCTCTGGGCTGCTCAACCCCACCCCGAGGAGCTCCAGGGATCCCCGACCCTCCGGAGCACGAGGCAGCGGGGTGGGAACGGGGATTGAAGCCGGGGATGGGTTTGAGGGCCCCACTCAGGGATCAGGAGGAGCTGGGCTGAGCCTGGCCTGGCAGGGCTGATGGAAAGCAGATGCTGCCCTCGCTGCTCCCCGGGAAAWGCAGAATCAGAGGCGGCTCCTGGATGGTTTGTGGTGGGAGAGCATCCCTGGGAGCTGGAGAGGAGAGGGGGAAGGCAGAGCCCCGGGAAGCAGGAAGGGAGCAAAGGGGGAAGGGGAAGTAGAGAGGAAAGGGCACATGAGGATGGGAATGAGGCACCGGGACAAGGCACTGCAAAAGAGACTGATGGAGCAGCACTTTGCTTGCTGTGAGCAAAAATTCCCAAAATAAATCAATTTTTCTTGCTCTTCCATGTTTCCCTTCTAAAAATGAGGAATTTCCAGCTAACCCCAAAGCCAATCCCATTCCCCACAAATCACGTTTGGCACACAGTACCATTTTTAGGATAATTCTAATTTAATTAATCCTCTTTAAAAAAAAAAAAAAAAGTCACAAAGGAATCTTATAATAATGTGATAAAAAAAAAAAAAAAAAGTCACAAAGGAATCTTATAATAATGTGGTTTAGGTAAATGGAAATAATTGTATATTCTGAACAATTTTCTGTGCTGCCAGTGTTTTGTGCCTTCCAGGATAAACTGTGGAGTCAGGGAGCTCCTGCCTGTCCCTACCCCCCGGCTGTCTCAGCCCCAGTGAACAAACACTGATTTATCCCAGCAGGAGACCCCCGGGAATGGGGGATGGAGCAGCCCTGGCCCCACAAAGGTGAGCAGGGAAAAGCTCAGCTCCTTTTCCTGGCACTCCCACAGCTGCAGTTGTCTCTGCACAAGGTCTGGGTGATCTATTAAACCTCTCAAATCAGGATTTAATTTAGTTTTAATAAGACAGTTTGGGAGATGTTAATTAAATTGAGTTATTAAAGCCACATGGGCTGGGTTTGGCTGATACATTTCCTACTTTATTAAGTCCATTAAAAAATAAGGGAAGATAGAAGGGAGAAAAAAAACCCCTTTGGATGCAGCAGCACTTTCAAAGAGTTTCTTTTTCCTTTGTTGAATTAAACATGTGGGGGATGAATAAACACCAAAAACCAGGCAGGTGAGCTTGAACCCTCCCCAGCTCAGCAAGGCTGGGCTTAAGGATGAAGCTAAAATGCTGAAACCCCTTGAACCCAAGATCTCTGCATCCTTAATCCCAGAAATTTCCTCCAGATTCCATCCCYACTGCTGGATCATCCATGGGGGTGATGCTGGAATGATGCAGCCACGCAGCATTTCCCTCCATCCACGCTCCAGCCGGGAAAACTGCAGGAATGCAACTTTTTATCATCTTCCCTAATCAGATTTTTGCTACCTCTGGCAAACAAACAACAACAAAAAAAATTCTTCTGGGAATGTCTTCGGCCACAGGAATTGTCAGGGTGATTGGGTTAAGGCGAAGAAAAACTCCCACCTGCTTTGGAAATGACAAATATTTTATTAGCTGGAAGTGTAAGCAGCTCTAATTAGCTCAGCAGGCCTGAGTTAATTGATTTATAAGCTTTGGAGGATGTAATGCACTGGTGAGGCAATCCAAAGGGTCCTGGGGAGGAAATCCATCCTGCACATCCCAAATGATCCCGTTCTTTGTGCCTGGGCTGAGCACGGAGAGCTCCTGCCCCAAGGGCTGCAGGGAACAGGAACCCACCAAAGCTTTCTCTCTGTTTAACTCTGGAATTTCTCAGGAATTTCTTCCTTTTCCAAAGGCCATCCAATGGATTCCAAAGACAATCCAATGGATCCTGGGAAGGAAATCCATCCTGCACTTCCCAAATTATCCTGTTCTTTATGCCCAGAGAGCTCCAGCTCCTGCCCCTGCAGAGGTTGGGAAACCCACCAAAGTTTTATCCCAGCACTCTCCTGCTTTATGCTGGAATTGCTCTGGAATTTCTTCCTTTTTCCAAAACCCCTTTGACAATCCAGAGTGTCCTGGGGAGGAAATCCATCCTGCACTTCCCAAATGATGCTGTTTTTTATGTCTGTTGTGAGCGCAGAGAGCTCCTGCCCAAGGGCTGCAGGGAATGGGGAACCCACCAAGGCTTTATCCCAGCTCTCTCCTCTTTTACTCCAGGATTTCTCTGGAATTTTGTCCTTTTCCAAAACCCCTTTGGCTGTTTTTTATGGTGTCTCAATACTGGCAGCTTACATCCCCGACTCCCCGATTTTGGGGATATTATGGGAAGTTTTGTCTCACGGAGAGGGCTCTGCAGATAATCCTCGTACCCCCATTTTTGGGACATTTTGGGTCATTTTTGGGATATTTTGGTGCTGCTTTTTCTCAGATTTTGGTGATATTTTTGGGGTGATTTTGGGGATGTTATGGGATGTTTTCTCTCACCTGGAGAGGGCTCTGCAGATAATCCTTGTACCCCCATTTTTGGGATATTTTGGGTCATTTTTGGGATATTTTGGGTCATTTTTGGGATATTTTGGGTCATTTTTGGGATATTTTGGGTCATTTTTGGGATATTTTGGTGCTGCTTTTTCTCAGATTTTGGTGATATTTTTGGGGTGATTTTGGGGATTGAGCCCGATGGCTCCTGGCTGATGCTGGTCCTTCTCCCCGCTTTTGTGTTTAGAGTATGGATGGAAAGGGATTGACAGCACCAGGGAAAAATCTTGGGCACTTTTATTCTCATCAAAGCTGGAAAACACAAGCAAACACCAGAAAAATAAGCCAAGACTCCCTCCTTTCCATGCCTGTACCCTAAAAGGAGTTTTCTGATGGATTTCTGATGGCTCCCAGTGCAGACCCTCTGACAGCCCTCATCCTAGGATAATTAAGCTCCAAAAAGCCAGAATTCCATTAAAAAGTGCATTAATTGAATGTCTCCCTCGTGCCACGCAGGCCTTCACCAATCCAGGCTGGAAAAGATCCCTAATCCCAATGTAATGGCTGAGGAAATAGGGGCGGGAGTGGGACAAGCTCTCCGTGGATGCTTCTCATGCCTGGTGGCACCAGGACATTGCTGGATGTGATGAAGGTGCTTCAAGAACTCTGGGTTTAAGCTGAACATGTCCAGAGCTGGGTTTTGCAGTAGCAATTGGAATTCCACAGCCTTAAACTGGATTTTTTCCAACCTGCCCCATTCATTCCTGTGAATGTTCCCATTCCCTGTGGATGTGGATAACGGGGTGATGCTGCTCCTCTGTGCTCATCTCCCCCCTCCCAGCCGAGTTTATCCTCCTGTTTCGACAATAGTTTGCTCGTCCTGGTTCCTCACAGCCTGGGTGATCCCACAGGGAATAAAGGGGGAAGGGCTCAGGGCTTGGGGAACTTTCTGAGAGAGCAGCTGGGGAAAGGGCTTGGATTTTCCTGGCATGGGGAGGGAGATGTTTCAATGAAAATAGATGAGAGGGTTTGGGAAATCTGAGCAGGGGTTTTCTTTGGAATGTCTGGGATTTCCAGGGGACTTGCTTTCTTTCTCACCAGACGATTTTTTGATTAAGAAAAAAAAAAAAAAAAAAAAAAAAGGAAATTTTCTGGGTTTTAAACCTCAAATGTAAATTTCTGCCCCAAATTCTCCTGTTTCAGGGAGTCCCTGAGTGGCCAGGCTTTGCAGCCCTGTTTGGAATTCTGCAAATCCTCCCCATCCCATTCCAGCCAATGTCATGGACCCTTTCCCTCATCCAACCCTTCTTGCCCTTCCTTCCCCCATCCCAGGCACAGGGACCCACCACCAACTCTGCTCTGGAGTGGAATGAAGGATATTTTATGGGAATCTTGGAATGCAGAGCTGCTTCCAGCTAAAGAAGCATCTTATAGGGAAAAAATGGATGGGTGCTTGTGGGATTTATCCACCAATTTCCCAGCTGTGAAATGCCCACAAATCCCAGTCCTTGGCTCCTTCCCGTCTTCGCTGTTCAGATCTCCTGTTTGTCCCCATCCCAAGCACTCAGAGCTCTCCTGCTCCTCTCAATCCCTTTGCAAGAAGGAAAAGCTACCCTGTAAATGACACACCTTTCCCTATCATGAGTAAAAATCATCTCCCAGAAAACTCTGGATTCACCTGGGAAAGCTGATCCCCTCTAAATCCCTTTTCCCATCAAATCCCTGCAGTGATCCCATTCACCTGGAGCTTCATCCTGTTCTGGAGGGCAGCAGAGCTGCATGCGGGGCTTTTTATAGGAAGGAAAACCCATCCTACAAATGATACGTCTTCCCCTGCCATGGGTAAAATGAGACTGATCCTGGAAACGCTCCACGGATCCAGCTGGAAGCATCTGCTGTGCATTTTCCAGGTGTTTCTTGCCGTATTTGCACTGAAGTCAGCTCTGCAAGAGCTGGAGCACCATCCTGAGCATCTGTAAATTTTATTTAAAACAAGATGGTGCTCTCGGGGAGCAGGAATTTGCAGCGCCCAGCCTGGGCAGATGTTCTTCACGAAGCTTTGGTTGGAGGTGGCTGAGGTTCCTCACGAAGCTTTGGCTCTCTGCTGCTCCAAGGAGAAGAGCACAGAGCCAGCAGCATCACTGAGGAGCCAAAACTCTTGGAAAACCTACTGATATTAAACAACATAATAAAAAAATTTAAAAAAAAAAAAAAAAACACAACCAGCCCACGTGAGGTGAGAGCCACCAGCCTGGACCACACACACAGAGAATAAAGGTGTTGATCTCAAGGAAATCCAGGAGACCAGGCAGGTTTTCCAGGCCTCCCTGTGTCCCTGGTGACTGCCTGCCTCAGTGTCCCCACAGAAGAGTGGCTCTGCATGGGCCCAGGTGAGCTCTGTGAGTCCAGCCCCAAATCCAGGCTTTGGGGTGGTTTAGGTCCCAGGCCTGGCCTTGTTCCCATGTCCTGCTGAGTTCCCAAAGCCAGCTCTGCTTTCCTGGGTCCCAGCAGGGCCAGGGCAGCGCAGGGGAGGCTGCAGTGACTTTGGGCAGGTGCCAGTGGGGGCTGTGCAGGGATGGAAATGGACACTCCAAGGACTCGGGGTGATCCCAGGGGTGTTATGGACACGGGGTGATCCCAGGGGTGTTATGGACTCACAGGGTGATCCCAGGGGTGTTATGGAGTCACAGGGTGATCCCAGGGGTGTTATGGACACGGGATGATCCCAGGGGTGTTATGGACTCACAGGGTGATCCCAGGGGGGTTATGGACTCGAGGTGATCCCAGGGGTGTTATGGACTCAGGGTGATCCCAGGGGTGTTATGGACTC
>NW_026623433.1:946354-953460 GCF_030028575.1 Malurus melanocephalus
GGGTGATCCCAGGGGTGTTATGGATTTGGGGTGATCCCAGGGGTGTTATGGCCATGAGCTGACACTGATCCCTTCTTCCTCCCAGGAAAAGGGAACCTTTTGTGTGTCCCTGTGTGCTCAGGGTGGGGAGGGCACGGACATGGAACCAGCTCCTCCCAACAACCCAATGGAGATTGCAGAGCACTTTGGAACTTCTCCAACAATTTCCTGCATTTTGGAGCCGTGTGCCTGCGTCACCTCAACCCAACCCGTGAGCTGCACCAAGCAGGGGGGATCCCACCCTTAGGGATGGCCATGAGATACAGGAACCTACAATTGTCCATACCTTATCTKGATGGCCCTGAGATAAAGAAACCCTCACAGTCCATGCCTTACCTTGATGGCCACGAGATACAGGAACCCACAACTCTGGCGTTTCTTTCTAATGACCTGAAAATAATCAAGGACAGGAAATTCCTCTGCTCGTGGCTGCGGCTAACCAGGCAGGGAAATAAAGAGCTTTCTCTTTCCAATCCCTTAATTTCTCTTTTTTTTTTTCAGATGTTTCACATGAACCCAGCAGGGCTGGATGGCCACAGAGCAGGGAGGCTTTGGGAAATCTCCTCTGGACATGGGGGAACTTCAGGGTTTTTAATCACACCATCAATGTGTGACCCTGCTCTCTCTCTCTGCTTCCATTTATGAATTCGGGATGCAGTTGTGCCCCATCCCTGGCAGTGCCCAAGGCCAGGTTGGACAGGGTTGGGAGCACCCTGGGACAGTGGGAGGTGTCCCTGCCATGGCAGGGGTGGGATGGGATGGTATTTAAGATCCCTTCCCAGTCAGGATTCCATGGATCTGTGACCACAGACTTCAGCTCGAGGTAGGAACTGTGTTTTCCTCCAAATGAGGGAAGGAATCTCCAGGGAGCTCATCCACAGCACKGGGACCATCAGCCCTGCTGGGGACATGTGCAGGGGCTCACCCAGGAAAGTCCAAAGGGGGAATTAATGCAGAGAAAATACCACGGTGGGATCTCACAGCACTTCCAGCAGCCTCCTGGTCACCACCTGGAAGGGACTTGGATCTTCAGCTTCACCTCCACCGATTTCCCAGCTCATCTGAGGCAGATCACCAGCACCATCCTGGTTTTTGCCCTGAGAAAATCCACATTTGCCTGCTGGAAACTCCCCCACCTCACCACCCCATGCCCCTCAATTCACCARTTCTTSCCCCMGAAAGCACCTCCAAGGAAYTCCTTCTGCAGCTGCTGCTTCTCAGGAGGTTTTTGGGGGATGGAGGTGATGCAGGGTGGGATTTGTGCTGGCAGAGCTCAGTTGGCAGTGCCTGGAGCAGGTCTGGCAGAGCAGAGAGSAGCCCCAGCCCCGAGGAGCTGCAGCCCACGCTGGCACAGGCTGTGGGTGGGATGTTTGGATGGGGCTCACCAGCTCCACTTCACACACAGCAGCAGCCAGACACGGGCTTGCCATGGAAAATATTTTGCTTCGGAGTTAAAATAAAATTAAAAAGTGAAAACTAAAAGCTATTTTTTAAAAAATATTTGTTTTTCTTGGGAGTTCTCAACCTGCCAAAAACAACAGATTTGAAACCATTCTGGGAGCTGTTTGATCAGGAGAACCTGAGGAGTGCATGCACAGCCTTCAGCTGRGTTTCCATCCTGGTGCCATTCCCAGCAAAGGGAATTCAGATTCTTGCATGAAAGCTGTTGTGATCCCACTGACTCCTTTCCATGGGGTTATTCTTGTTATCCATCCCTCTCCCCACCCAAACCCCATAAACAGCAGTATCATTGACCTAATAAATCATACAGCACATGAGATTTTATTTTTATATTAAATATTGACTAACAGGAGCTGCATGGAAATTTAAAAAAAAAAAATCCCTATTTTTTTGGGGGAAAAAGTTAATGTTTGCAGGCAGCTGCTCCCTCCAGATGTCCCAGTGCCAGGCGAGCCGAACAAACACTGAACAACCCAAAACAACACTGAAAAACCCCAAAACCTTGGGCTGGGCTCCRGGGTAGGAAACATCTGGAATTGTGTTTGCCTGGTCTGTCAGRGGCAGATAAAGCCATGGGCTCTACACATCTGCCAGGGCTGCAGGTGGGATTTCAGGGGCAATTCTCCCTGGACCAGGAAAAACCCACACAAACCCCGCAGCTCGGTGAGTCAGGGCCATTGTTTGTTCGCATGTCCGAGGGGAAATCACGCCTCGAGTTCCTGCAGGGATGAATTGAGGCTGGGAGTGAATTCCCCACCTGGAGCTGGGGCTGAGGKCTGGGGATGGGCAGCACAGATAATGATTTCTCAAGTTTGGATTAAGGAATGGGCTGGAATGGGGGGTTCCTGGCTCCACATGGCCTGTGGAAGGGAGATGGACGCTGCCAGGGTTTGGGTTTGCCTTTGTTCCATTCCTGGGGGCTCTGGCCAGGGTGGTGATGTTGGAAAGTTATACCAGTTTAAAATWTTTTATGTAACTTTAWTCAAAGATTTTGTTTGCCTTTGCCCCCAGGGGAAGGACACTGAAGTTTCTTTTGTGGCACAGGGGAGGGTTTGGCCCTGCAGGGTCAGTGATGGCTCTGTTCAGCACAAAAGTGGGGAAATGGGGATAAATCAGGGCCTGTGCAGTGCAGGGAGGACGAGGGTGGGGATGGATGGGCCACACTTCTGCCCACCCTGCCGGGCACACCCTGTTCAGAGCAAACCTGGGCCTTGGTTTTCCTCCTTTTTGAAATTCTGTCCTTTTTTCTGCCCACCCTGGTAGTCCCACCCTCTTCAGACCAAACCCAAGGATTAGTTTTCCTCCTTTTTGTAACTTTACCCTTTTTCTGCCCACCATGCTGGGCACACCCTGTTCAGAGGAAACCCAGGGGTTGGTTTTCCTCTTTTTGCAGTTTTTCCTCTTTCTGGCATGACAAAAAGACCTTTTCCCTCTGCCTTGGCTCTCCCTCTGCTGGGACAGCACCAAGGTGAGGGCTGGGGATCCCTCACCCTCCTTCACCCTCCCCAGAAAGAGCAACTGGAGCCAGGGTCAGCTCTGATTTACTTGCCACACCTTTTCCCACTCAACACAGAGCTCTTTTTTGTGAGCCTGCAGCTGAGAGGAGCCCAAAGCCCATCCTGTTGTGGCCCAGCTCTGTCACAGAGGTCACCACGAGCTCTTGGCAGCCCCGGCTGTGCCCTGTGCCAGCGCTGATTTACCTCCCCCAGCAATGAAATCTCTCTGGGCAAAAGGTCTCTGCTGCTGGAATGAACAGTTCCACACACGAGACCAGCACAGAATGGAGATTTTTTTTTGTTTGTTTTTTTGAATATAAAACACATCCAGGACTTGCCTTTGTCAAGGCACGGGCATGCCCCTCCAAGCTGCAACACTGACCGTTCTAGGAGAGAAAAAACTCCATTTGGGGCCCAGATCTGAGCCTGGAGGGTGTTTTGGGGTCACTCAGTGTTTCAGGGAGTGGAAGGATTTGGGCTAGCACAGATCTCATTGCCTGAGCAGCCCCAGGACAGACTCCCCATGGTTTGTAGCTGGTGCAGACCTGACCCAGGTGCAGCAGCAAATCGGGTGTCTTCCAGCTCATCCTGGAATAACCCAACTTCCCCCAAATTTCAGGGGCTTTATGGATTCGCTGGATCCATCCCGAGCCATCCCCTGTGCCCCTGGGGGAAGGAGAAGCAGAATTGTGCCGAGGTCGCCGAGGAGGGGCCGGGCCCGGCTCCGCCCGAGCGCCGTAAACAGGAAAGTGAGGAAGCGAGGAGCGGAGCCCGGCTCATCCCGGGCTGCGGCACACAATGCCGGCCCGGAAAGGGGGATTATAAATACCCGGGGTCAGGGCCGGGCCCCGCCAACAATGGGCAGCGGGAGGATGGACAGGGCCGGCGGGGACGAGCGCGGGGCCAAGGCCACCCCGCCGGGCGGTGACGCAGCTCAGCCTCCGGAATTTGGGGGTGCAGCCGGTCCCTGCAGGGGCTCCTGGGGTGATGGTGTTCCCAAACTACACAGAAACCCCCCAGAAAGTCATGGAATCCTGGGATAGTTTGGGTTGGAAGGACCCTTTAAAAGCTGGGCTCTCTGCGGGGTTGGGTGTGAGCTGGGAGCTGGGGGTTGGGTTTGGCAATTGTAGCTCCCCATTGCTGGATTTGGGGTCCCCACTGCCCTAAAAGGAGGGGATGTCCATCCATGGGTGCTGGCCTGTTGTGGCAGGGCTCAGGGGACCCAGTGCCTGGCTGAGTTTGGATCCCACCATGGAACATCCTGAACACCCCAACAACCCTGGACAGGCAGGGTCACACCTCCTGCTGCACCCCGAGGCTCCCAGAGCACCCCAATTTCATCCAAGATCCCCAACCTGAGAATGTCCAAGGCCAGGTTGGCGGGAGTTTGGAGACAGTGGAAGGTGTCCCTGGGCATGGCAGGGGCTGCAATGGGATGAGCTTTAAGGTCCCTTCCCACCCAAACCACTCCAGGATTCCCCAGGACCTCACCCCAGCGCAATTCACCCAGAGGGGTTTGGGAGCTGCTCCTGGAGGAGGTGGACAATGGAATTTGCTGGAATTTGCTGGAATTTGCCCTTCCCGAGCTGCCTGGAGGCAGCAGAGCAGCGTTCCCACCCTGCTCCAGCATCCCATGGATCTCTGTGCCCGAGGACACGGGGGGCTGTGATGCTCCCCCGCTGCCTCCTCCARCCCGCGGAGCCGCCTCCGCTGATCCAAAGACGTCAAAGGAAGCGAAACCCACGGGCAGATAAAGCCCAGAAAAGGGGGAATGCTGCGGGGCAGGTCAGCGATAGCCCAGCAGCAGCACCYCGATAACCAGAGCCGGGTCAGGGTTAGCAAGAATTCCAGGAAGCACCTTGGCAGCATCGGGACGGCTCTGGAAGGGATCCCGGCCCCTTCCTGCCCGCAGCCCGGCGGTCCCGGCACGGGGATGCTCAGGAAGCGGCTCCGCTGCCTCCCCTCCCCGGCCCGTGGCTGTGATTCCTGCGTGTGCGCGGATTTCCCTCTCCGGGAATGACCCCGGCCCCGGGACTCGCCCTCCTGCTGGAAGGACCGGTTAACCCGGGGTGTGAGGCGGTTGGAGCATCCCTGGGAGAAGCACGGAGAGCTCCGTGAATTTGGCCYTGGAAACGCCCAGATTTAGGTCAGAAACAGGGCTGGGAGCTGCTGGATTTGCCCTCCCCCATCRCCACCCCATTAATATCCCATTTCCTATCGCTGATCCTTAATGGTGTCCCCGAGGAGTCGCCTGTGCTCTCAGTGCCTGTCCCCTGGGATGGTTCGGGAGGGGCAGAGATGCTGTAGGCACCGATATCCATCGGGAATGGCGGGGAGTGGATGGGGGTGACAGCTCCCGCATCCCTCCTCGGGAAATCTSCCTGCTCTGAACACCCCACTCCTCTCCTGGGAGCTTTCCCCTCCCTAATTTGTGAGCTGAAAACCAAATAGCAAAGAGAAGAACGGCAGGGAAAGCTGTTCCCTTCCTCATTTCGTGGAAAAACAGTTCTAAAAAACCCCAGGAGAAATTATTATCCCTGTTCAGCCCCAGGTGCCAGGAGGGTCCCGCAGCCCCCGGGAATTATCCACAGCAGGAAGGGCAGTGTGAGCTGAATTCCAGCCTGGAGAAGGGGAATGACATCCCTGCAAGTTGTACTGATTCCCAAAAACCTTTAAACAAGTACAAATATTCCCCAAAATATGGATTATAAATAAAATAACGATATCGACAGCCCCAAGCAGGGTCTGCAATATGTGGGGTTTGCAGTTGTAGGAGACTTGGAGGAATCCCTAAACAAAAATCCTCCCGAATAGCTGCTGGTATTTTTTTTTTTTTTTTTTTTAATTAATTATGATTTTTTGGACGGGATTGAAGGATGCTCAAGGCATTTCTAAGGCTCTGGGTATCACGATAAGCACAATAAGGAAAGCATCAGCATCACTCAAAGCACTTTCTGGGCCCTCTAGTGGTGCTGGCTGTGCTGAGGTTCAGCTCTGCTTCCCAAAATAACACAAAAAAAACCCCGATTTTAACATCTTGCCTGCTATTTTCTTTCAAATCAGGAGAAAAAGGACAAATGTATTCCTTTCTCTTCTTTTCTTAAAGCCCACCTATGGGAAGAGCCACGAATCTGACGGGCTGGGATCTTTCTCCTGCACTTTTTCAACGAAAAAAAGGGAGTGAAAACTCATTTTTAAACTGAAAATAAACCTTTGGRAAAGCTGAAGAAGAGGAGATGCAGCAGGAGGGGAAAGCGGGCTGTGCAGGAGCAGCCTYTTTTCCCAACCTTTCCTTTTCCCACTTTCCACTTCAAAAGAAAATYATGTTCCCAGGAGCTTTGGAAGCTCCGAGGGATGAGAGATTTATGAGTTTCTTTCCAAGCCATGTTTCTAAAATAAATAAAAGCTGAGTTTGGCTGCAAGGGGCAAAATATTTGAGTTTTATTCCCTGYCTGGAAGCTGCAACCGGTTTAATAAAGGAGAAAATGGGGAAAGGTGTCTTGGAAAACACCTTCCTTGGGGATTTGGGAATTGTTTGTTAAATGTAAAGAAATGTTTAAATAATAATAAATCATTAATAAATAAGTAAATCTTAAATAGATTAGATATGTAAAATATATGACAAAATTCAGTGTCTRTATAAAGTTGAGATATAAATAGATGGTAAACCATCCTTCTCTTCCACGCTGGCCATCATATCCTACCCCAGTTTTTAATGGGAAACACACAGGGTTTTTTGTTTTTTTTTTTTTCCCAAACCCAACTGTTTTAAGTATCCTAGGGCAGAAGCAGCATTTGTAGTGTGGGCTGGGAAAGGATTTTGGGTGGATTTCTGGGCCTGTTCCCTTCTGGCATCTCCCCAGCCTTGGGCAGGAGGTGGGAGAAGAGAATTCAGGGGGCATTTTGGTGCATACCCAGGGGGCATGACCCGTGAGAGTCACTTCCTCAAAAACCACTCCTGCCATGCTGAATTATCAGCCTGAAATCCCTCTCCCCTCCTTTTCTCATGCTCTCTGATGCGGAGGATCAAGCACATGGCACGAGTTGGGTCAGTCCTCAGCAGCTCCCTGGGATGAGGAGGGACAGGACACAGGGAATGGCTTCCACTGC
>NW_026623433.1:954205-957688 GCF_030028575.1 Malurus melanocephalus
AACTTTTTTTAAAGTCCAGCTGAGCCCCAGCCTGCCCTTGGGAATATCCTGGGCTGGGCTGAGCACCATTCCATGGAAACAGCCAAGGCCACACTGGAGCAGGTTCTGAACAACCTGATCCATCTGAGGATGCCCCAGCTCACGATTCCATGTTTGCCTCCAACCCAAAGGATTCTGTTTTCCCAGGATTGTGTGGCCGTGCAGGAAAGTGCAGGACACTGCTCCATTTCCAGGTGATTCCCCGCATGGCAGGAGCTGGGGGATGCAGCAAAGGACCCCGAGGTTTTCACAGATTTCTCCTTTTTTTGGAGAAGGCAGGAGGTGGGGGAGGGCCAGGCTGAGCCATGAGGGAAGAGGAGATTCGGGAATGGGATCCTGGAAGGAGAAGCTGGAGCAGGAGGGGGGTTCCCAACATCCCCATTTTTTGGGATCAAGCATTCCTGTTCCCTGCTGGTCGGAGCTGAGCCGGGGCTCCAGGGCTGAGTGAAGGTGGAGCTGCTGTCCTGCACCTTCTCCCTGGATCTGGGAATTTGGGAGGAGCCCAGGTGGGATCTCCTGCCTGCAGGGAGCCTGGGATTCCTGTTGGAATCTGAGGCACAGCGAGGAGCTCAGGGCTTTGATAAAAATTGAAAACAATTCTGGGTTTTTCCATTTCCAGGTGAATTCTCCCCGTCTGCCCACACCTGGACACAGCTGGGGCTCTGTGGGGTGGGGCACAGACCCACATGGGAACAAAGAAGAGCTTTTTCCTTTTTTCCCATTTTTCCAAGGAAAATGCTGCCCAGCTCAGCTGTSCCTCTGGCCCAGCATCTCCATTGGAGTGGAGGTTTTTTGGGAAAAGAGCCCAAATCCAGAGGTTGCCAGAATCTCTGCCCCCAGTGCCAGCTGCTTCATTATTTTAATTCTCCAAGCGGTTCTTCAAGAAGGTGACTCTCAAATGGGGTCTTTGGGATAAATATTTATGTAGACAAGATAATTTATTTTTTATTATCTATTGATTATTATTATTTAATACATAAATTTATTCAATATATACTTATATATATAAGAAACCTCCTACTAAAGAAAATTTCCAATTATTTGGTATGAAATAATATTTCTAATATGTATACACTACAGTATACATAATATATATAATATAATATAATGTAATGCTATGTAATATAATAATATTTTATATATAAATATCAATTAAATATAATAAATATAACAAATGGAATTATATATATGGTAATATTGTTTATCTATTATATGTCGTATATTATTTATTATATATTAATATATAAAACAATATTATTCATATAATAATATAATTATATTTTATGAAGAAATAGCAACTAAATCTAATAAATAAAATAAAATCATTATTTCTATTGTATTATTATTTTTATATTATGTACTATATACTATATACTATATACTATATACTATATACTATATACTATATACTATATATATTATATATGTTATATATATAATATTTTTATATTATATATTACATTACATATGTTATTATTCATATTATAATACAATGATATTTAATCTATATAATATAGATTAAATATAATGAATATTATTAATATTATCATATTATATTACATTACATTACATTACATTATATTATATTATATTATATTATATTATATTATATTGTATTATATTACATTACATTACATTACATTACATTACATTACATTACATTACATTACATTACATTACATTATATTATATTATATTATATTATATTATATTATATTATATTATTATAATATTATATTTTAATGATTTAAAATATACAATACCAAAATGTAGATTATACATAGTATCTATAAGATCTTTATACGAATTAGGATTTGGGGCAGGGTTTTCCCCATCTCTCCATCATTCCATGGGGATGCTGGTGGTCCCTTCCCAGGGCTCCGGGGGCACAGGGAGGGAGCAGCCCTGCTGTTATTTTTGGATTGCATTACACAGCTCCCAGATGGAAAACCTCCCTCCCCGGGGCCAATAAAATGGATTAAAAAAGGAAAAAAAAAAAACCCTAAAAAGGAAAGGTCCTGACCCCATCAGCGAAGCAGGAACAGCATTTCTTGGGGAGAAAATCCTTTTATGAGGTGGAGAAGAGGAAATCTGGAGCGGGGGATGGAGCGAGAGGGAAAATGGGGATCAAACACACCAATTCCATTCATTTGGGGCCTGTGGGATTTTACAGGAGCGTGAGGAGGGGATGGAATTCCTCCAGGTTTCATTAATAAATCACTTTTCCATGTGAAAACAGGCAAAGAGRGATGCTCCAKTCCTTCCCTGCTTGGAAAGCAGGAGAGAGACGTGGGGGCTGTTTGCTTTTTCTTGGTATTTGAGTGGAATCGAGCCCAAAAATCTCCTTCTGAGACCTTTAAAATATTTTCTCATGGAGTGGAAGGTCTTGTGGCTGGTCACAATAAAAATTAATGCATCCATGAAAAATCGGGATTTGAATGAATGCAAATTGTCAYTGGGGGTGGATGTTTCCCTTCCAGCTTTCCCATAAAGTGAGCTGGAAAATTCAAATATTTCTGCTCCTGGAGGTTCCTGAAGAAGAGCCTGGATTGGGAGGAAAAGGGGATGGAAGGGCASAGTTTATTTTCCTCTGAAATTCCTGCTGCTTCAGGGCATCCTCTGAATTTCACCCAGGGGCAGAAGGGACCTGCTGGAGATGACTAAAAATATCATTTATGGAACAGATCCTTTAGGATTTATTTATCCAGCATTTATCARGATATTTGAGCAGGCAGAGCAGCTTCTCCCCTTAATGAGCAAAACATGGCTTTCCATGGGAAAATCTCCTTTTTCTCCAAAAAGGGGGAATCTGTCCAAGCAAGGGGTTGATTTTTGGAGCTGAATTTGACCTTTCCAGCCCAATTCCCTCCCCTGACTCCAGCAGTCCAAGTTTCCCTGGACATAGAACCATTTTCTTGTAGGTTTATCACCAGCTCCTGATTTATTYCACCAAGAAATGAGCTCCAAAAATTCTCCAGTCAATATGGAATATTGGAGTCAGCCAGGATTCCTCAAGCCCTGGCCCCKTGCTGTGCCTCAGTTTCCCTAACCTCCCAACAGGGATTTCCTTCCACCCTCCTTTGAGGAATGATGCAATTTAAGTTTTGATCTGCCAATGGATTAAAATCCACCCAAATTAAGCTCACTGCAGTGTCTTGGCCAGGAATTTTGGAGTTTTCATCTCCAACCTCAACGCTTTCCAGTGGATTGGCAGCGACCTGAGAGTTTTTATGGGGAGATGATGGAATCATGGAATCCTTAAAGGTTGGAAAGAACCTCGAAGATCATCAAGGGTTCATTRAGAAGCAAATCTGGAGGAAAGATTTGGAGCCCAAAAATGAAACCAAAATTTCTCCTCCAGCTGCTTCATCCCAGAGGTTTCTCCATCCTCAGGACCTGGAGCAGGAGCACCAGTCCAGGTTTCTCCACCTTAAACAGGAGCAG
>NW_026623433.1:958918-963398 GCF_030028575.1 Malurus melanocephalus
GCTCACGGGTCTGGGTGCATCTCACCCAAAACACCACCAGCAAATGTGACCAAAATGTGGGGCCTTCGTTGGCTCCTGGAGATGCAAAATGTGATAAAAATGACACAAAATGTGGGGCCTCCAATGACTCCTGAAGAGATGAAATACGATAAAAATATGATTCAAGATGTGGGCCATTATTGACTCCTGAAGATGAAAAATATGATACAAATTTTATCCAAAATGTGGGTCTTCAATTGACTCCTGAAAATACAAAATGTGATAAAAATATGATACAAAATGTGGGTTCTTTAATGACTCTTAAAGATGAAAAATATGATAAAGATATTATCTGAAATGTGCGTTCTTTATTGACTCCTGAAGAAGCAAAATATGATACAAATTTTATCCAAAATGTGGATCTTTTATTGAC
Organism: Malurus melanocephalus; assembly: GCF_030028575.1. Lineage (NCBI taxonomy): Eukaryota > Metazoa > Chordata > Aves > Passeriformes > Maluridae > Malurus > Malurus melanocephalus. The sequence continues at coordinate 959,331 of NW_026623433.1, forward strand.
TCTTGAAGATGCAAAAGATGATAAAAATGACACAGAATGTGTGTCTTTTATTGACTCCTGAAAATATGAAATATGATCAAAATATGATTCAAAATGTGGGTCATTAAGGATTCATGAAGATGAAAAATATGATACAGATATTATCTGAAATGTGTGTTCTTTATGACTCCCGGTGATGCAAAATATAATAAAAATGACACCAATTGTGGGTCTTTTATTGACTCCTGAAAATATGAAATACGACAAAATTATGATACAAAATGTGGGTTGTGGGTTCTTTAATGACTCTTGAAGACGCAAAATATGATACAGATATTATCTGAAATGTGTATTCTTTATTGACTCCTGAAGATGCAAAATATGCTACAAATATGATCTGAAATGTGGGTTCTTTATTGGCTCCTGCAGGTATGAATTGCGATACAAATGACACAAAATGTGGGTTCTATACTGACTCCTGAGGAGGCAGCAAAGTTTCAGTTTTCAGTGATAAAATTGTGTGTTTAACCAGACTTTTTTACAATTTTCATCCTAAAACCAGCTCCAAATGCCCCTTCACCAGGCTGACCTGAGCAGCTTCATGCATCTGAGCCCTTCCCTTCCCCTCTTTCCCTCTTTTTCCCTCTTTCTCTCATTTTTCCCTGTTACCCTGTTCCCGGCAACTCTCAGATCTCAGCGCCACAGGACCCACAGAAATCTCAACTCTGCATCTGCAGAATTTGCTTTTTTGGGGAGGTGCAGCACAAAGAGAGGTTTGGAACCGCTCACGGGTCTGGGTGCATCTCACCCAAAACACCWCCAGCAAATGTGACCAAAACGTGGGGCCTTCGTTGGCTCCTGGAGATGCAAAATGTGATAAAAATGACACAAAATGTGGGGCCTTCATTGACTCTTGAAGAGGTGAAATACGATAAAAATATGATTCAAAATGTGGGTCTTTTATTGACTCCTGAAAATATGAAATATGATAAAAATATGATACAAAATGTGGGTTCTTTAATGGCTCTTGAAGATGAAAAATATGATACAGATATTATCTGAAATGTGGGTTCTTTATTGACTCCTGAAGATGCAAAATATGATACAAATATGATCTGAAATGTGGGTCATTTATTGGCTCCTGCAGGTATGAATTGTGATACGAATGACACAAAATGTGGGTTCTTTACTGACTCCTGAGGAGGCAGCAAAGTTTCAGTTTGCAATGATAAAATTCTGGGTTTAACCAGATTTTTTTACAATTTTGGTCCTAAAACCAGCTCCAAGTGCCCCTTCACCAGGCTGACCCGAGCAGCTTCATGCATCTGAGCCCTTCCCTTCCCCTCTTTCCCTCTTTTTCCCTCTTTCTCTCATTTTTCTCTGTTACCCTGTTCCTGGCAAATCTCAGATCTCAGCGCTGCAGGACCCACAGAAATCTCAACCCTGCATCTGCAGAATTTGCATTTTTTTGGGAGGTGCAGCGCAAAGAGAGGTTTGGAACCGCTCACAGGTCTTGGTGCATCTCACCCAAAACACCACCAGCAAATGTGACCAAAACGTGGGGCCTTCGTTGGCTCCTGGAAAGATGAAATATGATAAAAATATGATTCAAAATGTGAGTCATTATTGATTCCTGAAGATGCAAAATATGATACAAATTTTATCCAAAATGTGGGTCTTGTATTGACTCCTGAAAATATGAAATATGATAAAAATATGATAGAAAATGTGGGTTCTTTAATGGCTCTTGAAGATGAAAAATATGATACAGATGTTATCTGAAATGTGTGTTCTTTATTGACTCCTGAAGATGCAAAATTTGCTACAAATTTTATCCAAAATGTGGATCTTTTATTGACTCTTGAAGATGCAAAAGATGATAAAAATGACACAAATTGTGGGTCTTTTATTGACTCCTGAAAATATGAAATACGACAAAAATATGATACAAAATGTGGGTTGTGGGTTCTTTAATGACTCTTGAAGATTAAAAATATGATACAAATATTATCTAAAATGTGGGTTCTTTATTGACTCCTGAAGATGCAAAATATGATACAAATATGATCTGAAATGTGGGGCCTTCAATGCCTCCTGAAGAGGCAGCAAAGTTTCAGTTTGCAGTGATAAAAGTCTGAGTTTAACCAGACTTTGTTACTAATTTTGGTCCTAAAACCAGCTCCAAATGCCCCTTCACCAGGCTGACCTGAGCAGCTTCATGCATCTGAGCCTTTCCTTTCCCCTCTTTTCCTCTTTCTCTCATTTTTCCCTGTTGCCAGCTCCCTGCCAGGTTTTGGGGTGGCAAGACCCAGGTGTGGCAGGTCCCTGTTTCAGTCTCAGGGCACCAACAGCTCTTTGGGCGTGGGGGTTTCAGAGGCACCACCCAAAAACTCCTGGGCTTGGGCACCAAACCCTCCCAGCCCCACTGCCTCCATATGGGATGGGACCTGCACCTGGGTGAGGGGGAAGCTCTGGAATCATCCAGAATCATGGAATGATGGAATTATGGCATCCCTGAATGCTTAGGGCTGGAAGGGATTTAAAGCTCATCTCATTCCACCCTCTGCCACGGGCAGGGTAAAATTCCACTGGCCCAGGTTGCTCCTCAACCTGAGCAAATTCAAGCAGATGAGCCTTTTGTTTTCCCTCTTTCTCTCTTTTCCTCCTTTTCTCTTTCCTTCTTTTCCTCTTTTCTTCTTTTCTTCTTTTCTTCTTTTCTTCTTTTCTTCTTTTCTTCTTTTCTTCTTTTCTTCTTTTCTTCTTTTCTTCTTTTCTTCTTTTCTTCTCTTTTTCTCTTCCCCTCTTTCCCTCTTTTCCTTTGTCTCTTTTCCTCTTTTTCTCTTTCCCTGTTTTCCTCTCTTTCCATTTCTCTCCTTTTCTCTTTTTCTCTCTTCCTCTCTTTCTCTCCTTTTCCCATTTTTCCCTATTACAACCCCCCTGCCAGGTTTTGGGGTGGCTGAATGAGGTGTGGTGGGTCCCTCTTTCACTCCAGGGCATCCAATGGCTCCTTGGCCTGGGGGTTTCAGAGGCACCACCTAAAACCTAATGGGATTGGGCACCAAACTGAAGCTCTGAAATCATCCAGAATCATGGAATTATGGAATCCCYRAATGCTTAGGGCTGKAAGGGATTTAAAGCTCATCTTGTTCCATCCTCTGCCACAGGCAGGGAGAAATTCCACAGTCCCAGGTTGCTCCAAGCCCCATCCAACCTGGCCTTGGACAATTCCAGAGATCCATCCAATCTGTGCCACTGCCTCACCCCCTCATCCCATGGGAACTTCACTGTCTGTATTTATTTAACTTTATTGTCTTTCTAATATCTGTGTTTTATTATCTTATTATCATTTCATTTCTGTCCTTATGATGAATAAATCCCCTTTTTTTTTTTTAATTCTCCCCCATTCTTCAAATATTTACCCAAGGTCCTCATCCCAAACCGTGGAAGGGCAGAAGGTGCTGGAGAAAGCTGTGGGAAAGGGCCGTGGAAATAGGAGAGCGTGGGTTTCGCTGCTCTCTGGGGGGATTTTTGCTTCTCTGGCATTTTCCCACCCTGCACAGCAAAATAAATCCACACATTCCCAGGAAACAGCYTCAATCAGGGAGGAAAATCCTTGGGAATGTCATCCAGAGCAGGGAGAGATGGGGAGAAGAGGAGCTTGGAGGCTCCTGGTGTTTCCCTCATGGGCTCCTGTGACTCCAGTGGGATGGGATGGGATCTTCTCCTGTGGGGAATATCCAYGTTAACCCTTTCCCTGCCGCTGCTCGAGGTCCCTGGCTCCCACTGGGATTCTCTCAAAATCCCCTTTTCCTCAGCAGATGCCACAAAACCTTTGGTCAGCCACCCTGGTGAGCTCTGGGAATGGATCCAGAGCTCCATCCTCAAGTTTCCCTCCATGCTTTATTCTGATTGAAGGAATTTTTGCCCTCCTGAGTGTGACCAACAAATAGTCATCGAGGAATATTCCCTGGAAAATGAAGGGTGTTGGGCAAAGCCTTTATTTCTTGGGAAAAACCCAAAATTCCCCCTCATTTCTGTGAGGTGATCAATCACAGCTCAACCTGCAAGGGGGTTTGAGCAGTCCCAGCC
>NW_026623433.1:964319-968509 GCF_030028575.1 Malurus melanocephalus
GGGGATGGGGATGGGGGTGGGATGGGGATGGGGATGGGGATGGGCAGTGACCCCCTCAGAGCCGGGATGTGCCAGGCAAACCCCACAGGTCGCTGCTGGAGGCTGCACTGGGGCCAAGCTCCCGGTTATTGGCAGGGTCCTGACCTTGGCCCGTTTATTGTCCCGCCGGGATCCGGGCACGGAAAGGGGATTTGTAACGTGACACTCGCAATAACACAGCCGGGACTGCCCCCTGATCCCACACAGTACAGCTGCTGCTCAGGATGGGCACTGCGGCCATGGGGGTGATCTGACCGGGGAAAAAATGAAGATTCGCCCTCAGTTTTGCCTCCAAGCTCMGTTTTTATTGGATTTTAAAAGAGAGGAAGCTCCTGAACACCAGGGATGGGAGGGTGGTGGGACGTGGCTGCTCTGTGCTGAGCCACATCCAAAATTGGGGACAAAAAGGAGCTTCCTGGAGGGTTCCCTTGGCTTGGTGGGAGATTCAGGTGGGTTTGATCTCCAAACACTCTGCTCTTCCCTCCCTATGGATTGGGGGATAAAGGAGGGGAGATGTGAGGAGGAAGTGCCAAATTGTGGGAATCCAGACCTGTGTTTATCCCTGCCCCAGTGATGCCTAAAGCAAGGCTCAACTGAACCAGAGGCCAGACAAGGTGAAGAGAATAAAACAGACAAATTTAATCCAGGCCTGTTGGTACATTGAGGGCAGACAAAGCCTCCTCCTGAGGCTATACCCAAAATGGACCCCGAGTCACGAGATCTTCACCATTTATCAGTTCTGTCTCATTCACATCGGGCCCCAATTCTCCAATGACACCTTCAGGTGATGATGCCAATCCCTCAAACTTGCTCCCCCCAATTCTCTGTTGTTTCCATATTTTGGGGCTCTGAGGCAGCGAAGTGTCCTTGGATTTCAGGCCCCGTTTTGTCTAAAATGGGAGAACAGGAGCTCAGTGCTGTACACTAGAGAAGTACAAGAATACAGATAATTGAAAATTTAGAAGCTAAAAATCCTAAGGCATCACCAGGGCTGAGGACTCAGGGTGGAGAAAGCAAATCCTGGGGATCCAGAGRGAAAGGAGAGGGCTGGAGAGGGCCTGGAACACGTCCCTGTGCCGTGGATCCCGCTCTGTGTGCGACCACAGGAATGTCCTGGGATATCCCACACTGTGAGTGACCACAGACATGTCCTGGGATATCCCACACTGTGAGTGACCACAGACATGTCCTGGGATATCCCACACTGTGAGTGACCACAGACATGTCCTGGGATATCCCACACTGTGAGTGACCACAGACATGTCCTGGGATATCCCACACTGTGAGTGACCACAGACATGTCCTGGGATATCCCACACCTCGGGCAGTGTGTCCTCACCCACCAGGATGGAAACCTGGCTGAAAGGCTCTCACCCCGTTCACATCCAGCCACCAGATTCCCACTCCAGMCAAACCCTCCCCTGCCTCAGTTTCCCCAGGAAAGCACCGTGGGTGGCTGTGTGGATCCCATCATCTCCATGATATTATTCCCTCATCTGAAACATCACACAGGAGATGCTGAACCATGCAAAACCCAGTATTTTGGATGGGTTTTTCTGCACTTTTCCTGCTCCAGTTTAAAATTGGAGCCTTTCCATGGGCCCTGAGCCCAACTCATCCAACCCCACTTYTCCCTGCTCTGGTTTGGAGAGGACCTCAAAGTTCTTGACTCTTTTTATGCATCCTCTGGGGATGGGCAGGGATTTTCCAAGCCCCAGGTGGGGATTTTGGGATGGAATGAGGTCTAGAAACCTCCTGAATTAAARGGAAAAGAAGTTGAGGCTGATCAGTAATAATGGGATTTTGGGGCTTTTGGGAGAAATGTGAGGGATGGGAGATACAGGAGCAGCTCAGGGGACCTGCCATGGATGGGAACAGTGGAAATGGAGAAAACTCCCTTGACTTTTCAAGCTCATCCCAGCTTCCAGTGCTCTGTGGGACAAAGCCAGAGGGGGTTTGCTTTGATTTGAATCCCAACTAACCCCAAATCCACTCCTTCCATACCCCAAATTTCCAGGGGGGCTGTAACATCTGCAGTGATGCCCCTCACCCCCATTCCCAGGGGCTTTGGGGTCATGGATACCCCAAATTCCCACCCTGCTCCTCCCACACTCCTTCTCTTGGCACCMTCCAGTGGGAATGGGGATGGAGCTGCCTCTTCCTTTGGGATTGGGGTCAGGCCCCCTCCTCCCGTTCCTCCTGTTTCTCCCATTCCTCCAGCCAGGTTTCCCTCCTTTGGGAAATTTTGGGATACCAAAAGTGGAAACCCAAATCCTAAATGATGAAGATTCTTAGGGAAAAGGTAAATCCCAGCTCTCCTGGCTCACAGGATCCTCGGGAAATCTTTCCAGGTGACCAAGAGGTTAAATTTCCATGCAGCTGGAATCTGGTGTGGATCACTGATTTTTGGGAAACGTCTCTTTCGTTCTTGCTCATCTCCTCCAGCTTGCAAAAAAAAAGATCTGTAGGAAACTAAATTTCCACTTGGATAACTCCTTAAAATCCTGGGRTGGCTGAGTTTTCCCTGGAGTTTTATGTCCAGGTTGGACCATTCCCTCCTCAATCATCCCAATCCTCATTGCTTTTAGGGCATCTTAAGCAACAAAAAAAGGGCACTTTCCACCATCCAGAGCTGAATTCCCTCCTTCCAGGACTGTTTTATATTAAATTAAATCAACCCAACCACTTTGCAATGAAGATGAATTCCTTAAATCCAATGTTTGCCAAAGATCCTGATTTAGGAGCCCAGGAAGAAAGCTGCAGCTCTTAGAAGAGGGTGCATAAAAATTGGGTTTTTAATTTCTTTTTTTTTTAAGGAAACCTTTAAAATCTTTCAGAAAAAAAAATTAAAAAACCTGTTTTCCTTAGAATTCAGAACTGATCCACAATGATTTTTTAGCCCCTAGCGATGGATTTCTCCCAGGAAATTCCAAATGAAGGAACATAATTCATCCAGGACAGAAAGGATGACTGTGAAAGGAGAAAACTCCAACTGTGAAAGGATAAAACTCCCAACTGTGAAGGGAGAAAAATCCAACTGTGAAAGGAGAAAACTCCACCTGTGAAAGGAGAAAACTCCCAACTGTGAAGGGAGAAAAATCCAACTGTGAAAGGAGAAAACTCCAACTGTGAGAGGAGAAAACTGCTGGAAAATATTCATTTCCAGGCCTTTGGAACCGCCCCAGATCTCTATTTGTTATAAATCCTAGGAAAGGACTTCCATTTATCCCCAAAAAGGTTTTGGGATGCAATTCCATGTGCTGTGACATCCTGGGGATATGGCCTGGATGTCTGGTGGAAGCAGCAGCTCCACAGCCCCCAAAATTCCCTGGTAAACACAGAACTGGGTGGTTGGGAATGTTGGGAATGTAAGGAAAGGAGTTTTTCCCATGGAAAATGGAATTTTTGCCGGACTCGGGGGAGAGCAGGGCTGGCTGTGGGATTGGAAGGGGATTTGCTGTGGGTCTGCACGGCATCAGAGGGATGCACAGAGGGGGTGATGGATTGTTGGGGGCTGGCTCAGGGTGATGGATGGAGGTGGCCCAGGAGCTGGAAATGCTTTGGGTTTTTTTTTTTTCATCCCAGCCCTTGCACTCTCCATAACCCAGGAATGAGCTCCTGTTCCCCTGGGGACAGGGRGATCCAGGGAAGGGGAGGTGGAGCTGCCATCCCTCTGTAACAACAACACAGAGAAACCCCTTCCTTAATTCCCAAAAAAGATAAATTAGTGGATCCCCTGTCCATCCCCTCCCAGACCTGCCTCCCACCTCCTCCAACATATTTTTATCAGTCACAAAATACAGCAGAAAAAGCCCAATTCTGTCATTTCCTATTATTCCAAAATAAAAACCAAATGTTGGRCCCAGGGTTCAGATCAGGGGAAAATCCACAAATCTCTTGGCCGTCTGGGATCTTTTGTTTATCGCTGCTCTTAATCCCATTTTTTGGGTCTCCCGGGCTCAGGGAAGATAAATGAGGTGCGTCAGGAGCTCACCTGATTATCTTGGCCCATTCCATGGGGTTATTCTTTTCCAAAGCTGGGCTGGAAAGGGAGCAGCAGGAATTTGGGAGTGCAGAGTCCCTGTTCCAYGAAGAAAACATAAAAGGCCTTTTTGGTTGCTCTTTTTTCTGCCCAGGACACTCTGCAGGGA
>NW_026623433.1:968550-971457 GCF_030028575.1 Malurus melanocephalus
TGGTTTTCCCTGGATTTTCACTGCAGGTCAGATTTGGCCTTGTGGTGCCATCCCCCCCATCCCTCCCAAAAGCAGCAGCTTTTCCCACAAATCCCACAAAAAATGAAATCTGTGCTGCAGGCAGAGATCACCCACTGCAATGCCACATCCACCCTGTTTCTTTGCTTTTCCTRAGCTCAGATGGAAAAAAGAGGGAAATTTGCCATTATTTATGGGATGGGGAGAGAGTTCTGTAGGAAACAGAGATGGAGACCTGGCATTCCTGGCAAATTCCCCAAAAACGCCCCCAAAATCCTTTCCTGTGAGTCCAAACAAAGGTTTGGGGTTCACACGGGCACTGCCTCCCATCCCAACCACAGAAATCCCCAAATTTTCCCCGGGACTGAGGTAACCAGGACTTTCCTTGTCTCTTTTGGAGCCCCAGACCGGCAGGGGCAGGCAGGAGGGTGCTGCACCCACATCTCGCTCCCACTGTGGGATCCGAGTGAGGGATGGGGAGAAAACAGGATAAAGGGAGCCCTGGGCTCTGTCAAATGTACCAGGAGCTCGGGAAGGAGMGGGGATAAACCCTGGAATGAGCTCTGCTTCCCAGCCGAGCCTTTGGGCAGGGAGATTCAGCAAACCCTGCCCCGCTCGAGGCGGAATCCCAGATTTTATCCCTCCTCCGTGGGGTATCTCCGCTCTCTTGCCGCACACACGATCTGTTTGAWTCAMTTTATCTCYCCAGGTCYCTGGAAAAAGCYCTCCCTTCCTCCTTCCCYCCCTTCYCGTCTGTTCTGGGTTAGGATCCCCTCTGCCGGGAGGGCTCCGGGATCCCCCGGGATCGGCTCTGCCTCTCGCACCCCTTTGCTGCCCCTCCGGTATCTGCTTCCCATCACTGCTTCAGCTGCCCAGCGCTGGGAAAATTCGGGATTTCGGACAAAACCCACCCTGCTCCTGCTCTGGAGACAGCCAGGTTAAACATTCCCGCTCCAGCCGGATTTTCCCTTTATTTAACAGCAAACCAAGTGTTTTTTGTCCTGGTGAGAAAGGCAGAGATTGTAAGAGATTGAATCTGAGATTCTCCCAAAATTCAATTTTTTTCCAGCTCYGGCCCTCGGGCTTTGTGGTGGATGAATGATGCATGTGTCCACGCAGGATTTGTGCCTCTGGAATTCCTTAGGGACAAYCCCACAGATCTTTGAGCTGCCTTTAACTCCTGCCCCATGTTCTGAAAACCCCCCAGGCTCAGCCTAGTCTCGGCCAAAGGCACCGTCCCACCTCCTCCCTGGAAATCTTTTCCAGGCTTGGCATAAGATGGAGACAAAAGCCAACAGCAGCCACAGATTTGGGTTAAAAACCTGKTTTTTGGGAGGAGGAAAAGGAAAAAATACTGTTTTTCTATGATAAGAAACACAAAGTTTTAGCTCTTCTTATTTTGGGGGCTGAGTAGGGAAATGGACCCAAACAGCCCCTGGAATTCAATGCGCATTTTCCGCCGSTGGATTGAAGCGGAATTTTGTCTCTTGGTGAATTAAATCCCTTCTCTGAGCAGCCCAGGAYTCTGATCCAACAGGCAGAGCTGCAAAAGTCCGGTGGCTGTGCCAGGGTGTGCCTTGATCCTGTCCTGCATCCCGGGATTTCAGGAGCCCCAGCCCGGCCCGGGTCCCGCCTCATCCCGGCAGCAGCGCACCCCAAAACACCGCGATCCCCTGTCCCTCCCTGATCCCATCTCCCTCGAGCACTGAAAAGAGCTTTTAAAGCGCTCCAGGTGGACTCAGAGCGTGGCTGCAACGAGCTGTGAAATCTCAGGGCAGAGCCAGGGCTGGGAAAAAGCAGGGGAAAGGCTCTTCCTGGGGTTCTGAAGAGCCAAAACCTGAATTTCATGGCAAGAAAAGAGCAGAGAGTAATTCCACGGCAGGGAAACTCTTCCTTCCCCCTGCCACAAGTGGGATTGAGCTCCAGAGGAGATTTCTGGAGGGGCTGGTTGCTAAAATTAGCCCAGAGAAAGTTTGAGAGTTGAGGAGGGAGAGCATCCCCACTGCTGGAAGAGGCTGAGCTGCCCTTGGGCTTCGTGTGCGGGGTCCAAAGGGGCTTGAGYCACTTGGGTTGGCAAATTTCGCTTTTTTTGCCCCAAAATTGGAATTCTGGAGGACACCCAGTCCTACCCTGCCTGTGATCCAGCTGGGAACATTACTGTGGATATTAAACACTGCCCTCGGTTTCAACTTGCTGACACGGTGAAGATGGTTTTAATTAAAACTCGTTAACAGCAACCTGTTCCTGAAAATGAGCGTGGCTAACCCAATTAGGGAGCCCGTTCCTTGGAGATGCTGCTCTTCCCAGAAGCCCAGCCTGGACAGGAGTGTAAATCCTCACCCTGCTCCTATTCCCGGAGCTCCAAGGGGTGAAAATCCTGACAGGAAAGCAGAAAGTTTGGGGTGCTGCGTGGATTTGGGGTGCTAGAATGTGGGGAAGGAGGATACTGTCACATCCTAAGGACAATCCTCTCAATGGCACCACTTCTCCTGGGAGATCTGTGCCCCGTGCACAGCAGGAATTTGAGCTCTGTCACAGTTTGGGGGTGAAATGGATATTTTAGGGTCAMATATCAGCTTGTCTCCTGGGCGTGACCTTGAGCTTAGCTTTAGGGTTTGTTTAGATGGAATTGCCTCTGAACAACTCTTTCATCTGGGGCAGCGGGGTGCTGCAGGAACATCAGACCTACCCAGGGGAATGGGAAAAGCCGCTGAGCTGGAAAAACAGCTCTGCAAAGTGTCAGCAGCACCCCCAGGTGAGCAGATCCCCAGAGCTGGCTCGGGGSTCCGAGCATCCTCAGCATCCCCAGAACCTCGAGTTTTCCTGGTGCCTCCTGTGCACCCGCGCCTCCCGCCGGAGCCCGGGCCGAGGAAAAGCGATGAGGAGCAG